>NW_020664586.1:1818036-1932475 GCF_002925995.2 Terrapene triunguis | reverse complement strand
TAGCACATTTTATCTCTGAAGCAGACGACTTCTCAAAAATTGTAGACCAGTGTTACGCACAGCCAGACACCAGGGCAGTTAGAAGAGCACAGCAGGGCGCGCTGTGCATCAGAGAAGCTTTGAAAACCAGTTTCATGACTGGTCAGGCTACGGTGGGAGAGTTCTGTTTGTTTCTCCTTGATGATAACCTGCCCCCTTGGTTCACTCTACTTCCCTGTAAGCCAACCGACCTCCCCACTTTGATCACTGCAATAAAGTCATTGTTGTTTCAAAATCATGCACTCTTTATTAATTTGTCACACAAATAGGGGGATAACTGCCAAGGTAGCCCAGGAGGGGTGGGAGAGGAGGGGAGGACAAGGCCACACTGCACTTCAAAACTTATTGAATGCCAGCCTTCTGTTGCTTGGACAGTCCTCTGGGGTGGAATGGTAGGGTGCCTGGAGCCCCTCCCCCCCACCCCTGCCACGTTCTTGGGCATCTGGATGAGGAGGCTATGGAACTTGGGGAGGAGGGTGGGCGGTTACACAGGGGCTGCACCGGCGGTCTATGCTTCTGCTGCCTTTCCTGCAGCTCAACCATATGCCGGAGCATATCAGTTTGATCCTCCAGTAGCCTCAGCATTGCATCCTGCCTCCTCTCATCACACTGCCGCCACCTCTCCTCTTTCTCCCACCACCTTTTCTCTTGCTCATCCCTCCTGTCCTCGTGTTGATTTTCTGCTTTCCTGGACTCTGCCATTGTTTGCCTCCACGCATTCTGCTGAGCTCTTTCAGTGCGGGAGGACTGCATGAGCTCAGAGAACATTTCATCGCGAGTGCGTTTTTTTTCGCCTTCTTATCTGTGCTAGCCTCTGGGACGGAGATGATAGGGGAAGCGTTGAAACATTTGCAGCTGCGGGAGGAAGAAAAGGGAGAGTATTCTTTAAAAAGACACATTTTAGAGAACATTGAGTAGACTCTTTCACGGTGAACCAAGCTGTTAACATTACATAGCACATGTACTTTCGATACAAGGTTGCATTTTGCCTCTTATATTGAGGGCCTGCCGGTTTTTGGAGGGGCTGCGGTTTTCGGGTTAACGTACAGCACAAACCCAACTAAACCCCCCCCACACACACCCAATTCTCTGGGATGATTGCTTCACCCCTCCCCCCACCGCGTGGCTAACAGTGGGGATTATTTCTGTTCAGCCACAGGCAAACAGCCCAGCAGGAACGGCCACATCTGAATGTCCCCTTAATAAAATTCCCCTATTTCAACCAGGTGACCATGAATGATATCACTCTCCTGAGGATAACACAGAGATAAAGAACGGATGTTGCTTGAATGCATTCCAGTAGCTGTACTGGCCGCGAATGCATCCCAAGTCTTCAGGGCAAATTAATCATGCTTGCTTTTAATGTATTATATTTACAAAAGGTACACTCACCAGAGGTGCCTTCTCTGCCTTCAAGGTCTGGGAGCCTGCCTTGAGAGGGTTGGGAGGCTATTGGCTCCAGGGTGATAAACAGTTCCTGGCTGTCGGGGAGAACGGTTTCTCCGCTTGCCTGCTGTGCGCTACCCTCCTCCTCCTCATCTTCCTCGTTCCCCAAATCCTCATCCCTGTTGCGTGAGACTCCCCCCTTGCAGGAGTCCATGAACAGGGGTGGGGTAGTGGTGGGGGCACAACCCTAGAATTGCAGGCAACTCATCATAGAAGCGGCATGTCTGGGGGGGTCTGACCCGGAGCAGCCGTTTGCCTCTTTGGTTTTTTGGTAGGCTTGCCTGAGCACCTTAGTTTCACGTGGCACTGCTGTGGGTCCCTGTTATAGCCTCTGTCCTTCATACCCTTGGAGATTTTTTCAAATATTTTGGCATTTCATCTTTTGGAACGGAGTTCTGATAGCATGGATTTGTCTCCCCAAACAGCGATCAGATCCAGTACCTCCCGTTTGGTCCATGCTGGAGCTCTTTTGCGATTCTGGGACTCCATGGTCACCTCTGCCGATCAGCTTGCCACGCTGGCCAAACAGGAAATGAAATTCAAAAATTCACGGGGCTTTTCCTGTCTACCTGGCCAGTGCATCTGAGTTGAGAGTGCTGTCCAGAGTGGTCACAACGGAGCACTCTGGGATAGCTCCCGGAGGTCAATACCATCGAATTGTGTCCACACTACCCCAAATTCGACCTGGCGATGTCGATTTCAGCACTAATCCCCTTGTCGCGGAGGAGTACAGAAATCGATTTTAAGAGCCCTTTATGTCGACAAAAATGGCTTCGTCATGTGGATGGGTGCAGGGTTAAATCGATCTAACGCTGCTAAATTTGACCTAAACTCATAGTATAGACTAGGGCTTGGTCTCTAACTTAACAAATAGCTTGAACTAAACCAAAGGGAAACTATATGAGACGTTTCACCCCATAATGCTTTATAGAAATATGCTTATGAGTGTAAATATGACATAACTGGAATATATTTTATGCTAGATATGACATGTAACATATCTCTGCAAAAGTTATGATCTACTGAATATATTCATCCTATTTGTATGCATGTATCACTTTTGTATTCAAAGTTATGAATATTGGCTGTGTACTTGTTTGATTTTAAGTAGCCTCAGTGAAGCATTTGGTCAGCTTCTTGAGAAAAAACTATTCTCAGTAAGTGCCCAATCAAGAAACACTTAAGCTGACAATGAACTTTGAAAGACGCCAATCCACATCTGAGCTTTCCTGGGAACGTGGCATCGGCCTGTAAAGTGCTGAGTCATGCATGGACATGTGACTTGCCCATGTGACTCCAAAACTCCATCTTGGAGCTGGATTCTGCATAGGAGAGGAGAGGGGTTTCCACCCACAAGAGGGAGACTATATATGCCCCTGGGAAAACCCCTCCATTTGGTCTTCAGCTGGCTCAAGAGATAGCCTCTCCACCCCAAAGGATACCTGAAAGAAAATGGAACAAAGGACAGTAACTGCAGGGGTGCGAGTGACTGCTGGACCCAGACTAGAAGGAGGCTAGTCTGTAAAAGAGGCTTATTGGAACATCTCTGAGGTTGAGATTTACCTGTATTTAGTTTTTTTTACTGTATTAGGCTTAGACTTGTGTGTTTTATTTTATTTTGCTTGGTAATTCACTTTGTTCTGTCTGTTATTACTTGGAACCACTTAAATCCTACTTTTTGTATTTAATAAAATCATTTTTTACTTATTAATTAACCCAGAGTAAGTATTAATACCTGGGGGGTGGGGGGGGCACACTGCTGTGCATAACTCTCTATCAGTGTTATAGAGGCCGAACAATTTAGAGTTTACCCTGTATAAGCTTTATACAGGGTAAAATGGATTTATTTGGGATTTGGAACCCATTGGGTGCTGGATATCTGAGTGCTGGAGACTGGAGCACTTCTTAAGCTGTTTTCAGGTAAGCCTGCAGCTTGTGGGGGATGTGGTTTAGACTTGGATCTGTGTTTGCAGCAGGCAAGCGTGTCTGGCTCGAACAAGGCAAGGTACTGAGGTCCCAAGCTGGCAGGGAAAACAGGTTCAGAGGTAGTCCCAGCACATCAGGTGCCAGTCCCAAAGGGGTTTCTGTGATTCAACCCGTCACACTATATACAGTAATATTTGCAAGAGGCAAAAGAGTTTGAACGAACAAAAAGCAACGGCTCTAGCTGGAGCAGCACCAATTCCATGCACCGTCACTGGCGGCAAGAAGGAACCGAGGGTGGCGGGGGCCAGCAGCGCGGCATACACGCGCCACTCCAAGGGGCACCAGAGCCAGTCCCCTAGGGATACTGGTGAGAGAAAAACTTCTGGCAGCGGTGCATGTGGCGAGCACACACACCTAAGTTGAATGGATGTGAGCAATCACTCAAAGAATAACAGCGTGCTAGACCAATCAGAGGAAGGCAACCTCATGGCAGACTAGGCCACTGGCAGGAGGGACACAAGTATAACCACAGTTATTAGCCCTGTATTGGTGTGCGTGGACACAAACAATGTCAGAGCCCTCCAACACCTGGGGCTGGTTACACACTGTGATGTGGGCAGGGCTGGCAGTGGAAGGCTAAGCAGCCCTTCTCAGCCTGACACCAAGGACAGGAACGGGCAGCTCACAGCCATTGGACGTGCCCGAGACCAGGAACTTATAAGACTCAGGGGTGTTGGACATGTAGGCTGTCAGTAATTCGGGGCAGGGACTGTCGTTTGGTCTGTGTTTGTACAGTGCCCTGGCACAGTGGGGTCCTGGCCCAGAGCTGGCTCCTAGGTGGTATGATACAAATAAGTAATAATAATATATGGTTAACAAGACTATCCAGTTAGAACAGTTACTGCTAACCAATGATTCCTGGAAGGGAGATAACCTCATGCTTCAGGGCTTGAGCTAATCTCCAACAGGGGTTCAGATGAGACTCATACCAGCTGTGGCGTTTCTCACACCTTCCTCAAGCGTCTGGTGCTGGCCCACAGAGGCAGGACGCTGGGCTCAACGGATCTTGGCTCTGCTCCACTCTGGCAAGTCCTGTGTTTCTAAGAGGAAAGGAAACTTGCTGCAGGAGTGTGACTCTGCGTCTGCAGAGCTGGCGAAAAATCACGTGTGCAACATTCTGGAAGCATCACTGAGACCGAGGAAGCCCATCTCTGCCACTCTAGTCCTGCCCCAGTCACCCAAAGGGCAGCATGAGCCCCAGGAGAGATGAGGAGTCATCAGCTGGAGAAGTCTTGGGAAGGTTCTAAAGTGAGGTTTGTTTTTAAAGCAGAGACTTTGGGGGAGGAGATAAGGAAACAGCACTGACAAATTTTCCATTTTATTTAAAAAAAAATTCTAGCAGCAAAACCAGTAACAATTTGAAAATGAAGAGAGACACTGTGACACAGAAAGAGAGAGAGAGTTGGATTTTGTGGGATTCCACTTCATTCACTCAAGTTCCTTATAGCGGGCAAACATAACTCTCCTGACAGCGTCCCGGTACGTTTCATTGGACTGCCTTTTGCTGGGCTTCCCTTGGGTTACTAAGCCAGCTCCCTTCTTCTGACCTTCTGCCTGAAAACAATACAGACAGCTTGTTTTAGCAATTTTTTGTGTTCTCCTCATCAGGACAGGCTGCCAGGGAGATTGCTTTGGCTTTATTTGACAGCTGTGCTAATGACCTGGAAAAGGGGTTACATGGTGCACTAACATGCCAAGAGGATATTGGGAGGAGTTGCTGATGCTGCCGTGGACAAAGAAAGCGAGACAGCAAACAATCTAGGAAGACAGACTCCAAAGCATGGGCAGTCAATGGGGAGGGAGCAATCCAGGAAACAGCGATGCTCAGAGCACCAGGATGGGTGGAAGAGGACAAGAGCCAGTGGCAGCATATTATACAGCCAGTAATGGAGGCAATCAGAACCAATTTGATTTGAGGAGGACACTGAGCAAAGAAAAGAGGCTGAATCTCAGATCCCACAAGCAACAATCTTTCTCATTAACCTGTCTGAACATCACAACTCTCAGTTGCTCTCCCGTCACATGGGATTCCCACAGGCTCTCCTAGCTTGCTCTGAATTCTGACCTTGTGAACGATCAGTGTAATAGAGCCAGTGATTGTATTATGCAATACTGCCTGCCTAGAGTGTCCCAACTAGAGCAACACACAGCGTGGGAGTTGTGTTTACTTTTAAATGCTAGTTATTTGGATGCCGAGGGTTTGATCAATTCAACCAACGGATCCAAGTCTCCAGAGGCTGAATGAAGCACAAGGCCCTGTATTAACACAAAATGGGAGGAGAGGACCTTACATCTTTGTGGCTTCTCCTTGAGAGCTTGACAGGATTGTCATGAGCTGAGGAATCTTGTTTGCAGGTCAGCCTCCCAGGGCTAATCTGAGCTGGCTTTTCTACAGTGCCCATCCCATCAGCTGCAGGGGTCTCCCGGTCAGGGCAGAGTGAGCACCTGAGGACATTTTCTGACCATGTTTGAACCGGAGAGGGAATGGTGTGTTTGCTGCCTGGGATAATGAGCGTTCAAGCACACACTTACATTCCGAGCCTCAGATGATCTGCTTTGAATTATACACTGGATCGGAACATGCAAAATTCACACTGCGTGCTATGTTGTGGAGTTAAATACATCCTCCATTCAGGGTACAGAAACAATACCATGCGACATATGTAACCAACACTACACATATTTCACATATAACAGCCAGCTAGTCACATGCTAGTCTCATAAGGCAAAACATTTAAATGAAATCTCCACATTATTTCAAACAAATGCAATTTGAGACTGCTTGAACTGCAAGGGGTAAAATGCAATGACTACATTGTTCATTATGGCAAACTCCCTCCACTGTACTTGTCAAGCAGCACTGGCACATGCGATTGGGCTCAATGCAGGTGAACCGGTGTGAAATTTCAGGGCCTGTGCTATACAGGAGGTCAGACCAAAGGATGTAATGGTTTCATCTGTCTTTGAACTGTACAAATCTGTGAATAGGGGCTATTTCCCTCTTCCAGAAGCTGTGCACGGTTCTGATCTCACCAGGCGGATCCCCTACCCCCCACATTTCTTTCAGATGGGCATGGGAAATACTACCAAATTCAGGATTGTACTATCTGATTTTGAAGGGAAAGGAAGGCGTTTCACCTCTACTGGCGACATCATGTCCTGCTGCTGGCGTCCCAGTCCTGAGCCTTCCTTCCAGCCCATAGCCTGCAACATGCGGCTTCCTTTGTTACTATCGATTCTTGCTTTACTCGCAGGATTATGGTCACTGCAAAAGAAAACAACTATAGGTATCCATACACATCGCTTTATTCTATTTTCCAACGTGGTACCAGGGATTTTCAACACAAAATTGATTGCACCTTGGATAACATCAAGGGCTTTTTGCAAAGAAGCTCCCATATTGCGTGCATGAAACATGCTGTTTAAGGCTTGTTTTGGGTTCACTATGGTGCATTATGCATGCATAATTCAGGCACATTTTGGAAAACGTAGCTCCTGAAGTTCAGCTTCAAGGTGACTTGCAGGGGAGTGGGAGGGGAAATGGGTGTGTATCCTTAACAATATATTCTTTAAGATACTCAAAGAAGGCCTGAAAAGTTTTATGTACACACGCATGTATGTACAGGGTTTGGGTTTTATATATAAACTTTGGAAATACCAGGAATGGGAAGTCCCTCCTGTCTTGCTGGAGCTTTCCTTTTGAACACCGAGCTGGGAGGAATTGGGATCACACTCTCAGATTTGAGCTGAAGGGGTAAAGGTGTCCAATTTTTAACACGGGGGGCTTTTCTTTCAACTGTTCTCACTGATCGTTAGCAAAAAACAAACAGCTTTCAACAGTCTGAACAACAAACACTTCCCCTTTCAGTCAGGTTCCATTTTTTAGGTATCTATGCTATCACACACACAGTAAGTTCTCCAGTCATCTAATCTCTTCCAGGAAAAATGGAGAAAACAAAGACCTGACTTTCTGATCCACAAAACACACAGGGAAAAGCCTCCTTCCAAACCTTCATATATCAGAAAGAAACAAGGAGCACAAACCCATTTCTCCTCTTTGCAGGTCACTTTTAAGCCAGCCTAGAAAACCTAAGGCTTTAATTCTGCCTAGGATGCCTTGGCACCTGCAGACAAACCATGGCGCTGTGCCCCAGGCACAGGCAGTGCTCTCTTTGTTCAGCTACTCTGACAGAGAAGGAAAAATGCCAAGTGTGTCTGTCTTAGCTGGAGCAGATGAAAACATGGCCCTGCTCCTCCTCCTCCTGCAGCCTGTTCTGCTCCCTTCTCTCTCTGTGGTTCCAAACTACAGACAGGAGAACAAGGCGAGAACCAGTTGGAATGACACCCCCGAGGAGCCTGGGCAGGGACACTCACCTGCCCCAGATACCTGGCTCTCAACTTCCTAGGAACAGGGTAGCCAGGCTCCTCCCTTCGCCAGCAAGGATCTGGTCCCAGCTTTAAATCCCCCCCTCCTCTGCCAGCACATGTTGCTCATTTCAAAGGGCCCCACTGTACATTTGGCATCGAGGCCACTGAAAGATCAGAGAATTCATGAAAGGCTAAAACTCCATGTTGCTTTACACAGAGAATGCAGCCAGCTGTCCAACCCTTCACCCCCTCCTCCATCTGCCCTGCTGGCCTCATCTCCTCCAGCTACACACAATGTGCCAGTCTGGCGCACCCAGCCGCTGACAGCACCAGCAGCTCTGAGGAGTCCTGGATGCCCTGAAGCAGCTGTTACCTCTCAGAATCCCAGGCCTCCTTCAGTCGTTTTCTCTCTGGTGAGTCCAGGCGCTGGAATCTCTCTCTCCGGTCATTTCCTTTGTCTTTAATCTTCCCCTTTACAGTGGGCAGAAGGGTTAGCATTAGTAGAGAAGCTATGACTGAGTCACTGCCCTGCCTGCAGCTCCATGGGGTGCAGCAGTCTAGGTAATTGATGTGCTCTCCATCACTGTAAGACCCAATTGCCTCCAAGTATTTGTAAAGACACAAAAGAGTCATCTCCTCTGCCTCCTTCCCTTCCAGCCTGCGGGGAGGAGCCTGGTTAGTGAGCAGGGCGGTATGTTTGGGGAGCGAGGGAGACTGCAGAACACAGCTTTTCCTCAATAAGTCATTGCCCTTCGCTCTGAGGGCAGTCAGGCCCCAGCGCCGCTTTTGTGGCAGTGAGTTCCACAGTCTTGGTCCGGTCCTGTGGAAATTCAGTTTCCCACACTCACAAACATCCCTCTGTCGGGGAGGGAGAAAGGCTCTCACGTAGCTGGGACCAACCCCAGGGAAGATTTTGTATATTAGACGAGAGAACAGGCACAAAGGGGGAACTGGGAGACACTCACCAGTGGGTTAGAGCAGCACACTGCATGTGGCCCAACAAAGCAAATAGATGGGACTGTCCCTCTGGGATTCCAGGGAGCAGCTGGAACTGTCTGATACTCTATGCCAGCAGCTGAAGAGCCGCTTTCTTGGCCTACTGACTGACTGCTGGATACATAGGAGGCTTTTATAGCCCTGTGTTTGGCACCATTCCACGGGGCCTCCATCACCGTGTCACAACATTGCTCCCAACAAGTCCAGCATCCAGCCCACTTGGGATCAGACCAGTGCTTATGCTGTAGCTGACACTGGGTGGGGAAGGAGGAATATGGACATCAGCCACCCCTCCAGCATTGCAGACACCAAACTCCTGCTGCTCCCCATGCTCTGCAGGGTGGGTGCCGGCCCCTGCTTCACAGACTGGAATGCTCCAGCTCACATGAGCACAGGGGCAGCCCACAGGGAGCCCTGCAAGGCACAGAGTGCTGGTGAAACAAGAACCACTTACATCCAGGTGGGCTGATGAAAATCAAAGCAATTGAAATCACTGATTTCAAGCCTTGATGTAACCCGTCAATTTTAATCATGTTTTGCATCTGTACTTCAGTTATTGCCCTAAAGAGAGGCTGATTCTCATTGGTTGGAAACCACTAAAACATGTTGATTTGCAGGTAAACAGCTTTTCCACTAAATGTGGTGCTACTTTTCACTAACCAGGAAGATACCCAATATTTACATGCCTTTATTTAAGCCACTTGACAGCTGCGCTAATTTTGCATACAAGTCAGGGTACCTTGAACATCCCACACAAGCATAACACCAGCTCCAGTTGGAACCTCCTCCTTTTGCAAGGACAGCACCACACCAAGATCATACCCAGTGCCATGTGAGAGGAAGAGCAGACTCAGGCTGTCATCTGGCTGACATACTCATCTCTAAGGTCATACTTTTGCACCAAGGGCCACAGCATAAGACTCCCTAGACTGCACGTGGTTCGCAGGCTGAACTCTACAACGTGTGCATGGTGGGGGCAAGCGAACACTAGGGGTTGGCTGTGGGCTAGCGCAGGATCCTGCTTCGGTAGGGTGACAGATGTACCATGCTGAGTTAAAGCCTCCCCACCCCCACTCGCACACACCTCTCGCTCTCTCCTCTCCAGATATGCCAGCTCTTGCTCGGATCGTTTGATCTTCCTGTGGATCTCTAGGTTTTGCTGGAAGGAGGAAAGCAGAAGTCTCTGTCAGTGGAGAAAGCAAACAGCTGGAATCATGGATTGAGTCTAGATGAATTGATCTTTGATTTTGTGCCCAAAAAAACTTAACCTTTGACCTCCTGCCTGACCTGCGTGCGTTAGGCCATAACCGCCGATGCCGCCCAGCATTGCTGCTTTCGCAACTCATTTAATACCCATGGGCTGGCGCCTGCCCTTGGACAGTCAGAAGTCCTTCCTTTCTCTTCCCAGCCAAGCTGTAGAGCACGGAATCACCGTCACTGCTTCGTAGCCTTTTGTGTTCCGGAGAGCATGTGAATTTGGTACTCACTGAAGTGAGCTGGCTGAAGCTGTGCAGAACACAGGCAGGTACTGTCCTCACTTCTGTCTCTGCAACTCTGCCTGCATCCCTCTCCATGCCCTCCCTCCCCCCCCCGAAATGTCGCTGTGTGTAGAAAATAGTGTCTACAGATTCAGGTAGTAAGTGCTAGTTTGTACGCAGCACTCTCAGAAGTACCCAGCCAGGAATCCACATCACCCAACAGCTGATTCCCTTCATCCACCCCATCAGAGAACTAGCAGGTAGCACATCCCAGGACAGGCATGCTCAGCCTTATCCCTTTAGCACCCTTCCTTGCCGAGGCAGGTTAACCAATAGCCATCCTACAGCACAGATGACTTTCTATAGCTCATCTCCACACTACGTCCCAGGTGTAAAGGCACACGGCTCTCCCCAGAAACCCGTGGGGGAGAATGCTCCTGTTTAACTTCCCCCTTCCCAGTACAGAACCTGGCTTGGGGAGGTTGTTTATGCCTGCTGGGTTCTGCAGCCCGTAATACCACACTTTAGCTAGTTACAGAGCATCCATACACGTTGTCCACACACAAAGGCTCTGAACAGAGAGGCTTCGCGGGCTACTGAGCCAGGATCTGATCAGTTCCACCCACACAACTCCTTCCCCTTCCCTCATAAATCACAGGCTAAGTCAATTGCAGCCCCGAAGAGTGGGACCAGCTGGGGCCCCCATAGGCCCTCCATTACCTTGTGCAAGTTGGAGAGTTGCTGATGCTTGATCAGCACTTCCTTATTGGGGAACTGCCTCCTGCACAGTAAACAGGCCAGCTTATTCCAGTCAGTTAGCTTGTCCTCATCACTGTCAGCCTTCCTGGGCTGCTCCTCCCGCTGCGCAGATGGATGGGGAGGCTGTGGCCGCTGCAACTGCACCTCCTCTTCCTCCTCCTCCTCGTTGTCGCTGTCTCCTCCGTACTCACCTAGGAGCCCTATCAGAGGGTTCACCACCTTGGGCTGCAGACAGAGCAGCAGAGGATAATGCCACTTTGCAACCCCAAGTCTGTTCCGCCCTGCCAGGTCCTCATGTAATATCCCCCGCCTCAGTCCCAGCCTGACGGAGAAGTGGGTGGCATTTCAGCAGCATGGGCACCACATGGAAGGAAGCTAGCAGCTAAGTAGTCAAATGTCCCCTGTATTCCCAAGATGGGGTGCCTGGCCATTAGCCACCCAGCCATGTATTTAAACACGGGGATTGCCTCTCCAAGTCAGGAGGGACTGGGCATGGGGTGTGCAGCAGGATGTCTCTTTCCTGTATGCCAGTTGCAGTGTCACTCTCCCTGGATTTCCCAAGACCTTAAAAAGGGTGAGATTACTGCGTGTTACCTACAGACCTCTCTGGTCCACGAATCTTGTGCAAAACAAGTTCTGAGTTAAAAAACAAAACAAAAAAACCCTCTGCAGTTCTCTGAACGTTCCCTTCTCTGGCTGATGAGCACCAGAAGCAAGAGTACCCCAAAGCCAGGGTGTAAATCAAGGGGGAGATGAGGAGATGCCAGGTGCAGAGACAGCGGCCTCCAACCCCACTCTATCAGAAGTCTGCATAAAGTTAAACAAACAGCATTGGGAGCAGGGGCTAAGGCTTTGGGGTCTAGGTGCAAATGGAGGGACCCCCAGCTGCATTCCTCTGCACTCCATACCCTGCAGCAATGGGGTTTGTGCTAGGAAAGCCAACAGAGGATCAGGTCAAGGTTCTGTCTAGTTTAATTTTTCTCCACTAACAAGCCAAACGGCAACACATGCTACAGAGCGTCTTACCGGAGCTGAGCTCTCTTCCTTCTTCACTGTGGGAGGCAATGGTTTTTTAAAGACGTCTTCCACAGGGGGCTTCTCCTCTAAAAATTCATTCTGAAACATCCAAGATCGGGAGTTAAACCTGCAGTGCCCTGGACAGCAAAGTGAGAGTGCCCAAAGAGCGGCTGGGAACTCACTTAGCGAGCATCCCTGACAGACAGTCAGTAGAAGGACGGAAGGGTTTAATGTTGCAGACACACCTTCTCTGGGCTCAGCAGAGGCTGTGTGTCCCCTAGAGGTAATGTCCTTGCAGTCTGGTGCAGCAGCAGCAGTTCTCCATGAACCCCCTCCCTCCCCACCAGTTTGTTGAGCACTTTCTGCTGGACCAGTCCATTGCAATACTGACAGCAGCTGCCAGGGAGGCTGCGTGTCCCTGCTACAGGCAGGCTGGGATCTGGGGGCATGACAAGAGTAGGATTACCCATTCAGACACCTCTAGTCCCAGAGGACTATGCAACCTCCTGTACTGAACTCGAAGTGAGGGAAGATGCTGAGTCGCCCACCGTGCTCGTCAGCAACAGAGCTGCGTAATCTGCCTTCAGAGTGTTCCCTGTTCAGGGAGCAGCTCTCCCCCACAGGTGCACTACAGCACAGTAAGGACAGGACAGGAGAAGAGGCGAGCGGTTTCTGGCTGCACTCATGTCAAAACCCCCATGCCCATCAATCCCCCTCTTGCTGGCATTTTGTTACAGTAGCTCCCGGAGACCGCAGTCAGGATCAAACCCCGTGTGCTCAGTGCTGTGCCAAACACGGCCTGCCTACGTACGTTTCCCTGAGGTGGATCACAGCTGTCAGCTGGTTCCATACCGCAGCTCCCCTCTGGGCACAGAGGTTATTAACTGTTGGTATTGCAATAGCACTTGGGGGCCCCAGTCCAGACTCAGGGCCCCACTGTGCTAGGTGCTATATAGAACAGTAAAAAAGGATGTCTGCCCCAAACAGCTTACGATCTAAGCTCTGCCTGAAGCAGCTGAAGCGTTGGTCCCCTCCTCCCTCCAGCCCATGACTGTTGCCTGGCTCTCCTGTCCATGTATGGTTTGGGGGTATGGGTTGATTGCTCAGGGCATGCGATTGGGCGGGAGGTGAAGATGCATTTGCTGGCATGTTGTCTTTATGTACCATGGGGATTTTGGTGGCAGTTCTGTTACGATGCCCAGGTGCCTTCGGCATTAGGGGCCTACGAGTTACAAAAGATTCCTAGACTCCAGAGCCTGCAGGGACCATTGTGCTCATCTAGTCTGACCTCCTGGAGAACACAGGCCAGAGAACACCCCACAATCCTTCCTGGAGCAGAGCTTTTAGAGAAACAGCCAGTCTTGAGTTAACAATGGTCAGGGATGGAGAATCCATGACAGCTCTGGGTAAACTGTCCCAATGGTGAATGACTCTCCCGTTAAACACATACGCCTTATTTCCAGTCTGAATTTGTCTAGCTTCGACTTCCCACCCTATGGCTGCCATCTAGCCATAAAGAACGGGAAGGTGGTCATGACTCCCAGGTGGAGAACCCACACTCCGCAGTGACTCTTCTGCTCTTTCACTGCCCCTGCTCTCCCTCCTAGACCTTCAGGACAGCTCCTCTCAGCTCCTTCTTCACAGCTCAGCTGCCGGGCCTTAGACACTGGACCATTCTGATCACAGAGACGATTTACCTTCGCTGAAGTACTTCTGCCTCTCTCCTTTCTGTCCCTGCCGGATAGCTCCTTCCTTTCACTTATCCTTTCATGGCTCCCATGCCTCCTTCCCCGGCCGTTTGTAGGGGCCGATGCTGCTTCTCGGCCCACTGTGACTTGTTTCTGAAATGGAGTGTGTGCAAGAGAGTTAGCGAAGAGCAAACGCCTGGGTCCCAGTATTAGACTGATGATATGGAGACAGCAAAGGAAAGAGATTGCAAGGGCAAAGGGACTGAAGGAAACAGTGGAAGAATGAGACAGTGGGAATGGCACTGTGAACTTGGCTGGGAGGGAGGAGGAGGAGTCTATGGCACAGTAACCCTGGGCACAGCCACAGGACGCTGATGGCTACCGTCCATGGGGAAACAGCCCCCCATGGGGTTGGGAAGACCTGCTCTGGATACCGCTTTCCCAGCAGGGCTGTAGCTAGCACTCTAGGCTCTATGGACACAACAATGGCTCAGCCGTACAGCCAGAAGACGGAGCGAGTGAGAAGACCAGAGATAAAGCTTGGTTTTCACCATCACATAATGGTGGCAGTCATGTGCTTTCAGTCTCCGGTGAGGTCCAGCAAGGGCACTCTGCCTGTGGCATGTCTGCTGAACAAAGCAGGAACACAGACCTCTGAGGTGGGACTCTAGGGGACAGGGAAGAGCGTAGGGTGGAGCAATGCACCCTTTAGAGCAGTGATACTCCAACTGAGGCTCAGGAGCCCGCAAGTGGCTCTTTAACATGTCTCCTGCAACTCTTTGCAGCACATGATATTAAAACACTGTGTGATTTCATTATTAAGCAATCTAAGTTATTAACCAATCTGAATGCTTTTACTATGTTATTAGCCAATTGTAGTTAATAAAATAATACTTGGTCAGTCATTTTGCTGCAAGAATTAGGTAGATCGGATTAAAAACTAAATATTTCCCCCATCATACTGTTTAAGTATGACTATATAATACTATAGTAAATGAAACAATGAATTCACATGACTGTGGCCCTTTTGGGTAATGTCAATTACTAATTTGGCTCCTGAACACCTGAGGTCTGAGTATCACTGCTTTAGTGAGTTAACTGAACCAACGTGAATCCAATCAGTTCCAAATCTCTCCTCCCACTAAGTCAGTCCTGTAGATTCTATTGGGAAGGCAGAGCTTCTTGAACTTTCAGGGCCACTAAGCAGGGGACAGGACCTGGAAATAAAGCCCAATCTGTATTCCCATATCCCAGACCTCCTTCAACTGCACCATCCGACTCCAAAGGGGAAAGTGGCACCAACGCTGTGAAATGTGCTCCTTAGAGGAGAGTTCACACAACCTGCTATAAAACCAGCTAGGTGTATATTCCCCTGCCCACCCACTCACCTGTGTCTTGGGGTCATAGTATAACCCAGCTATAGGGTCATAGTAGTTCCCAGTCTCAGGATCATAGATGAAAGTGGACACATCTGATGGAGCTGAATGGGAAGAGAGAAGAGCCAACATCAGATTCGCTCTAGGAGAAACTTTTACTAAAATACAGGTGTGCGCAAATATTGAGCTGGGGGAAAGACGACCAGCCCTGGAGATGGAAGCCCTCTCTTAACAGAGCACATACAGTGCAAGCTTCCCCACACTGCTCTGCCAATATCTTTCACTCCTCTAAGGCTGAGAAGATAAATTTGTTTTCATGACCCATCCAGCCCCGACTTTGGTGGTGCCAGTTAATGCAATGCAGGCATTTTCCCACTGGCACCTGGACTGAGACCACCAGCTGATTTCATTTAAAGGGACACAGCCAAGTTGAAATCAGTTTCAAAATAATGACTTAAAAGTGGTTTGATAACCTGCCTCTGCCCCTACTTGACAAGGTGTGTGCCTCTACAATAAAAGCTGCTCAGAAACAGGAGGGGAAACACTGATCCTACAGGGCGCCCATGAAACGGGCTGCACACAAAGTGCTGTCAAAGGCCTCAGGCAGGCACATCAAGGCATATGAAGAATGTTTTTTCTCTCTAATCACCATCAGTTTACAGTGATCTGAGATGTTACAAGTAAGGACAGTCAATGCCACACAAGTGCAATTTTTTACATGCTATTTATACAACCCTCCCATACAATTCCTGTAACTAAGAGAGATCAGGGGAAAATATTTCTCTATTTTTTACACTGGTTGATTGACTGTGTACAATCAGTTGGTTTCCCCTGTTTGTGTGGGTCTTTTACACACAGCAAGGGGGAGAGAAAAAACATAATAAAACAGGACAATGTGATTGTAAACTCGACAAAACTGGTAGGGGAACTGAGAGGCGAGAGTAGGACCAGAGCCTACTTTCAGCTCCTAAAAAATTGATTGATTTCAAGTTGGCAGTGCTCCTTTAAGCACCTATAAAGAAGAAAAGAATCCACGGTAAAAGCAAGGTAGAGTTTAGCCTTACACTGCGCTCGGCTGTGTCTCTGCGATTCGGCACCTCTCCTGTCCCGCATGCCCTTTTTGCCCTGGAACAAGAGAGCTGTTTAGACACAGGTCACAAAAGGAGACTATCTGGCAAGCACTCCTCTCTCACATGGGCTCCAAGAATGCAGGATGACATGCCTTCAGCCACTTCAAATGGAGGAAGAGTCGGCATCACTTTTCCTCTAATAAGGGGACAAATGTACTCTCCCAGGGCCTGATCCAAAGCCCACTGAAGTCAAGAGAAAGACCCATTTACTTCAGTAGGCTTTGAACAGGGTTCCAGTTCAACAGTGATCTCCAACCTGTGCTGTACACAGAGAACATCCCACATCCCATCCTCCCAATGCTGTACAGAAGAGATCCTGCCCCCACCTTGGATTGTCTGTAGCTGTTTTTTTAAAAGGCTCTTATGGGTAAGTACTTTTCTGAAGTTATGGCAGATAATGAGACAAGTATTGATTAATAGACATGCGCCAAGATTAACTCTGTGAAAGCATTTCAGAGTACAAACAACAGCAGCAAGTTCAGCAAACTTTGTCCTTAGACAGGAAATTGGCTAAGCAGAACAATACAAAAGCTACTGAGTTTCTGTTGTGTGAACTGTAGACTAGTAAAGAAGATAGTTGCATTAGTCAGACTAGATGATCACAACGGTCCCTTCCAGCCATGGACTCTACAAGGAAGGAAAGAGTTAACATGATTACAATCTTTCTGGGAGGCGGTTTCTTGCAGTACACTCAGTTCACCTTACACAGTAGGTGCTTTGAAATCCCCCCCCAAACCACTTACATTTATAGCACGTTTGCTTACAGCTTACAAATCGCTTTATACGTCTCTGATGATCCAACACACCTGTTTGCGCCAGTCCACTAGATTACTGTTCTGTACCTTTCTTTATCTCTCTTCTGGATACTACATTTGAAACCAGTTGCCCATGAAGGTACTTGCCCTCCAACGTAGAATGAATGTATTTTGCCTTTGACAAGCTTTTTCTTTGCTAATGTCAGAAGCTACGTTTAGCTTTGCGGAGTATTGTGGGATATATACATCTCTTGACAAGAGTGGGCCAAGTGGACAGAATTATGGGAAAGCCATAATATAATATAGTATGCCCTACGCCCAATATGTGTGTACTGGCTAAGCCAGACTATTCGATCCCTTCAAGTCTCTGCCCTGAACCCCCTCTGCCCTAGGTACTGAAGGTCCGAGCAGGGTGTTATAGACTGAACGGTGCATGTTGCAATGCCTAAGAGTTAGGAGCAGAGCAGTTTCGCCCTTGGCTGAGTGTTCTGCCTTCAACCTGGGGAGTTTCTGGCAGTTCAAAGGAAGCGGTCTGGCAAAGGAAAGCCCAGTCCCCATGCTGGCCACCAGCAGCCCAATCTCCCCTTCAGCGTGAGTGCCATCATAGCCAACAGCACAGATGATGACAATCACAACTAGCCCCTTTTGCTAGCTACAGGTAAGTCACTCCAAGATGCAGCACTGGCGCAGACCTACCGGGTTGTAGTAGAGTTTGTTGGCCTGCTCCCCGTAGTCATTTCTAGTGAGAGAGAAACAGAATTTCCTAATTAAAACTAGGTAAGCTTCATGTTTGAGACCCCTGCCCTAGGAAATGCCAAAGCCCCATCTCCTAGCCCCCAGGAAACGGGAATTGGTCAGTGGACACCAACTTTAAAGGCCACTTGATTAGGACAGTAGTTCTCAACCAGGGGTATGCGTACACATAGGTCTTCCAGCGGGTACATCAACTCATCTAGATATTTGCCCAGTTTTACAACAGGCTACAGAAAAAGCACCAGTGAAGTCAGTACAAACTAAAATTTCATACAAATGACTTATTTATACTGCTCTATATACATACACTGAAATGTAAGTACAATATTTATACTCCAGTTGATTTATTTTATTTTTATATGATAAAAATAAGTAAGCAATTTTTCAGTAATAATGTGCTGACACACTTTTTTATGCCTGATTTTGTAAGCAAGTATTTTTAAGTGAGGTGAAACTTGGGGTATGAAAGACAAACCAGTCTCCTGAAAGGGGAACAGTAGTCTGGAAAGGCTGAGAACCACTGGACTAGGAGGTTAAGCCCATACAGCCAAAATACTCTTGCCATTTGTTTTTCAGACACCCAAGTCACCTTGTCAAACTTGGATGACTAAAGTTAGCCTCTTAAACCTCTGGGAAGGTACCTAATTACCTATCCAGGCACCTTTGCGCTATTTGGGTGCTTAAGCTTTAGGCATCCAAGTATGATAACGTGGCCCTAACTGGACAGACCAAGGCACCACAGCCCATTGTACATCAGATAGTGTTGCCTCTCGTCTTCTCTCACCTTCTCTTTCCTGTGGCTAGATTCACAATCACGGTGTGCCCATCAATGCAGATTGGGGGATCCAGGTTCTGCAGAACCTTCACCAACTGCACTGCTTCCTGGGGAAAGAAGAGACAAGCTTGCGTTCTTCAGAAGGAAACAGAAGCCCACTTCCAAAATCCAGCCATGATGGAATGAACTCTGAAGTGACTGGGGCTATTCTGGGTGAGATATTTGATGCTGAACCCTCAATACAAGGTCACCCACCACACCGTGTAACAGGCTCCAGAGGTGACTGGATATGAACCAGGTCTTATAGTTTGATTACTGAATTCAGTAAATCCATATCCACTAGGGTCTATGAGCTGCTAGGGAGAGTTTTGCTGTGCTAGAGGACTCGACCCAGACCCACCAGGGAGGGAGCCCTCCGAAGGATGGTTTGAGCTGTGCAGCTAGCAGCAGGTTGGAATACTGCCCTGGGACAATAAACATAACAAGAGCCCCGTCTCTTTTAAACATGTTTCAAAGACTCTTGGGATGTGAGAAAGGGGGAAGTGCATATTTGGGCTCCCTGCCCATCCTCCAGCCCCTTCACCAGCCAGGGAGGGACCTCGCCTGGATCCTGCTTTCCCTGCCACTAGCCTCTGTGCAAGGCAAGGCCAATGGAAACGGTTCTGCCCGAGGACAAAGGCAGATCCCTATAGTTGGTTGATATGTGAAAGTTTGCATCTCCTAGAGCTACTGATGCAAGAAATTCACCCAGCTTAATGGTATCTATGATGGACTAAAGCTTGGATGGTTTGTACTGGAGAGCAGAAGGAGGGACGAAGAGCCGTCAGCCATTCCCCACACCTAGGACTAGGGACTCGGCTAGACAGACCTAAGCGGGACTAGGGCAGGCTGAGGCTGGCCTGAGACACTGTTGCTTCCACTAACAAGACAAGCCTTTCCAAGGTAACTGTAGCGTGAACTTGGATGTCTATGATAGGACTATTGTTTTCTCTTGCTCTTTCTCTGCACAGACACTGGGGAAGGGTCAGGGCCACTTACAGCGTGCGAGTCCAGTTCCACAAAGCCATAGTTGTCACTCCTCTGGCTAGCCCTTTTCTTAATGATGCTCACGCTGGAAGTGGAGAGACGAACAAATGGTGCCAACAGCCCTACGATCACTTCCGGAGGGGTGAAGCGAGGAATACGCTTCAGCATAATCGCTGCGGCAGCCCAGGCAGGGGGGAGGGAGAGAAGAGAAGACCGAGAACATTGCATGAAGCCAGCCTCTTACCACCACAGTGATGGCAAAATGAAAATAAACTTGTCTGAATGCCTCGGATGCAGCTGCTTACATAGCGGGCTGCTCACTTCCTCCCCCAGGTGTAGCTTTGAAGACCCAATCTCCTCCCATTGTCTGCGCCCCTGCTATCTCCGGGCTCTGTAGAAATCTGGGTCTGCCCCTCCTGATTTTGGAATCATGCACAAATGCAATCACTGCTGAATTCCTGCCAGTGAGCCCCTGGCAAAGACAGACAAGAAGCGGCCAGGACAGAAGGAGTTGAGGTCTGAGCTGGTCACTGGACCCCCAAGAGGAGACCTGAGCCAGGCTATGACTAGCAGGAAGCCTCCCTGTTTGAGGACACAGACACTTCGCCATCAGGACAGAAGCTGCTCCATGAAGACGTCACTAGTAGCATGTTCTGGTGGTAACAGCTGTGCTGCCTCTGCTGCAGGCTCCATCCCCTGGGATCATGTGTGTGGTGGGAGAGGAGACCCTCCTCCAGCAGCTGTGCACCTCTCTGCCCTCCAAGGACCAGAGAGAGGGTGTGACATTATTGACATGAACTGTGACCGTACAGATCATTGTTGCAACCAAGGTCCTATAGTGGCACCAAATCTTGTACAAAGGGAGGTCACGTAGGGTGTCCATGAAAAGGTTATGATTTCCTGGTTATGATTATGCTATCTGTATGCATGTATCATTTTTGTATTTAAAGTTATAAGTATTGGCTTTATACTGCCTGTATTTCAAACTTGTGATATGCTTCTGGGTGACACCCCAGACAATTTGGTGTCAGCACTGCATAGCCTGCTTGATGGCCCATTAAGGACCATCAGCTATACAACTGACCCATTGAGAGAAGGCAGATACACCTTGTGACTCAGCAAGGCATGCAGGGACATGCCTATGAACAGAACTCTCAGGCTTTTCCATGCCATGTGGAACAAAGGAAGCACAGGCTGCATGGCAAGAGATTATAAAAGGCAGCTGCATCTCCTCCATCTTGTCTTCAATCCTGCTTCTTACCTCTGGAGGAACTTTGCTACAAACTGAAGCTCTGAACAAAGGACTGAATGACCCACCCAAGATGTGGATGTACTCCAGAGACTTAATTTAAACCTGCAGTTTATTCCATCACTGCTACAAGCCTGAACCAAGAACTTTGCCATTACTGTATATAATTGATTCCATTTAACCTATTTTAGCTCTCATCTATATTTCTTTCTTTTTATGAATAAATCTTTAGATTTTAGATTCTAAAGGATTGGCAACACCGTGATTTGTGGGTAAGATCTGACTGGTATATTGACCTGGGTCTGGGGCTTGGTCCTTTGGGATCGGGAGAACCTTTTTTCTTTTACTGGGGTATTGGTTTTCATAACTATTCATCCCCATAAGAAGTGGCTGCTGGTGGTGATACTGGGAAACTGGAACGTCTGAGGGAATTGCTTGTATGACTTCTGGTTAGGCCAGTGGGGTGAAACCGAAGTCCTCTCTGGTTGGCTGGTTTGGTGTGCCTTAGTAATAAAAGACACCCAGCTTTGGGCTGTGACTGCCCTGCTCTAAGCAATTTGTCCTGAATTGATACTCTCAGTTGTGTCCTGCCAGAGACCGCATCGTTATAGAGGGTCCCTGGGAGGGAGGGGAGGGTGGGTGCAGAGGGGGGAGAGCAAGAAGCAAAGCAGGCCCTGACCTGCTAGGCTCTTCACAGACCCTGTGAGAAACGAACCAGCCCAGCTGGCTGCCTCCAATCTCCCACCCCGAGCAAACCGGGCTTCCTGGCAAATCGCTCTCTGTGCTCCTCAGAACAGAGGGGGAGAGAGGAACAGGGCCCTAGAGCCACCCCAGCAGCACGGACCTCCTTGGGGCAGCAGATCTGGAGCACAGCGGCAGGGCTGAGACCACCAAATTAATGGTATGGGGTAGTTTAATTTCCTCAAGGGCAGTTTGGGCAGGGACCATTCTCTTTCCCCAAATCCCCTCTGAGAAACCCAAGCAAGGCCTCCCTCCCCAAATCCACCAGTACCTGAGCAATCCAGGCAGAGACACCCCCCCACCCCCTCAACTACCCCTGCCTGCAATAGATCATGAAGCTTACTGAATTCACACTGAGGAAGTATCCTTCAGACAGGTATCATAGGGAAAAGCCACTGCACTCTGTCAGCGACAGCCCAACCCGCAGCCAAATCCGGGTGCTCTGCACTTTGGCCCTTTTTCTGAAAGCCTGAGACTCAACTTACTTTTACTCTCACCCTCCTGAGGTGCGGTCTGTTCAGCTTCCCTCCTGGCAGCAGGCTCCTGGCTCTCCTTCCAGGGAGGGTACCTTTTCTCCTGCGAAGGCCATCGCTCTCTGCCTTCCTCTCTCTTCCGAGGCTCGGGTTCCTGGGGCTGGCTCTGCTGTGGAGGAGCCGCGTGCTGGGGAGGCTGTTTCTGAGGCTTCGGGTGTCCTGATAGCTCTTGCTCAGGTTTTTCAAGCTTGGCTTCCGTTACTGGAGAAAATAAATGGAATGAACCCATTTTCAGCATCCCCCTCTAGCACACACTACAAACCTTGTATTTTCTCCCAACTGCCTGCAGTGGGCTGGCAAACAGACTCTGCTGTCCTTTGATTAGCCACATTTCTGAACATTTAGCAGGAACACGAAAGCTTCCTGGACTTCAACAGACAAGACATTAAAGCTCACGTCATCACATCCTGCTCCAACAAGGAGCTCATAATTTGGCCTCCCTTTTGGCTAAGCCTACTTTCAGGTTCAGCTGTTATCTGTATAATGGAATCCCAAATGGGTTTGGAGGCTACCTCCCGGATCCGGCACAGGATCAAGCCCACCCCTTACACTAATCACCCGAGCCTTTTATCTAGTCTGTACTTGAACACCTGTAGCCAGGAACTGTTAGTGATTGGCCATTGATTCTCCGACCTTGGTGTTCCAGAACAGCTGTGCGTTAATGGACATGTGTAACTACAGCACTGACGGGCAATGTAGTGAGATTAATTACAAATTTTATGAGGTGGCTATCCATCCCAGATGAGGAATAAACCCCCCCCCTCCAAAAACCCTTCTTTTGATTTGACTTGACTTTTAACATTTCTTGTACTAATTAATATTTCAGGCTTGCCTCCCCTCCCCCTTAGGCTGGATCATGTCCCCTCCTGCTGCCACCCTTACCTCCATCCTAGCAGCTACTTATGCTGCCCAGACAGGAGCGAAGGAGACACATCAGGCCCTGGCCATATTCACTGCTAACACCTGTACTGCTTACTTGATAAGATCACGGTCTCACACCTTCCTCCCCTCCCACATTGCATTTCGTTCACATGTGTCACAGGGACAAGTGCACCCAAGATATACATTAAATGAGCCAGGGATGTCAAGATCACCCAGACTAGCCAGTCTGAATGCCGTGCAAACCATATCGGGGTGGTGCGAGGCCTGTGGAATTCGCTATCTCCTGAATTTGGGCTGATCATGTTACAAGTTGTAGAATCAAGTCCACAGTGGACAGGGATGAACTGTCTGGTTCCCTGGATACAGAGTAATGTCCGGAGAGTATGATCTTCAGTACCTGGATTTAGGAAGGTGTCGCTCCGAGGTACTGGAGGGATTGGAGATACTGAGTACATAACTGTGCTTTGGATCCATGTCCTTCCAGGCCAGAGAAGAGTTGATGGAGATTGCTTACATCTCCTCCTTTGGAAGGTCAGGGTCTTAGCTTCAATGAAGGAAGATCTTGTGCCACCAGCCATCCCTCAAAAGAGACTCTTGGTGCTGACAACCCAGTCAACTATCAAATCTCCTGTTCTTGGTGAAC
This sequence comes from Terrapene triunguis, assembly GCF_002925995.2. Taxonomy (NCBI): domain Eukaryota; kingdom Metazoa; phylum Chordata; order Testudines; family Emydidae; genus Terrapene; species Terrapene triunguis. The sequence goes on along the minus strand of NW_020664586.1, from coordinate 1,908,835 downwards.
ATTAATGGGAAGGCTGTGGAAGACAACTCTCAGAGTGCATGGTCACTTCACATCTCTGACTTGTGTCAGTCTGGGGCCAGCCCTGCATGCAGCACCGACTGCTTTACAAACAGATCTGTCCACTGCCTTCAACACTGGGGATTGTGAAGAGTTGCTGACTTGCCAGCAAACCCTGGCAGGAAGCAAGGGGGCTGCCCCTCAGGGGTTTTGTCCCTCTCTCTCGGAGACCCACTCTGGTTTCTGCTGTGTGTGGTTCCACAGCGCTCTGTCTCGATCAGGGTGTACAAGGGGCTCTTAGCAAGGCCAAGCAACAGACATTGAGGATCAACTCCTCACAATCAACAGAACTGAAGACAGTTGATGTGGGCTAGCTGGCTGAAGCTCAGTCCAGACAAACCTAAAGTGAGGCTGGCAGGATGGGGAAAAACAACCATCTCGTGTGAAGGGAATATCTGCCACCTTACTGAAGATGGATCCTCAGTGTCTGTTGCTTGAGGTTAAAATCAGGGCTATGGCTGGACCCCAGCTGCTGCTATATCATTTAGTGTCAGTGACAAGGAAGGCTTTTATCAAGCTGTGTTTAACCAAGAAGCTGCAAAGATTTCTTTCAGATGAGGCTCTTGCTCCCATGATCAATGCTTTCGTCATCTCAATATCAAACTACTGCAATGCGCTCCTCACGAGGCTGAACCTTAACCTGGAAATTCAAACTAATTCAAAAAGCGGCAGTTCGCTTTGTAAGTGGAATCTCTCACCAGGGCACATGACACTAGTACTCCGTAGTTTGCACTGGCTGGCTACTGATTTCTGAGTGGCATTTAAGGTGTTTTGAGCTATAAATTCCTACATGGTTTGGGACCTCCACACTTGAGAGATCACCTCTTTATTTGTGCCTCACTGCCTCAGCTGAGGTTGGCAGAGGAGCTAGAGTTGGCATCCCCTAGATTTAACTTTAGAGCCCAGTCAATAGCATTACCTTCGCATATTAGACTTGCTGGATGCATCCCCTGGGACTGCTAAGCTCTGAGAGCCCTCCAGACTGCACCAAACATTGTTACAAGTGCACTCTGCAAATCCAAGCACATTAGTCCTTCTACTAAACCCCAGACTTCTCTTAGAGGGGAACTTGGAGGAGGCAGGGGGTGGGATGGGATGGGAAGTGAGAATGCGCAGAGAACCCCCGTATTCATGATAAATAACCTCTTTCTATTCCAAGGCAGCCTCTGCATAGGCCCACTGGTGGGACTCTAGTGAGCAATACATACCCCAGGAAGATGGGCTGAGGAGTTTTACCTAAATGAGGGGGAAGGAGAGCCCTGGGATGTTGAAGCACCCGGTCTCCCATCCCAGGCCATGCAGAGGACAGCAAGGATGCAGAGGGAAGGTCCCTGCACTTGCGGTAGGCCATGGAAAAGTAGAAACAGGGGTGGCTGCTCCACAGATTCGGTGCCAAGAGAGGGTCCTTGTGTGACCCCAATGGGCACCGCAGTCCAGAACACTCCCAAAGCTGTGCGGCGTCTAGGGAACATCCAACGAGGGAGGCTATCCTGATGCTAACTCACCGGGGACACTGATCTGTCAGATGGCTATAACCACATATGCAGCACAAATACTGATAACAGTTATGTTTTAAGCTAACCCAACTCCTTATGATACAAACATACAGTACAGGTGAGAGAACATTTATTCATTCATGTCAACACTGCAGCATGTAGCTTGGTTCAGAATGCTGGCTACATACCAAGGTTTTGTGCAGGATTTGCACAAGAAATTACAGAGATTACATGTCCAACTGCAGTAACTGCATATGTAAATTATGCATGAGAATTTTTCCATGCATTTCTACAGATGGGGGCCATAAACACCTCTCCCTCTCTGAAAGAGCATATCCACAACCCCAGATTGTGTGATGGTGATTTTCTTACTGAAGTCCTGCTCGGCGTGCACGTCCTCTCCCTCCAAACCACTTTTGGGCTCTGTCCCTGGTCTGCTCCCTACGAGAAAAAGGCATAACAGGAACTATTTCAAGGCCACCAGCCAAAAAGCATGCAGGAGTTCACCCAACAGCTGCTTAAAGAAGGGCAGGGGGTTCTCAACCTTTTTCTTTCTGAGCTCCCCCCTGCTCTCTCTTGCCCCCGATGCTATAAACATTCCACGGCTCACCTGTGCCACCACAACTAGTTTTCTGCATATAAAAGCCAGGACCAGCATTAGGAAGTAGCAAGCAGTGCAACTGCCTGGGGACCCATACCACAGGGGCCCCCAGGAAGCTAAGTTGTTCAGGCTTTGGCTTCAGTCCCAGGTGGAAGGGCACAGGGTCCCGGGCTTCAGCCCCATACGGTGGGACTTCAGCTTTCTGCCCTGGGCCCCAACAAATCTAACACTGGGGCTGCTTGGCGGACCCCCTGAAACTTGCTCGCCCCGGACTCCTGATTGAGAACCACTGGAGAAGGGGACAACCCTACCCCTTAAGACTGTGTGTCCTTTTTGTGATCCACTCCATCGTTTAAAGACTAGTCACACAGGGTTAAGCCTTAAAACACATGCATTCCCATGGCCATTGGCTAACCAGACTAGTAAAATGAGGCACACAGCCTTAGAACATTCACAGCATCTGGAGGGGCTTGAACGTTTAACTCGCTATACAGCTGTTTGTATCGCCATTCGGTTAAGTTAGCCAAGAAGGCAGAGCTGAAAAGGTCAGCAGTTTGAGCTCTGCTTCCATAACACTGATGGTGGCTCGCTCATGTTACAGCAACAGTGAAAGGAAGTCAGGATCTCTCTAAGGGTTGGGCTGCAGTGAATAAAAAGCTCTGAACAGAGCACGGGGGCTAATAGGTAATGGCAGTTTGTTCTCTGGATCGACACAGATTGTAACACACACCGTTTGCCCATGGTATGTAGGTTTGCTCTGCAGGAGGCACAGGACATTCTGAATCTGCTAGCAGAAAAGCAGCAGCGCAAAACCTTGCACTGTGAATGCCTGGCTGTCCGACAGAAGCAGGTTCTTGGGTGGAGAGCCTGGTAAGACAGAGGTGCCACGGGGGGAACTGGCAGAATCCATGACCACAAACTATTGAGGGTGTCTGCACTCCTATCAGTTCAGTGGTGCAGAGTCTCAGAACTGATTGGACTCCGTGGTATTCCCAGACTCTTCAGCAATAGCAGCCAGCCAGACCTTTGACAGCCCCTTCTTGGGCTGGGCTGTTGCAGTGAGAAGACCAGACAAAAGCTCCAGTTGCTGCAGTATGTGGCTGCCCATCTCCTAAGCAATAAGCTAGATGGGAACACATCACACCCATAGTCTACACCCTACACTGGGGCACCATCTAATTCTGTGTCTGTTTCAAGGTCCTAGCCCTCATCTTTAATGCCTGTGGCAGTCTAGGATGTGTAGCCTGGACCAGCTCTCTCTCAGCACCCATCCCATAATGTTAGGAATGAAGGAGAACAATGACACTGAAGGAACAGAGGATGGTACTATCAGGTACTGGCAGCAGGATGTTCTGGATTAAGGGCACTGTCCTGTGGAACTCCCTCCCACTACAGATCAGTGTGGCCCTGTGCCTTGCCTCGCATGCAGAGCAAACAGCCTGGCAGCATGACTACCTCCTGTACTGCTACTAATTCTCTTATATGGTACCTAGACATCCCACTGCATGGCACATCCATGTCAAAGAAACCAGTCAACAGAGACATTCACTCCCTAGGGCAAATGAAGGCTTTTAATCTACACCTATAAAACACAGTTTGGCACAGTGACAAAATATACTCACCATCTCTCGGGAGCTTGCAATAGGAGCAGGAAGATCTGTAACCCACAGTACACACTTTACACTGCAGTGAAAGACAGGCAGCATGAGGGAGAGACATTTAAAAGGCTATTGTAACAACTGTCAACATGTTCCAAAAGTCACAGTCGCTGCTTCACTTTGAGAACGTAGCCAGGTTAGTTACATGAGCGAGTAACACAAAGACCTTGTCTACACTACAAATTACTTTGGTATAATCCACCCCCGCCCCCGAGCGAGGTAAGTTACAGTGACCTAAGCACTGGTGTAGACCGTGCTATGGCAGCTGGAGAGCTTCTCCCACTGACATAGCTACCACCTCTCTTGCAGGTGGTTTTATTATGCCGTTGGGAAAGCTCTCCCCATCGGCATACAGCGTCTTCACCAGACGCAGTGCAGCTACAGAGCTGTATGTCTAAAAAAGCCCTAAGAGACTGAAGGAGACAAGATGGGTGACATTAGCTGGCAGAGAGCAGAGGGCTGGCATGAAGGGTAGAAGCTGGTGAGGCATGGAGTCCCACAGGACTCCGCCCTGGGAACAGCAAGAGGGATTTTCAAGTGACTGAGGAGCACAAGTCCCATCTTTATTAATTTGCATGACTGGTCGCTAGAGCCGCATGCATGGCTCCTGGGAGGCTTTTCTAAGACTGGGCTTTCCTCCTAAAAAACAAAACCCAATGAAGCAAGGACCAACTCGCTCAGCACATTAAAGAGACTCTGCAGACCAGACCTCTCCTAGATTGCCAGCCACCTTGTACTTTGAAAGAATCCAGAGGTGCAGTTAGTTTCCCCTTTCTCAATTGATTCCTGAGGCAGGGAAATGAAAATTCCCCCAACGTAAAGTTCAGTTTTACTGTGAAGGTACATGGCTCCATGCTATAGAATCTATAGCATGGAGCCAACTCCGACAGAAATACTGTTCCTGGCAGTGCAGGAACACCCCCTCCTGGACGACATTAGCTATGTCAACAGAAGCCTTCTTCCATCCATACAGTTTTGTCTACTCTGGAATAGCTCTGTCAGTCGGGGGGGGTGGGGGAGGGGGGAGGATAACACCATAACACCACTGACAGCCGCGGCTATGCCGACCTAGCTTTTAAGTGTAGACCAAGCCTCTCAATTTGTGGGGGTGGGACATAAACGGGGGTCAGCAGGTTTTGACCCCCTTGCCCTTCCCAGGTTTTTCAATGGGAGGGGGTCCCAACTGGACTGGAGGATAATCCAGGAAGGGGGGGGAGGCAGGATCCTGAAATGGAAAAGGTGCAGACCCTCCCCACTAAAAATCTCTCTGAACACAGCATTGTGAGTTTTCATAGTTATGGATTCATAAATTCCAGTTTGATTTTCCCTCCTTTTCTCACAGCCCTGCAAACTGCTCGGAGAGTCACACTGGGCTCTCTCGGGCTGGTGCATGGACACCAGGAACAAAGCTTCCACTTCTGGTGACAACTGGATAATTCCACTATCATCAAATCACCTTCTGACATCTGTGCCACCCCATGTACTAAATGGAGCATCACAAATGTCAATGAAGGTCGAATTTATCCTTAACAATGGAACTTAGTTAGCAATCTGATTGCTGATGCATGAACCAGAGCTGAATCCACCTCACTACCCTCGGAAAGAAAGGGGGCGAGGGAAAAATAAGTGAAATAAATCCTCCGTTGCCATGTACTTACGCGTTTGCAGCGCCAAAATTCCGGGCATGGCGTGTACTCAAGGGTCACTTCTTTACCACCAATCACAAGGGTTCCCTGTTGAGACAAGGGAGTCAATGACTAACATGCCAAACACACTAGGAAATTCAATGGTGGGAAAGAGGCTAAGCAAGCCCCAGGATTCCAACCCAATGGGTTTTGTAAGCAAAGTAAGATGGCAAAAAAAACCCAAATCACCAGCTCAATTACAGAGCTGGAGCTTCACCAAGGAAATGAAAGGAGGGAACCAGCCTTTGCCCCTGCCACGGCACTTGCGCTGCACTGTTGACATAGTTCGTGCCAGGGCAGCTGGCCCAGGAAAGCTTTGACAGCTCCTCAAAGTGGAACAGACAGAATACAATGATCCCAAGATAAGCATACATGGGAATTGCTTTGACTCACTGCGAAGTCAACGGGTTGGGAAAGGGGCAGCTGGCCAAACTGCTCCAACCCAGCCACATCCTTGTCTGCTGGATGGGCCTCAGGAGAGGACACCTTGCTGGCATGGACACTCGAGAAGGAACAAAAGGGAAAACACCACAAACAAGGGCAAGAGGAATTTGGTACCTGTGTTGGCCTCTCTGTCCTTCCTCAGAACCTGGCTTTTCTCCAAGGAAACGTCCCACCCCATGGGGGAGGCTGTTGGCTTGGGAGAGGGCACAGCATGCCACCATGTGGAGTAGGCAGGTTTGGGGCTGACTTTGAGCGCTCAGGCAGTGGCCAGACAAGAGCTGAGAGCACGGCAGGGGGTCGGGGGGAGAGAAACGGGACAACAGGACAATACATGGGGACTATCATGTCCCTGGTCCAACTCTAGTGCATTCCTTTAGAGCTTCCCCTTGGGAAAAGACAGCAGTCTTGGCAGACACTTGGAGCCCTTCGGGACAACAAGCTCTGCTGTGATACAGCTGGGTATATGGATTTTAAAGGGTAAAATGAAGTGGAAGGTGAAAGTCCCAGATATCCACTTGGACCCGCCTCTGAAACCAGTGAGCAGTGAGGACTCCCAGTGGCATTCATCACACTCACACAGAGCCCAGGCTTACATACCCAGGGCATCAGCGCTCACAAGAAATCCAGAGATTAGACTTGGCACCTGACAAAGGGTTTGGCTCTAGAATAGCTGGGGGTAAGTCCCCTTCTCCTTTGACGCTTATTGGGCCAGGCTGTCTGTATCACCCCAGGTGGAGAACAGACAACCTGCACCCAACGCATACTGGCACATGGAGAAAATCTCATGCTTTCTCTTCATTTCATGCTCTGGTTTTTGATGAGGAACACTCAATATTTTTTTCCAGATGCAGACTGTCAGATAGCTCTAGAGAACCTCGGCAACACAGCAATACTTCTACTTCCTCTCCAGTTCGCAGCTGAACAACAAACCATACTCTCAGCACACATCCACACTCAGTTAAAGCCCCTTTCTCCAACTACACACAACCATCGCTAATGCAAAACAACTGCACAGCTTCTTACCAATGCTGGTTCAGCCTAGCACCCCGGGATTGGGGCTAGTAAGTTCTATTATTTGATGGTGGGGGGGCTCTCTTAACTGCTCCTATCTACAAAGCTACTTCATCTGTGACATCAGAACCCATTACAGACAGTACAAAGAGCACCACAAGAGCAGCAAACACCAAATGAAACAGATCCCACCAGCATGCTGGAGAAAGACAAAAACACTTGCAGCCCAAATCATTACTCCAGAATGAACATACAACAGAAACCAATTTAATTTGCTAAATCAAGTGCTCAGCTCCAGACCTCCACCCGCTAGCTATCAATTTCTGAGGTTCAGATTCTGAAATTGCTGACACCTGCACTCAAGCTCCTGCTCTCTGGATCTCACACCTGCTGTTCTGGTCTGCACTCACATCTGGAAGAGACATTGTGGAATAAGAGAAACAGAGCACAGATACAGTAATAAAGAGAGTAACCTTCGGCTTCTAACACACAGTGATGGTCTCCAAGCAAAATAAGCACCTCAGGATTTGTCACTCATGCTACAGAATTAAATTAACCCAGTTTGCTTTTCTTTTTCATTTCCTCATTCAAGACAAGAGACACAATTCTCATATCATTGGAAGGCAGCCGGTGCCTCACCAAACCAAACTGTCTTCTGGCAGTACCCGGCTACTGCAGGATGACGCATCATCTCCCCTCAGCTCCAGGCTCACTTTGGTTTCTAACAAGTCCGTGGGGCGATTACTTCAACCCCAGCAGACACAAATTCAGAATGTATTTGCAGTGGGGTGGAGTCCACCAGTGCAACCACATAATCCAAAGATGGCTCTTGCTCAGGGTCATTAATTACTAGGATCAGCTGCTGGAGTCCAGTTTCTTAAGATGTTTAGTACTCCGGACTGGATTTTTGTTCTGCCTAGCACAATGGGGTTCTGGGCTGTGACTGGAGCGCCTACGCAAAGCAATAATGCAAATAGGTAATAAATAATAATAATAATAAATAATAATAATGAAAGTCTGTCTACAGTAGCACCTCAGAGTTACGAACACCAGAGCTACAAACTGACCAGTAAACACCACACATCATTTGGAATCGGAAGTATGCAATCAGGCGGCAGCAGAGATGAGAGGAGGAAAAAAAAGAAAAAAAAAAGCAAATACAGTACAGTAATGTGTTAAATGTAAACTACTAAAAAAAAGGGAAATTTAAAACAAAAGATTTGACAAGGTAAAGAAACTGTTTCTGTGCTTGTTTCATTTATATTAAGATGGTTAAAAGCAGCATTTTTCTTCATTATTATTAAGTTTCAAAGCTATATTAAGTCAATGTTCAGTTGTAAACTTTTGAAAGAACATCCCTACCGTTTTGTTCAGAGTTACGAACAGCCTCTATTCCCGAGGTGTTTGCAACTCTGAGGTTCTACTGTATCTAATGTACTAACATGGCTCCCATTACCATCATATCTGAGCACTCCACCTTCCGGAGAGGCAGGGCAGTCCTACTATCTCCACTGCACAGACAGGAGCTGAGACCCAGAGACTGAGGCCATGTCTACACTATGGACCTTACAGCAGCACCTTCAGGCCTGACAGTCCGTAGAGCAGGCAGAACACTTTCTCTGGGGCCTGTAACACACAGTCACTGACCTTAAAAACCTCTAAGGAAGGAAATTCCACCACCTCCCTAGGTAACCCTAGTGCTTCACCACCCTCCTAGTGCTACCATGACTCAGCACCTCACCTCCTGCTGTGTAAAGGATGGACTGCATCACTCAGCTGAGATGTCTCTGAGCTTTGTCACCAAACTGATGATTCTGGGCCCTTTGCGTGGCAGCAGCACAGACCACACAATGAGAGTAGAGGGGAAGAGGTGTCCTAGCATCACCCAGTCCCTTTTAACTGAGCTCTACGCCCTTCACCATGCCCAGGTGAATCGTAAGGACGTCAGGGGGAGAAGGGGGAAGATTCTGATGTTGCCAATCACAGAGCCATGGCATCAACTGGTCCCACGCTGGCCAAAGCAATGAACTCTCAGTCAACTGACTCAATCTACTACAAGCCATGTAGAGAAGGTGCTGCCCTTTTGTGCGCCCAGTATACTTTGCTGCAACCCGTAATCCCATAGGATAGAGGATGTTGCTGAATCCTTGAGTTGTCATGTACAAAACATCACTAAGGCCTGGTCTACGCTACGAGGTTAGGTCGAATTTAGCCGTGTTAGGTCGATTTTATAATGAATATATATTTTATAATATATATATTTTTTGCCCCAGATCCCTAAATGGCCCCCTCAAGGATTGAACTCATAACCCTGGGTTTAGCAGGCCAATGCTCAAACCACTGAGCTATCCCTCTCCCCCTAGAGACCAACACTGCAGCCATTGTGTAACCGCCTGCCCTCCTCACCAAGTTCCATATCCTCCTCACCCAGATGCCCAAGAACACCGGGGTGGGGGAGGCCCTGGGCACCCTGCCACTCAACTCCAAGGGATGGCCCAAGCAACAGAAGGCTGTCATTCAAACAGCTTTGATTTGTAGTGTGGCTACAATAAGCAATGTGGCCTTGTCCTTCCCTCCTCCCTTACCCCACACCGTTATCAAAGCCATTGTACACCTGGGCTTCTTTTTACTAGTCAGTGTTGTCAGTGATCTCAAGTTTTTTTTAATAAATAAAGAATGGATTCAGAACAATAGGGACTTTATTTCCTGTGCCAGCTGTGGTCAAAGGGGAGAGGGGGATTGGCTTACAGGGAAGTACATTCACCAAGGGGGGTGGCTTTGCATCAAGGACAAACACACACAACTGTCACACCGTAGCCTGGTCAGTCATGAAACTGTTTTTCACAGCCTCTCTGATGCGCAGCGCGCCTCGGTGTGCTCTTCTAATTGCCCTGGTGTCTGGCTGTTCAAAATTGGCCACCAGGCGATCTGCCTCAACCTCCCACCCCGCCATAAACGTCTCCCCCTTACTCTCACAGATATTATGGAGCACACAGCAAGCAGCAATAACAATGGGAATACTGGTTGCACTGAGGTCTAACCTACTCAGCAAACTGTGCCAATGCCCTTTTAAAATGTCCAAAGACACATTCTACCACCATTCTGCACTTGCTCAGCCTATAGTTGAACTGCTCCTTACTGCTGTCCAGGCTGCCTGCGTACGGCTTCATGAGCCATGGGAGCAAGGGGTAGGCTGGGTCCCCAAGGATAACTATTGGCATTTCAACATCCCCGACGGTAATTTTCTGGTCTGGGAAGAAAGTCCCTTCTTGCAGCTTTCCGAACAGCCCGGATTTCCGAAAGATGCAAGCGTCATGCACCTTTCCCGGCCATCCCACGTTGATGTCGGTGAAACGTCCCTTGTGATCCACCAGTGCTTGCAACACCATTGAGAAGTACCCCTTGCAGTTTATGTACTCTTTGGCGAGGTGGTCCGGTGCCAAGATAGGGATGTGTGTTCCGTCTATCGCCCCACCACAGTTAGGGAACCCTATTACAGCAAAACCATCCACTATGCCCTGCACATTTCCCAGAGTCACCACCCTTCTTAGCAGAAGGGTATTGATTGCCCTGGCTACTTGGATCACAGCAGCCCCCATGGTAGATTTGCCCACTCCAAATTGATTCCCAACTGACCAGTAGCAGTCAGGCGTTGCAAGCTTCCACAGGGCTATCACCACTCGCTTCTCAACTGTCAGGGCAGATCTCATCTTGGTATTCCTGCGCTTCAGGGTGGGGGAAAGCAACTCACAAAGTTCCATGAAAGTGGCCTTACGCATGTGAAAGTTTCGCAGCCACTGGGAATCATCCCATACCTGCAACACTATGCGGTCCCACATCTGTGCTTGTTTGCCAGGCCCAGAATCGACGTTCCACTGTATCAACATGCCCCAATGCCGCCATGATATCCCAATTGCCACATCCCGTGCTTTCAGGAACATCTATGTCCATGTCCTCCTCACTCCTAGCTAGGCTCTGCACATACTGCAGGATAACGCGCGAGGTGTTTGCAATGCTCACAAAAGCAGTGTGCAGCTGAGCGGGTTCCATGTTTGCCATGCTATGGCGTCTGCACGGATAACCCAGGAAAAAAGGCACAAAATGATTGTTTACCGTTGCTTTCAAGGAGGGAGGGAGGGGAGACTGACGACATGTACCCAAATCCACCCGCGACAATGTTTTTGCCCCATCAGGCATTTGGAGCTTAACCCAGAATTCCAATGGGCAGCGGGGACTGTGGGATAGCTACCCACAGCGCACCACTCCGTGATCGATGCTAGCCACGGTATTGAGGACGCACTCCGCTGACCTAATGCACTTCGTGGGGACATGCACGATCGACAGTATAAAATCGGTTGCTAAAGATCAACTTCTATAAAATGGACCTAATTTTATAGTGTAGATATGCCCTCAGAAAGGTACCAGGATGAGGCCCCAGGAGCCAATTCACCTACTCAGAGCACACCAGAAAAGGCACAGGGCTCTGGCGCAGCTGGGAACCTGGCACAAAGGTGCCATAAACATTCAAAGAGGGGGGAGAGTGACTGGGTAGCACCCATCCCTCTAAGCACCCTGGGGAATCCGGCTAAACCCTCCACCCTAGAGCATAGCAAGATCCCTACAGGGATCTGGAAAACCAGCAGGTTGGACCCCACGTGACATGCAGGGGAGAGAGGTGGGAAGCCATAGTGGAATCAGTGTGATCTCCTATGAACTGCTCCAAAGGGATGGGCCAAAGGTCCAGCCATCCGGCTCCTTCCCCACCACTGTGGAAACACTTTAGAGCCGACATGGACCAATCCTAGTCCTCCTTACAGGTGTCTGGAATTGTCCAATGAGGGTCCCTCCTGCAAGGGAGAGCCCCCAGTGGCGACAGGCATGTGAGAAGCCATGGCCTCTGTCCCCACAAGCTCCTGGTCTGGGAAACATGCACAGGTTGTGATGGCCACCACAGAGGTCTGCTCAGTCCTGCCCATGGGATTGGCATAGCAGCAGCTGCAAGTCCTGTCCCTGCTGTCCACTGTCCTCTGCCATGCAGCGAGAGGAGCTGCGACTCCTCAGCATACTCACTCCGCAGTGCAAACAGCACACCAAGGTGGCAGCGGTCAGCAGGAACAGGGCGCACAGTTGCTGCTGCTGCTGCACCAACCCCACAGGCAGGAGGAGGGGAGCTGGTGTGATAAATGAAGTGCTAATGGGAAGGTAGAACTTTTTAAAATTGGGAAAGAAACTTTCTCTTTGTCTGTTGTTCTCCAGAGAAAGAGACATGGAGCAGCAATGCTAAAAGCAGGAATGCTGTGTAAAGTTTGAACCAGATATAAAAACGGTCAGATCGTATCTAGAACTACTTTAGCAACCCATATATGTAAGTAAATTAGTAATGTTTAGGAAGGCACAATTAGGTTTATTTTTTAAGGCTTGTGGACTCTTCTGTGCTAACCCCAAATGTTTTTATTTGCTTGTAACCTTTAAGCTAACCCCCAAGAAAGCTATTTTGGGTGCTTAATTTTTGGACCTGCTTTTTTAAAATCTAGCAAAATCCTAAATTCCAGATGTATTTTCTTCCTTTTTGTTTTTAATAAAATTTACCTTTTTTAAGAACAGGATTGGATTTCTGGTGTCCTAAGAGGTTGATTGTGTGTTGTGTGAAGAAGTACTTCCTTATGTTTGTTTTAAACCTCCTGCCTATTAATTTCATTGAGTGACCACTGGTTCATGTGTTATTTGAAGGAGTAAATAACACTTTCTTATTCACTTTCTCCACACCAGTCATGATTTTATAGATTTCTATCATATCTCCACCCCCCCGCCCCATCATCTCTGTTCTAAACTGAACGATCCATCTTTTTAATCTCTTCTCACATGGAAGCTGTTCCATACTCACAATCATTTTTGTTGCCCTTTTCTGTGCTTTTGCCAATTCTAATACATCTTTTTTGAGATGGGGCAACCACAACAGTATGCCGTATTCAAAGTGTGGGTGTACCATGGATTTATATAGTGGCATTATGCTATTTTCTGTCTTATCCTTTTCCTAATGGTTCCTAACATTGTTAGTTTTTCTGACTGCTGCTGAAAACTGAGCAGCTGTTTTCAGAGAATTATCCACAGTGACTCCAAGATCTCTTTCTTGATGGGGACTAAATTAGCTGTTACCATTCATTTTGTATGTACAGTTGAGATTATGTTTTCCAATGTACATTACTTTGCATTTATCAACATTGAATTTCATCTACCATTTTGTTTCCCTGTCACCCAGTTTTGTGAGATCCCATTGTAGCTCTTCGCGGTCTGCTTTGGACTTAACTATCTTGAGTAGCTTTGTACCATCTGCAAACTTTGCCATCTCACTGTTTACCCCTTTTTCCAGATCACTGATTAATATGTTGAACAGCACTGGTCCCAGTACAGATCCTTGGGGGACACCACTATTTACCATTCTCCATTCCGAAAACTGACCACTTATTCTTCCTTTTGTTTTTTATCTTTTAACCAGTTACTGATCCATGAGAGGACCTTCCCTCTTATCCCAGAACTGCCTACTTTACTTAAGAGCCTTTGGTGTGGGACCTTGTCAAAGGCTTGCTGAAAGTCCAAGTACACTATATCCACTGGATCACCCTTGTCCACATGTTTTTTAATCCTCTCAAAAAATTCTAATGGATTGGCGAGGCATGATTTCCCTTTACAAAAGCCGTGTTGATTCTTCCCCAACAAATCATGTTAATCTATGCATCTAATCATTCTGTTCTTTACTGTAGTTTCAACCAATTTGCCTGGTACTGAAGTTAGGCTTACTAGCCTATAATTGCCAGGATCGCCTCTGGAGACAGGCTGCAGGGCTCTAGGCCACTGCCTCAACATGCATTTTTCCAAGTTAGTATCTTTTTTTATTTCCTATTCATACTTCTAGCCTCCCTGGGTACCACCTTTGGAGTATTTCTGGGTCTTCAGTGATGTTTGCAGCTGCTCCCAATTTAGTATCCTCCACGGATTTCATCCCATTGCTTTTTACCCCCTCCCCAATCATTACTGAAGATTTTAAGTAAGGCTAAACCAAACAGTGCTTCTTGTGGCTGTGCACACCACACGAAACATCTCCCCTGTGACTTGGCACATTGCTGCTTATCACTTCCCTTTGCCTGTGGCCCTTCAGCCAATTTCAAACCCACGTGAGCGTTCTTGTCCATTGCAACTTGAATAAAAACCCATGAGGCTTTGTACCAGATGCTTTCCTAAAACCAGGATCTATCACAGCAACTATTTCCATTCACAAATTATGCCATTTTACATAGACATAGTCAAGTCCATGATCTTTGTCCTTATCTTCAAAGCACTCCATGGCCTGGGCCAGGGCACCTAAAAGACCATTTAAAGCTGCGGGATGAAGACTGTGGTTGACAGCTTCGCTCCTCTGGCACAATGGAACTCTCAACAAAGAGTAATGCTTGTCGGTGCAGGAAACAGAACCTTCTCCGGGGGGTGGCCCAAGACTGTGGACTAAACTCCCCCAGAAACAAAGGACCAGCACAAACTCCACTGCTCTGCACTCCAAGTGCAGGACATATGTCTTTGATCTTGCCTTTTCTTATATAAACATACAGCCATAGGTGTATTTATTTAATAAATAAAACAAACCCTATCAAAACAAGACACTCCACTGCACACACTTCTCACTCTGGTGAAAGGATGAAAGAACAAACAACGTGTGACAAATGTATAGTCATGTTGCTTAACATGCTACTGGAAGGCAGTCAGATATTACAAGGATGAGTGCAATATAAAAACCTATATAGAAGTCTGTCTGGTGTGATTGGTTCATTATAAACCCATGCTGATTATTGCTTAAGATTCCCCCACCCAATAGATTGGGAGGTGTCAGGGTAGAAGAAGGTCAGGAACCACTGCAACAGCATTAACAGATTGTTTTTTCTAATACTGGCTCCTTTATTTTACAAGAGATTTAGCTAAACTTACCATTAGACTGGAGAAAAGTGACAGTGGTACCAGACTTCTGCAATGATCCCAGCTCTCCAGAGACTTAACGGTCCATAGTTCAATTACCTGAGTCGCTAATTCCTTTAATACCCTGCATCAACCAGACCTGCTGACTACATGCTTACTTTTTTCAAGTGCTTCTTTATCCAATCTCTTCCCCGCTGCCACCCCCGCAGTTCTTGAAGTTAGTAGCTATTTTCACAAGGTTAACATCATTACTTAACAGGCCAAAATGCTTCTCTCTCCTTCAGGACCCTTCTTCATTAACGGAGTTCAGCATCTCAGTGATTCTGAAGTCCTCATCTCCCGTGTTTCTTAATGGGCCTCTCCTTCTCTCGTACCTTTTCCCAGATATTTTAAAAACCCAATTTCCTTTAATCCCTTATTTACTTTGTTGTTGTTGCTTTTACCCATTCCCTGAAAGTCTTTCCTCTTGTAGATTTGTCTGGTTTCCCTAGGGTTACCATACGTCCTCTTTTTCCCCGGACATGTCCGGCTTTTCGGCACTCAAACCCCCGTCCGGGGGGAATTGCCAAAAAGCCGAACATGTCCGGGAAAATGGAAGCTCTGTTTAAGAGCCGAGCTGCCCGAAGCCCAAGCGCTACCGGCTTCACAGTTTGCCGGGCAGCCTCCAGACTCTGCGTCCCCGGCTGGGCGCTTCCACTCCCGGGCTCCAGCTGCGCTGGGCAAGCGCCGGCCGGGGGCGCAGGGTCTGGGGGCTGCCCGGCAAATCGTGAAGCCGGTAGCGCTGGGGC
This sequence comes from Terrapene triunguis, assembly GCF_002925995.2. Classification (NCBI taxonomy): domain Eukaryota; kingdom Metazoa; phylum Chordata; order Testudines; family Emydidae; genus Terrapene; species Terrapene triunguis. The sequence continues at coordinate 1,893,130 of NW_020664586.1, read as the reverse complement.
AGCCCTTTCCCCGTGGCTGGGAGTGGGAGGGAGGAGGGGGCAGAGTTAGGGCGGGGAAGGGGCGGGGTGGGGGTGGGGAAATGGGCGGGGCCAGGGCCCGTGGAGGGTCCTCTTTTTTTATTTTGTAGATATGGTAATCCTAGTTTCCCAGGTCTAAGACAGGGCTTTTTGCCTCTTGATCTTTGAGCAGGCCTTTGTGAGGCCACAGAGGTTTTCACGGGAATTACAGTCATATTATATAAGGCCAGAAGAGACCACTGATTCTCAACCTTTTTCTTTCTGAGGCCCCCAACAACGTGCTATAAAAACTCCAGGACCCAGTGGTGGAGAGGGGGACTCGGGGCTCTGGAACAGGGGGGAGGAGGGGCTCAGGCATAGGTGTATTTTAACTTCTATTTTGGGTGGGCAGGGGCCAGTGGGGGTTGAGCCAGATCCACACGGCGGGGTCCGGGGAGGGAGCGCCACCTCCACCTCTTGACTCACCTCAGCAGGCCACCCAGCCTGTCTGGGTTGTGTGGGGGGGAGGGGGGGAGAAAGAGAAGACATGGCAACCAAAAATTATAACTCAAAGGTGGGCGGGGGGGGGGAGGGGGCGCACTCAGCTCAAAAAGTTTGAAAACAGCTCAGGGTGCAGGGAGAGGGGTAGGTAAGGGCTGTGTGCCAGGAGGGCTCCCCTGCGGTCCCTGTTCCCCGAGGGCTCCGCCAGCCATGAAGCCAGGTCCCTCTGCCCAGGCAACTCTTACTGGCTGCATGAGCAATGGGAGCTGGGGAGAGCATCATTCCTCTGCAGCCGCAGGAGATGAGGGAACGCTGCCGCTGCCTGCTACATGGCACCAGCCAGGGGAGCAGCTGTCCCACATTGCCCGGCTCCGGCTTCCTGCCTCTGACCTGGCCAGGGGGTGGGGAGAGAAGGAGATAGGAAGGTGCGTGTGTGGAGCTGCCCTGGGACCGCCCTGCTCTTGCACTGTAGTTTCGGGGGGTGTAACATCCACATGTCCCCCTAACTCTGCCCATGGGCTCAGGGCTTCTGCCCCGTGGGGAGAACCGGGGCTTGGGGCTCTGGAATTCAGCCCTGCTGCTCCCAGCTTCAACCCTGCGGGGAGCGCTAGGGATCGGGGCTTCAACCCTGTGGGAGGTGCAGGGGCTCAGTCTCTGGGTTTTGGCCCCGGGGCCCCCATGAAAGGGTTTGCAGACCCCCTGTTGAGAACCACTGATCTAGACTTACCTCCTGCATAACACAGGCCACACGACTTTACTGAATTAATTCCTGTTTGAACTAGAACATAATTTCCACCACAACCTTTGATGAGATATTCCGATGGTTAACTACCCTCACTGTTAAATTGTGCCTTATTTCCAGTCTGCATTTATGTAGCTTCAACTTCCAGTCACTGGAGCATGTTAGACCTTCTTCTGCTTATTATAGACTGATCAAGTCACCCCCTTAACCACGTCTTTGTTAAGCTAAACAGACTGAGCCCTTGAAGTCTATCACTATAAAGGTCTCCCAATATTTTAATAATTTTTGTGGCTCTTTTCTGAGCCCTCTCCAATTTATCAACATCCTTCTTAAATTGTGGGCAACAGAATTGGACACAGTATTCCAGTAGCAATGGACCAATGTGTCCAATGAACCCTCCCCAGAGACCTCCTACATGCTTCCCAAGATGCATAAACACGGGAACCCAGGCAGACCCATCGTATCTGGCGATGGCACTCTTACTGAAGGAATATCAAGACGCAGAAACCAACCTCAAACCACGCACCAGACAAAGGGCCAGCTTCCTCCAAGATCATCTTCCTTCCTCCAGAAAATCTGCAGCATTAAACAACTTCCCCCAAAACGCCAGCTTTGCCACCATGGATGTGACTGCTCTATACACCAACATCTGTCCCCATAACAGCATTACCGCCTGTCTCAGATATCTACAATATAATACAATATTCTGAAATCACCCTAAATACATCGCCAAACTCATCCATTTCATCCTTACCCACAACAACTTCACATTTACCAACAAACACTTTGTCCACACCATAGGAACTGATAGACACTGGGATGACTCCCCAGTATGCCAATCTCTCCATGGACCACCTTCAGGAAGAATTTCTTGAAAAGTGCACCACAAACACAATGATGTATCTGAGAGACATCGATCATATTTTTATCCTCTGGACAGACGACCTAAACTCCATCATAGATTTCAACTTCAACCACCACTCATCCAAACTTATGGGTTCCTTTTGGGACTCTTCAGTCTTCTGCCACGTGTGGATTTAACAACAGTACTGGAAACACATTGCACAACACTTGTTCCTGTCATACTCTGGCTATATTATGTTTAACCCTCCAAAAAATTGGATTCTTGAAGTGCATTCTGTGAAACTGTTCCTTACTATGCTGAATTAAAAGTAGCTTGTGATCCCCAGTACATTGAAATCTATATGAAATTTCACAGGTGATGCAACACAAAATAAACAAAACCACACGATAATGATATTCATGTGATTAATGGAATCTACCACAGCTCAACAATGTGTCATGGACCTATGACTAAGGTTAAGATTTTGTCATGGATATTTTTAATAAAAGTCAGGGACAGGTCACAGGCAATAAACAAAAATTCATGGAAGCCCACGACTTGTCCCTGACTTTTACTAAAAATACCACTGCTCGTGCAGTGGAGGCTGAAGCCGAAGAAGTCATGGAGGTCCGTTAAAGTCACAGAATGTGGGACCTCCGTGACAAAACAATATCCTTACTGATGACCAATGAACCTGCACTCTTCTCTGCCCATTAAGCTATCTCCTCTGTAACTTAACATTCCAAACTTCCGAGGAGCTTTGCCTTTTCTTTTTTAAAATCAAGCCGCCAGAGAAAGGTTTCCTTGTTCATTCCCAAACTTCCCAGTGAGGAATTTCCTTCTCAAAATGACAGTGGCCTAAAGACCCAGGGCAGTCAATATACAGTCCTAGGCCAGGGAATATTTTAGAGTCCAATATGACTCTGCAAAGCTAGACATGGGAGCTTTATACCAATGGCAAAGGGAAAAGCCTAACATTCCAATGGGACACACAGCACATGCTTCTGGTTCTGGAGAGTCCAGAGATATGGGAACTGAATATCACAATATTCTAGATGGGGAAACTATTTTAAGGTTATTTTTAGGTGTTTTATAAATAGTTGCATGTATCTTCTCCCTCAGAGGTCTGTACAGTTGGATTCATGGTACCAGGAGCCCGGTCTTGTACTTGATAGGATGTAACACAGATGGCATAAGGATAGCTGATGGTATCGTGGGGTAAAAAGTTATTATTGGCAGACATCTGCAATGAGCTAAAGAACTTGATTGCAGGTTCACCTTTTGTGAGTAATATGCCAATCCCAAACTCACACCAATAAAATCTTTGTTCCATTTAGTACAGAAACAGCATTCAAACTTATGGGAAAATACAAGCTCTATATACTATATTTAAGGACCTTCCCATTCGGTTTTTACTGATTTTTACCAAAAATTCCCAGGGTTTTATTGATTGTCACCTGAACTCTGGAACACTGAAATACATGCAAACACTGATTAAGAAAATCCAATATGTCACATTAGATGGATGTGTTCGTGTTAATAACAAATTAGTCTAAGTGTAAATGAAAAGCTGCCTATTAAAGTAAGGCAATGTGGTGGAAGATTAACAGTACACATACATGTGCATGTATATGTATATGTACTGTTAATGTACAGTTCATTACATAAACCACAGGATTTATACTGGTTTTACTTTCAATACTCGTACTTTCCTCTATTTACTGCTTTACTTTTGTTCTCCTGTCACCTAATATGAATCCCAATACTTACCCAGAAAACCATTAAGTTAATTTTTCACCAATTTTCACCCTTTTAAATTTTTTTGTAACAAACAGATAAATTCCTAGGAAATTTTAAACAAAATAACATCCAAAAATGAAAGGCCTTGACTATATTTCATGGTGACACAGCACAACAAAGAAAAAAAAATTCACTGGTAGCCAAGGAAAATAATTCAAACTGGAGAAATATAAATTTATCTAGAAGCAGTAAGGACTCCAGAAGCAATGTTGTACATCAGCTGCACTGGCTAGAAGTTCCAAAAACACCAGTTACAATAATCTATCCTTGGGAAGCCAAAAATACCAATATCTCAATAGCCTTGTCAAGCAGAGGTAACAGTAAATGAGATATCAAAAGACTAAGCACCAGCCTTAGTGATAGAAACAAAATACTTCTCAAGACAGAAGACAAAGGCAATGCAACTCCCAGGGTCTTGATGGTCAGACATGGTGAAATGTTATCAGAGCACTTCATCAGAGAAAGCTCTGTATAGGATCAGGCATCAGAAAATTCAGTCTTATTGGAGTTTAACTTGTAAGCTCTTTGCCACTAAAGCAAGTCATCATGACAATGTGATGTTCAGCAGACTGACAGAACTCTGAAGTAAACAGCAATGTTATTGGCATAGTAAGGTTACCCTAAATCATAACGAGAAAGAGAATAGTATCAGCATATGTATAGCCCACCCACAAATGCAAGGACCCCGATATAGAAACAGTTGTAGCATGCCAGAATGCAGATAAAATGGATCAGACCTCAGTCACCCTCTGAAGCTATTCGTGGACTGTACTGAGGACTTGGAAGCCAAATATTTTAGTATTCTTTCAGTGCATGAGCTCATTAATGGAGTAAATATGACACTAGAGAAAAGGATTAGGGACAACTTCTTTGTATACACAATGAATGCTAAGCTCAAGATATCATTGGAAGGTGTAAAAAGGACTCTATGACCTTTTATGAAAGAGCAAAGAAGTATCTGCACAGCAGATATGACTTCTCTCAAGACAACTTTCACGGCAAAGTATCCAAGCTAGCTCCTGAAAAACCCATCCGGTTTTATTAGCTAACATTTCTGTGTTTGTGGTCATGGTGGCGGAGCCAGGAAGGGGGATATCCTGTATTCTGGGGATGCATCAGTGGCCACCCTAGCATCGGGAGGAAATCTGTGGGAAGACAGAGGAGACCTTGAGAATACTGAAGGGAAAAAAAATGTCTGGCAGAGATTTTATGCTCATGATATCCCTGGAGCAAAAAGCTTCACATCTGGCATTTTCCGCTGCGGTGTACAGGTCTATGGTTAGGTCCCCTCACTTCTAGAATATCAGATCCAGGATGGATTTCTGCCATGACCATTCAAGGTTGGTTACCATGTTCCTGCTCAAGCAGTCTGCAAGGTCATTGTTGACCCCTGGAAGATGCAGGGCCAATGGGGTTAGTGTATTGGTGACACCATCCCAGAACTCAATGGCTTCCAGGCAAAGTGGGGACGAACAAGCGCCTCCTTGTTTGTTGATAGTGCATCGTCAACATATTGTCCATCATGATCTGCACTACAGAGTTTTATAGAACAGGCAAAAACGCTTTACAGGCCAGCTTGATGGCCCTCAGCTCTAAGAGGTTCATATGCAATTTCAGCTTGCCTGGGGACCACACACACCTTGCATTTAGGATACATCTACACAGCAGCTATGTATGAGTATGTACCCAGGGGACTGGGCAGGTTTGTACTCGGGCTGCAAGCCTGAGCCACCGCCCATGCCACCAAAGCACTATGTTTAGCACACTAGCTCTGCTCAAGCTAGCACATCCTGTCTACCTGCACTGGGAAGCATGCTCCCAGTAGCTGTGTAGATATATCCTTTCGCAATACTCACAGGCGAAGTCTGGTAAGCAGCACCATGTAAGTACATGGTGCACGTGTCCTTAGAGTGGTAGGCACATGCAAACCATCGTGGACAGTCTCACCGGTGTCGTGTAAAAGCCTGAAGGGACCTGACTGTCCCCCTGCAAATGAACTCACATTGACCGAGAATCAAGTCGAGTTCCTATGAACTGAAAGTGAGAGATAATTTCTCATAGTTCACTAGGAGAACAGGGAGAGCACTCATTTTAGGGCTGCCTTGGTCTCATCCTGCGACTTGCACCTGATCAACCAGTCCTCCAGGTTCGAGAAGACATGAAGCATCGGTTTCCTTAGATGTTCTGCTACTACTGCAGGGCACTTTGGGGAACACTCTCAGTCCCATGCAGAGTCTGAAGGGCATAACCTTCTATTGGTAATGATTCAGCCCCACTGTGACTCTTAGGTATTTCCTGTGAGCTGGGGGGATAGCAACATAGAAGTACATGTCCTGCAAGTTGAGAGCCATGAACCAGTCTTGAGCCTGTAGAGATGGGATTATGGAGGCAAGTATTACCATCCTGAATATGAAGCAGTGAATGCATTTGCTGAGTCTCCTCTGGTCTAGGATAGGTTGAAGACCCCTCCCCCTTTCTTCTTCAGAATGAGGAAATACCAGGAGAAGAAGCCCCTTTCCCCTGTGTTCCTGAAGAGCCCCCTCCAGGGCTCCTAGTTGGAGCAACGAGCCCACTTCTGTTTGTAAAAGGCTCTCATGAGATGGGTCCCTCAGGAGGAATGGGGAAGGGGGGTGGTTAGGGATAGGAACTGGATGGAATGGATGCAGGCGATGATCTTGAGCACCCATTTGTTGATGGTGATATCTGACCATGACTGGTGGAATGAGGCACAGCAGCTTCCATAAGAAGTACTCACTTGAATAGTCTTAGAGCTGTCAAAATTTACTGCCATGTGGACAGAGCACTGTGTGTGCCTGTGGCCGACAAGGATTGACATCAGCCACTTCTTCCACTGGTACTCACCTGTCTGGTATGAAGGCATCTTTTGGCTCTGCTGCTCTTGAGGGTGGAACGTTTTGCAGTATGCCAGAGGTGAGTAGATTCCCGGGGCTCAGAGATTCCAAGACCAAAACGGGTAATTGTCTGACCTCCTGTATAACACAGGCCAGGGAACTTTCCCAAAATAATTCCTAGAGCAGATCTTTTAGAAAAACATCCAATCTCAATTTTAAAATGGCCAGTGAGGGAGAATCCACCACAAGGTTAATTACCCTGTTAAAAATTTGCGCCTTATTTCCAGTTTGAATTTGTCTAGCTTCAACTTCTAGCCATTAGATCATGTTAGACCTTTTTCTGATAAACTTAAGAGCTAATTATCAAATATCTGTTCCCCATGCAAGTACTTATAGATAGTGATCAAGTCACCCTTTAACCTTCTCTTTGTTAAGCTAAAAAGACTGAGTTTCTTGATTCTATCACTATAAGGCAGGTTTTCTAATCCTTTAATCATTCTCCTGTCTCTTCTCTGAACCCTCTCCAATTTGTCAAAGTCCTTCTTGAATTCTGGACACAATATTTCAGCAGTGGCCACACCAGTGCCAAATACAGAGGTTCTACTCAAGATTCCCCTGTTTATGTATCCCAAGATCACGTTAGCAATTTTGGCCACAGCGTCGCACTGGGAGCTCACATTCAGCTGATTATCCCCACATCTTTTTCAGAGTCACTGCTTCCCAGGATAGAGTCCCCCCGCAGTGTAAGTATGTTCCTACATGTATACATTTACGTTTGCCATAGGGTTGCCTTGCAATCTTTTAGTAAATCTCATGCACTGTTCATTTTCTCACTAAAAAACTCTGACCCTTCAAATGGCAAATCCTGGATTATGTCTCACACTTTGTGGGGAATGCCCAAAGCCCGGAACCAGGATGCCCTCCTCATGGTCACCATAGTGGCCACGGACCTAGCGACAGTGTCAGTTGCATCCATTGCGGCTTGCAGGGATGTCCGTGACTAGTTGTCCCTCTTTTACAACATCCTTAAGCTCCTCTCTAGCCTTGTGGGGAAGCTTGGTGATGAACTGCCCCATGTTGGAAGGTCATACTGCCCCACTCTGCCCCATGTTGGAAGGTCTTATTTGGCTCAGGGGGCTTGGCAATTGGTCATTTGTAGCTGGACTGATGCTGAGGAGTAGGACATTCTCCCAAACAGGTCCATCACTTGGGATCTTTACCTTTGGAGATGTTCTTTGCGGAGTATGATCTCTTTTGGATGGTGGAGACCGCAAGAGATTCAGGGCTGGGGTGTGAGTAAAAGTATTCGAACCTGGACGGCGGCACCAGCTACCTTTTTAAAATATGTTTTACTTTTGATAATACAGTGGCTGGCATTTGCCATAGAGATCTGGCTGGGCCTAGTAATCCCTCATTTATAGGGATGGCAATTTGGGTGCGGTTGCGGCCAATAGAGTATCAAATTGTTTGTGAGAATTCTCAAATACCACTGAAATCTCAATTGCCAACATATCTGTGATTCATAATTGTAGCTCTTGAAATGCCCTGAAGGTATCCAGCATTGGCATCTATGCTGTGGGGACTGCCTCGTCAGGTGATGAGGAGAGGTCTTTAGGGGGTGACTCCGGTGCTGATGGGTTTGTGCCTCTCAGTATTCTAGCGTCTGTGGTCTTGCCAATGAGGCTGTAGGAGAAGGACATCTCTTTCTCAAAGGGGAATCAAGCGGCTCCTTAAGACTTGGGAAGGTGTGCCCCAGAAACGCGAGGTGGCATCCTGTACGGGTACTGGTGGCTGACAGACTGCAGGCTGGGCCACTGCCAGTCCTGTGGTGGCTGAGTTCCAAAGAACTCCTCTGGTCTTCCAGTGGTGCCACTTAGGGACCATATGAGGGACAGACCGACATCAGCAAGGAGGTATGCCTCAATGATGACTGGTATATCCTCTCCATAGAGAGTGCCCAGGGGTATGGTTTTGTAGGTGCTGGGATTGTTGTTGGTACCAGAAGGTCCTTCGGTGCTGACGATGGTTCTGCTGCTCATTCCCCCGGTGCCAGAGTTGTGACCGGCAGTGGCACCTTTGTTACTGAGCTTAGGACAAATGGAATCGGCTGCACTAATCTGCTCCCACTTGTTTGTTGTTGGTGCTGGATGCGCTTTTGAGAATTTATCCACCAATGTCTCCCGACGCCTTTTTGCATGGGAGGATGTGGAGCTCTTCTTTGAGCTCCTGCTCAGCATTCAGGGGAGCCTTTTTGTGGCCTGCTTCAATGTCTGGGGCATCGCCTTCAATGGCTTGGAGGTCCCAGTGCCAAGGTTGATGCCAGAGCTGGGTTTTTTTCTCAGTGCTGACTTCTCTGCTAACGCCCTGGGCACCACCCACCTGCTTGATTATCTACTGGAAAGTGTGGGTTTGACCAGTATGGGTGTTCTTAAGCCTGGGTTTTCTGGGTCTAACCCCATCTTTGTAGACTGCTCTAAGAGGTGGAGCTTAAGCCTTGCATCCTGAGATTTTCTGGGACGGGTGACGACAGAGAAACAAACTAAGAAACTGCTTGCAATGTGGGAATCACCCAGGCAAAAAAAGGCACCTGGTGTGCCAGTCTAAGTCCTTTGCAATAATAGGCAGGGCTTCTAGCCCGCCATCTTGTACCAGGGGTGAGTGTACAGAGGGGTATGGTCAAAGGCTTTCAAACTGGATGAGGATTAAAGAGTCCAAAGGGTTGAAGGTTGTTCTGAAATGTTTTGGAGGTTTCTGATGAAGATAGCTCATGCTAGAGTTGTCAGCAGACAGGATACCACTAGGTTCCATCAGGCTGCCACAGGTGGTAAGAGGGAACTGACAGAGGGTCAGAGCCACTGCTCCCTTGGGAGCACAAAGGGGTTCAATGTGCATGAGACACCCCAATGGACAAGAATAGTAAAAAAAGCACATGAACACCTAGCATGGAATCCACACTGACACACACACTCAAAGAATGGATTTTCTCTTGTGCTTAAGGCATTGGATTTGGACCCAGAGACCGAGCTTTATTCCTGGTTCTGCCATGGACCTATTCTATGATGTGGAACAAGACTGTCATCATGCATAAGAGGCCTGAATTTAGGTTGCACGAACAATCCTAATTCTAGCATTTCCTAACTTTTGGAGGCTTCACTTTGCAACCTTAACCTTACACAAGGTTTGGGTTTTTTTGTGTATAATCCCCAATAAAACTGATACTTGCTCACAAAATATGTATTGTTCATTTACTCCAGCAAGTGTTTAGTTTTAACTTTGAATACTGCATGCTACAGAACACTGGGTGAACTGTGGTATTTAGAAAAAGCTACCAAGTCTTCATTTTATGAGAACACACCATAGCAAACTGCTTTTTAAAAATAGTTTGCAGAGAAGTTGGGCAAGTCTGCTTTTGTTGGGGTTTTTTGGTGGGGGGGGGGGGGTTTTTGTGTGTGTGTTTTTTTTTTTTTTTAAGAAATATTGAGTTTACAAATCAGTGAGGTTGTGGACTAGCATCAGGAATTGGTTTACACCACTGCGGGATTGACAGAAAACACTTTTTCTGAGTGGAACGATAGAGAGGGTGCCATATTCTAGTGAAATGAGAATATGAACTACAGCCAGAAAGTTCCTAGTCTGAATCCTGTCTCTGCCACTACCCATGTATGTCCACACAGAGATAAAAAACCCACGGCTGTCACGGGTCAGCTGACTCAAGCTCATGGGGCTTAGCACAGGGGCTGAAAAACTGCCATGTAGAGATCTGGGCTTTGACTAGAGCCTGACCTCTGGGACCCTGCGAGGGGGGAAGGTCCCAGAGCCTGGACTCCAGCCTGAGCCCTAACATCTACACAGTAATTTTTATCCCCACAGCCTGAGTCCTGCGAACTGGAGTCAGCTGATCCAGGCCAACCATGGCCATGCCACGAGGCTTTTATCCCTGTGCAGATGTATCCGATGAGCATGGACAGGTCACTTCAGGTAGAATTTCCAAATGTGCCTAAGTACTTTGGAAAAATCCCATCTTTCTCCTCTCTGTATCTGATTCCTCATCTTTAAAATGGAGCTAACACTACCTTACCTACCCCATAGAGGCCCTGGGACGATGAGTGAAGAGCTCTGAAGATGTAAAGCACAACACGCAACATTCATATTAAGCCATATACGGATTGGCTTATACCACTGGCTCTTCTGTGCCTTCCCTCTGTAAGCTCACTCAACAGGAAACTCATGACTCACTCAAACGGAGATCATCTCTACCACACACAGCCTCCCCTATTCCTACTCACCTCCAGGGGGGTCGCTCCCTAGACCTTCTTCTTCCTAGGTACCACTAAGGTCTTCCTTCCTGTACATAGACCAATTCCTCATCCCCGATGTTTTCTAGCTCCCTCCATGTTTCTACCTCTGCCTGCTGAGTCCTCCGATCCTCCTCTTTTCAGACTCCTAAAGCAATAGGAGACCATCCAACTCCGACAGGTCCCCAAATCCTCTCAAACTTTTTCTCTGTACCCAGAGGACATCCTTATCCTGGACAGGCTCTCAAACTCCCCTGGTTTTACTGTCACAATTCCACCCTCCAGACTACAGCAGCACCTCCAAACATGTTGCTGTGCTGAAGCTCACTGCATGGCAGCTCACAGAGAAGGTGGGCGTTGTTATAAGGAGGGATAAGGCCAATGAAGAGGACAGAGGAGTCACTATTTCCCCGATCAACCTGATTTCTGCCCCAAGGCAGAGGCACAAACGGCCTCCAGAGACCAGCTGTGGAGCTACACGCCTGGGACATTGAAAGGGAGAAGTGGATTCCTATCCCTCACCCAAACATCCCTCCAGCACTAAGACCAGCTACTCAGCAGGGCTCCAGCATAATGACTTGGCCCACTGTAGTTAAGATTTAGAAGTTATGGTCATTTGTAACCCCCTTTCTTTTAAGTATGTAAAATTGTCTCAAGAGCAAATGGGCAAGAGCTTTCCAGGCCTAATCTCAACCCAGCAGTGAGAAGTTGTTAATTTTTTTTGCTTTACAAATTCTGAGTTAAATCAGCTCAGCCATTTTGGAATGGTTGCAGGTGAAGACACACTTCCCACTGTAAAAAGTTCTTTCCAAGGGGGCCTGATTTTATACAACTAAAAGACAGCCGAAGTTAGACACTTCAAACTTGGTTCTAGGCCGCTGGGCAGCATGGCGGGGTCCGGGTTCCCGGCTGCCCAGCACTGCAGAGGTCCCTTCTACTTCCTCCCCCCTCCTTTTTCTTAACAGGAAAGAAAATTTCAAAGCAAAAGCTACTGTTAGTGCAATGTTAAGATGGAAGAGTCAGGGAGTTTCAGAAGTACAGCAGTATCCATTGGGCCACTTACTCTATATATTTATATCGTGCTCATCATAGAATCATAGAATATCAGGGTTGGAAGGGACCTCAGGAGGTCATCTAGTCCAAAGCAGGACCAATTCCCAACTAAATCATCCCAGCCAGGGCTTTGTCAAGCCTGACCTTAAAAACCTCTAAGGAAGGAGATTCCACCACCTCCCTAAGTAACCCATTCCAGCGCTTCACCACCCTCCCAGTGAAAAAGTTTTTCCTAATATCCAACCTAAACCTCCCCATTACAACTTGAGACCATTACTCCTTGTTCTGTCATCTGGTACCACTGAGAACAGTCTAGATCCATCGGGGATCCGCGGCCAATGGGAGCTGCTGGAGGCAGTGCCTCAAGCAACAGAAACACACAGCCCCTCCGACCCCCATTCCCCACATTTCAGACTCTTGCGGGGGCAGGGCAGACAGGCAGGGAGCCTGCCCTGCTCCCCGGTACACGTGGGGCCAGGCCCTGCCCCCCGAACCCTTCCTGCAGCCAAACCCCCTGCCCTGAGCCCCCTGCCGCACCCTGCACCCCGACACCCTGCCGTACCCTGCACCCCTCCTGCACCCTGACCCCTGCCCTGAGCCCCCTGCCGCACCCTGCACCCCGGCCCCCTGCCGCACCCTGCACCCCTCCTGCACCCCAACCCCCTGCCTCACCCCGCACCCCTCCTGCATCCCAACCCACTGCCCTGAGCCCCATGCTGCACCCCTCCTGTGCCCCAACCCCCTGCCGTACCCTGCACCCCTCCTGCACCCTGCACCCCGACCCTCTGCCTCAACCCGCACGCCTCCTGCACCCTGACCCCCTGCCGCACCCTGCACCCCGGCCCCCTGCCCTGAGCCCCCTGCCACACCCGGCACCCCGACCCCCTGCCACACCCGGCACCCCTCCTGCATCCCAACCCACTGCCCTGAGTCCCATGCTGCACCCCTCCTGTGCCCCGACCCCCTGCCATACCCTGCACCCTGCCCTGAGCCCCCTGCTTCACCCTGCACCCCGACCCCCTGCCTCAACCCGCATCCCTCCTGCACCCCGACCCCCTGCCCTGAGCCCCCTGCTGCACCCTGCACCCCGACCCCCTGCCCTGAACCCCCTGCCACACCCCGCACTCCTCTTGCACCCCAACTCCCTACCGAACCCCCGCCGCACCCCACACTCTTCTTGCACCCCAACCCACTGCCCTGAGCCCCCTGCCGCACCCTGCACCCTGACCCCTTACTGTACCCCTCACCCCTCCTGCACCCCCCACCACACCCCACACCCCTCCTGCACCCCCTGGGGGCAGGGAGGGGGCAGAGTTGGGGTGGAGATTTTGGGGAAGGGGTTGGAATGGGGGCAGGGAAAGGGTGGGAAGAGGCGGGGCAGGGGCGGGGCCTCATGGAAGGGGTGGAGTGGGGGCGGGGGGGGGGAAGGTGTCAGTAATGTGGCCCTCATGCTCATTTGAGTTTGAGACCCCGATCTAGTCCAATACCCTGCTCAAAGCAGGACCAATCCCCAACTAAATCATCTCAGCCAGGGCTTTGTCAAGCCTGACCTTAAAAACCACTAAGCAAGGAGATTCCACCAACTCCCTAGGTAACCCTAGTCCTTGACCACCCTTCTAGTGAAAAAGTTTTTCCTAATATCCAACCTAAACCTCCCCCACTACAACTTGAGACCATTACTCCTTGTTCTGTCATCTGGTACCACTGAGAACAGTCTAGATCAGTGGTTCCCAAACTTTAACAGCCCGCGAACCCCTTTCTCTAAATTGTGAAATCTCGTAAACCCCCTTCTAAAAATGAATATTTCCAGGATTTTAAATTTAAATTTCCTCAGTGTGATGGATGCGCTTGCTTTGCTCTGCATAGCTCTTTGAAGTCCGGAACCTTTGGAGAAAGATAAAGTCTCAGGTCTGGTTCGGCATCAAGTCTGTTTCTGTATTTCGTTTTCAGATGTGCATACGAGGAAAACGCTTTCTCGCATAAGTATGTTGTTGAAAATGGTAACAAAACTGCAGCAGCTTTTTCTGCCAGAAGGGGATACTCATTTCTTAAACTCAGCCAAAAGTTGATCAATGACAGATTTCTGAAACTCCTTCTCAGTTCGTAATCACAGGAGATCTCAATCAATTTCTCTTTTTCCTCAGTGTTCAATATCTGTGTTGAGAAAGTGGTATCATCAAAAGGGTTGCGAATCCAGTCATTATCGCCTGATATAGCTGGAAAGTAATCCCTGAATGTTGTGCAAAGTCCTTTTAGGTGTACAGTTATATTGGTTTTAGTGCACTGATCCAACTGAAGTTTATGTTCTGCCAGGAAGTCATGAAGATTACTGAAACACTCAGTTTGATTGTTTTCCAAACAACTTTCCCAGAACTGCAACTTCTTTATCATGGATTCAACTCGGTCTTGCACATTGAAAACTGTTATATTGAGACCTTGAAGAGATAAATTTAGGTCATTAATTCTTGAGAAAATATCTGCTAAATAAGCTAGGCTCTGGAGCCAGACATTATTTTCCATACAGCTGGCAAGGTGGAAAGGGTGGCTGTTGAAAAAAAAACTAGGATTTCCGTTCTAAGCTCAAACAAGCGCACCAGGATTTTGCCCCGTGAGAGCCATCTAACTTCAGTGTGGGTCAACAAACAATCGTGTATACTACCCATTTCTTCACAAAGTACGTGAAATATTCTGGAATTTGTTGGCGGTGATTTTATGAAATTCACCATTTTCACTGCATTGTCCAGCACTTCCTTCAGTCCCTCAGGCATGCGTTTTGTTGCGAGGGCTTGTCTATGGATGCTGCAATGAGTCCAAGAGACTTTTGATGCAACCTTTTTTGCTCGAGCTACAAATCCAGTATACTTCCCCGTCATTGATGTGGCCCCATCAGTGCAAATGCCTAGGCAACGGGACCAATCTATTTCCTTTTCTTGAAAATATGCATTAGTCAGATTGAAGATATCTTCTCCAGTTGTACGTTCTTCCAGTGGTCGGCAAAACAACAAGTCTTCTTCAACCAGACCTTCATTCACATAACGTACAAACAGTAGCAAAATAGCTAGATTAGCTATATCAGTTGATTCATCCAACTGTATAGCATAATATGGACTATTTTTCACTCTCTGTACAATTGTGGTCTCTACGTTATTTGACATGTCATTAATTCTTCGTGACAACGTATTATTGGACAAAGGTACCATGTCAATCCTTTTTGCAGCCTTTTCTCCGAGCATGCAATGAACTACGTCTTTTATACATGGACCAATCAAGCTCTCTGCTATGGTATGGGCTTCTGATGCTTTTGCTACTCGGTAGCTCACGCGGTATGATGCTTCAAGTGCATTTTCATTATCAGTACTTGCTTTGGATATAAAACTGGTAATGTCACTTTTCCTCTCAGTTAATTTTCGCTTGAAAAAATCAACAGGCTTGTCGAGTTGTGCAGGATGCCTAGTTTCTAAATGGCGCCGAAGTAGAGAAGGTTTGAGGCTGCTGTTTGCTAGAACATCACCACAAATCACACACAGTGGTTTTGGACATTCTTGATCACCAATGCATGTAAAGCCATATTTTATATAATCATCATCATATTTTCTTTTCTTTGTAAGTGACTTTCCAGGACCATCATGATCATTAGATGTAGATTTTCCACAGTGTGGACTTGAGGAAACACTAGCTGATTCTTGCGTCTTTACACTTTCCTTTTTCAGCCACTTATCCATTGAACTTGTGTACAAAAGTTCTAATAAAAACAACACAGAGAGACTGCTAACAACCAACAAACTAGAAAATGAGAAGATTCACTCAAGTCTCACTGAAGCAAAACAGCACTCCAGAGAGAATGACAATTACAGAGGCACCTTAACACTGCTACACTGGCTACAACGTGCTTCCGGCTGGTTTGGCTCCCAAACAGCTTTTCTTCCGCCACGAGGTTTCTCCCTAGGAGGGTGTCCTGCGAGGGACAAATTAGCTTGGACCACCCCCCACGTACAGCATTGCTCCTGCTAACTCTGTCCTCCATGCCAACTTCCCCTGTCTGACAAAGACAGGAGTCCGAGCTGCCACCTGCAGGTCTGGGGGTCTCAGCTGCCAACCTGCCCACCACAGGGCTCAGGCTACTGGCCCCGCACCAGGGCCTGGGCTGCTGGATCCACACTCCCTGGGGCTCCTGCTGCTGGACCCCATTGACCGCCCCGGTCAACTGAGCTCCACTGAGCTTGTGCTGCAGGTCCCACTGACCGCTGGGGCTCGGGCTGCTGGCCCCAACTGCCCGGCCCTGCTCTCCCTGAGGCTCGGGGCTCCCAGCTTCGCCGAAGCGCTGGGGCTCAGGGCTGCCGGCTCCCCCGCTGACGGGGGCAGGGCTCGGGCTGCCGGCCCCAACTGCCCGGCCCCACTCTCAAGGGGCTCGGGGCTCCAAGCCCCGCCGGAGCGCTGGGGCTCGGGGCTGCCGGCTCCCGCGCTGACAGGGGCAGGGCTTGGGCTTCCGGCCCCAACTGCCCGGCCCCGCTCTCAAGGGGCTCGGGGCTGCAAGCTCCGCAGGAGCGCTGGGGCTCGGGGCTGCCGGCTCCCGCGCTGACAGGGGCAGGGCTTGGACTGCCGGCCCCAATTGCCCGGCCCCGATCTCAAGGGGCTCGGGGCTGCCATCCCCACCGGAGCGCTGGGGCTCGGGCTGCCGGCTCCCCCGCTGACGGGGGCAGGGCTTGGGCTGCCGGCCCCAACTACCCGGCCCCGATCTCAAGGGGCTCGGGGCTGCCAGCCCCGCCGGAGCGCTGGGGCTCGGGGCTGCCGGCTCCCCCGCTGACGGGGGCAGGGCTTGGGCTGCCAGCCCCAACTGCACGGCCCTGCTCTCCCTGGGGCTCTGGTTGTCTGCCCTGCAACCAGATCCCACCTGCTGCCTCCAATGCCGGGGTCCTCTGGCCGCCATTACTGAATTTTTTCTGGCGAACCCCCTGTAACTTTCTGCGAACCCCCAAGGGTTCGCAAACCCCACTTTGGGAACCACTGGTCTAGATCCATCCTCTATGAAACCCCCTTTCAGGTAGTTGAAAGCAGCTATCAAATCCACCCTCATTCTTCTCTTCTGCAGACTAAATAATCCCACTTCCCTCAGCCTCTCCTCATAAATCATGTGCTCCAGCCCCGTAATCATTTTTGTTGCCCTCCGCTGGACTCTTTCCAAGTTTTTCCACGTCCTCCTTGTAGTGTGGGGCCCAAAACTGGACACAGTACTCCAGTTGCAGCCTCACCAATGCTGAATAGAGGGGAATGATCACGTCCCTCAATCTGCTGGCAATGCTCCTACTTATACAGCCCAAAATGTTGTTAGCCTTCTTGGCAACAAGGGCACACTGTTGACTCATATCCAGCTTCTCGTCCACTGTAACCCCTAGGTCCTTTTCTGCAGAACTGCTGCCTAGCCACTCGGTCCCTAGTCTGTAGCAGTGCATGGGATTCTTCCGTCCTAAGTGCAGGACTCTTGTTGAACCTCATCAGATTTCTTTTGGCCCAATCCTCCAATTTGTCTAGGTACCTCTGTATCCTATCCCTACCCTCCAGCGTATCTACCACTTCTCCCAGTTTAGTGTCATCTGCAAACTTGCTGAGAGTGCAGTCCACACCATCCTCCAGATCATTAATGAAGATATTGAACAAAACCCGCCCCAGGATCAACCCTTGGGACACTCTGCTTGATACCGGCTGCCAACTAGACATGGAGCCATTGATCACTACCCGTTGAGCCTGATGATCTAGCCAGCTTTCTATCCACCTTATAGTCCATTCATCCAGCCCATATTACTTTAACTTGCTGCAAGAATACTGTGGGACACCATATCAAAAGCTTTGCTAAAGTTAAGGAATAACACGTCCACTGCTTTCCCCTCATCCACAGAGCCAGTTATCTCATCAGAGAAGGCAATTAGGTTAGACAGGCATGACTTGCCCTTGGTGAATCCATGTTGACTGTTCCTGATCACTTTCCTCTCCTCAAAGTGCTTCAAAACTGATTCCTTGAGGACCTGCTCCATGATTTTTCCAGAGACTGAGGTGAGGCTGACTGGCCTGTAGTTCCCTGGATCCTCCTCCTTCCCTTTTTTAAAGATGGACACTACATTAGCCTTTTTCCAGTCATCCGGAACCTCCCCCGATTGCCATGAGTTTTCAAAGATAATGGCCAAGAGCTCTGCAATCACATCCGCCAACTCCTTTAGCACGCTCAGATGCAGTGCATCCAGCCCCATGGACTTGTGCTCGTCCAGCTTTTCTAAATAGTCCTGAACCACTTCTTTCTCTAGAGGGCTGGTCACCTCCTCCCCATACTGTGCTGCCCAGTGCAGAAGTCTGGGAGCTGACCTTGTTTGTGAAAACAGAAGCAAAAAAAGCATTGAGTACATTAGCTTTTTCCATATCCCCTGTCACTAGGTTGCCTCCCCATTCAGTAAGGGGCCCACACTTTCCATGACCTTCTTCTTGTTGCTAACATACCTGTAGAAACCCTCCTTGTTACTCTTAACATCCCTTGCTATCTGCAACTCCAAGTGTGATTTGGCCTTCCTGATTTCACTCCTGCATGCCTGAGCAATATTTTTATACTCCTCCCTGGTCATTTGTCCAATCTTCCACTTCTTGTAAGCTTCTTTTTTGTGTTTAAGATCAGCAAGGATTTCACTGTTAAGCCAAGCTGGTCACCTGCCATATTTACTATTCTTTCTATATATCGGGATGGTTTGTTCCTGCAACCTCAATAAGGATTCTTTAAAATAATGCCTGCTCTCCTGGACTCCTTTCCCCCTCATGTTAATCTCCCAGGGGATCCTGCCCATCAGTTCCCTGAGGGAGTCAAAGTCTGCTTTTCTGAAGTCCAGGGTCCGTATTCTGCTGCTCTCCTTTCTTCCTTGTGTCAGGATCCTGAACTTGACCATCTCATGGTCACTGCCTCCCAGGTTCCCATCCACTTTTGCTTCCCCTACTAATTCTTCCTGGTTTGTAAGCAGCAGGTCAAGAAGATCTCTGCCCCTAATTGGTTCCTCCAGCACTTGCACCAGGAAATTGTCCCCTACACTTTCCAAAAACTTCCTGGATTGTCTGTGCACTGCTGTATTTCTCTCCCAGCAGATATTGAGGTGACTGAAGTCCCACATGAGAACCAGGGCCTGTGATCTAGTAACTTCTGTTAGTTGCCTGAAGAAAGCCTCATCCACCTCATCCCCCTGGTCTGGTGGTCTATAGCAGACTTCCACCACGACATCACCCTTGTTGCTCATACTTCTAAACTCAATCCAGAGACTCTCAGGTTTTTCTGCAGTTTCATACTGGAGCTCTGAGCAGTCATACTGCTCTCTTACATACAATGCAGCTCCCCCACCTTTTCTGCCCTGCCCGTCCTTCCTGAAGAGCTTCTCCCGCAACATCCTTCTTGCAGCACCACTACCAACATAACTAAAACCCTGACCTGGAGGGAGAACTCTACGGGGTGAGAAGAAAGTTCAGCCTTCACGGACCTTTATTTCTTGGTCTCTCCAGTGAGATTGCCAGCTAGTGGCACCTGGACAAATATCCACTGATGACACAACTGGGACCAACCCAGTTCACACAAGCTAAACAGCCATCAGATGACAACAGCTTTTGATCACTAACATCTATAGTTACATTTGAACCAAGAAACTGCTTCCTTGACCACTACTACTGTAAAATGCCGCTTCTGCAACTCCTTGTCTACACTAACACTGTAAGTCGATCTAAGTTACACCAGTTAAGTGTAACTTATTAACTTAAGTCAATATATCGACTTAAAGCGGTGTCTACACCGTGCTATGTCGACAGGAGAGTGCTCTCCCGTCTACTTAGCGCGTCTTCACCAGACTCTCTACGTTGACATCGCTGCATCAATGGCAGCAGTGCCAATTTAGCATGGTAGCAAAGACAGGCCCAGTTTTATCTCTAAAGTAACACTGTCTTATGGTTCATTGAAGTACCAGTTCCAGTTCTGTAGTTAAAGTTTGGTTAAGCTTTGCACTTAAATCAGAGATTCAACCTCTGTTATGCATGAAGAATACAGCATATCTTCCCCAAAATTACAGAATTCACTCTGAGAACATAATGGATTTTATAATTTACACGTGAATTGGTTAATTGATTTAGGAGTCAAATTTAAAAATGAATTCTTTAAGAAATAGAGCACTGCGTCAGACCTTTTTTCCTCCCAAACGATCGACAGAATATCACAGACTCGTCAAACGTCTATATAGTTAAAATGCACTAAAATGTTGTGCAAAGACTACATGTGAAGACTTTTTTAGATTTATGGCCATTTTTTGCGATTATTCTTCATAAGTGAAAATTTCTCCTTCAGCAGGGACCGAATAGTGCTGTAGTTCAGAGAAGTCCTGTAGAATTGCCCTCTTTCAAAATGGCTTCCATCTCTTACTGTTCTCAAATGGGACTGAGGACACAGGATACGCTTTGCAAAGATAACTGCACAGAGGGCTGCCATCTTCCTGGAAGGCAGCTTGGCTTCACTGCCACTGGGAGTGAATTAGTGGCCATTTTGAAAGCAGAGTTCCTTTGAAGATGATTTCAGGTGCTATCCTCTGCTGACAGATATATAGTATCAACCTTAAATCATGTATCTTAGAAATATCACATGGTAACAACATTTTCTGAATTTGTTTACTGTTCATGTATGAACTTTAATTAAAAAAGCCCAAGGAAATGCCCAGAGAAAAACAACAATAAGATGATATGTTCTCTCCACCTTCAGCAATTTAGTGCAAAATACATGACAGGGATGTTGTAATTATCCCAAAACCAAAAGTGGTAAAACCAGAAAACCGAGAGCTAAAGTTACATTTAAAAGAAGTCCAAACATGTTAAGGTATGGTATAGAATGATTACTTATCTTGCAGTAAGTATGTTAATGATTCTTCCAGAGGTGTTGTCCACATGGATTCCACTTATGATTCCATTTTTGATGCACATACATCCCATGCAGGCAAGATCAGATTCTTTTGGCCAGCAAGTCTGTTGGGGCCATGCCTGTGCCCTAGATATCCTTGCACCTTCCCACCTGAGGTCATAAAGGGCAGAGTGTGCCCAACCGTTCCTCAGTTCTGCCAATACAGAACCACAAAGGAGTAGGACACGGTATAGTGGGGAAGGAGGACGGGTAATGAAATCCATGGAGACAACACATCCGAAAGATGCAGACTTACTGTAGGATAAGAAACCATTCTCTCAGAGATTGTCCACACAGATTCCACTCTTGGTGACTAACAAGCACTGACCAGCTTGGAAGTGGGCAGTAGGAGTCCTATTTAGGACACGCCTACCAAAGTGTGTATCAAATCTGGAAGCCTCTACCAAAGAGTATGGGTCTTATAAAGGTGGATCGAGCTCCATGTAAACCTTCTTCAAGGGATGAGGGAGGTTTGGCGAAATCTGGGAGATGAATAAACCTGTTCACATGGAATTCTGAAACAACTGTGAGCAGGAACTTGGGACGAGGCCTGAGTGTGACCCTGTCCTTATGAATCACTGTAATATGGGGACCATCCACAATAAGGGCCTGAATCTCCTCTACCCTTTGAGCTGCTCATGTAATGATCGCTAAAGAGATGGTTTTCATCAATAGGTGGTAAAGGGAACAGGTTGTTAGGGCTCAAAGAGTGGGCCCTATCAACTTTGCAAGTACTATACTGCGGCCCCAAGAGGAAGGGGTCTCCTGAACTGAGGGGAGGAGGGGGACATGAATAAGGAACCTTATCACTGCAGGGTGGGAACATACAGCATGGACCTGGATAGGAGGGTGATATGCAGATGCTGCTGCTAGATGGTCTCTTTATGGAGCTGATTCCTAGATTCCAAGGCCAGAAGGGACCACTGTGATTGTCTAGTCTGCCCTTCTGAATAGCAAAAGCCAGAGAACGTCCCCAAAATAATTTCTAGGAGTAGACCTTTTAGAAAATCACCCAATTGTGATTTAAAAATGGCCAGCAATGGCGAATCCACCACAACCCTAGGTAACCTGTTCCAATAGTTAATTACTCTCACTGGGAAATATTTACATCTTATTTCCAGTCTGAATTTGTCTAGCTTCAATTTCCAGAAACTGACTTTATCCCTATGTCTTATGTTTCTAAGTGCCCATGCTTCAGGGTTTCAGCTGGCCACCTGCAGGGGCCCAGAAGGGATTCCCCTCCCTGTCCCCAAATTTATTCTGGTGTTTATCTCCTTCTTCTGAAGCATCAGGGATGGCTATGGCTGGAGATTGGACAGGGAGGAGGGCTGTGAGGCATGCCTCAGTTTCTATCCATACATTGCACTGCTACTGAGTGAGTGCAAAAGGGTTAACAGTAGGGGGAATGAATACACTCATTAAAGAGCTGGCTCAAACTGACCCAAGTCAACAGAGGAGCCAACAAGACAAAGAGGTGCCCCAAGGTCTGAACAATCAACACCTGACAGCAGGAAACCCCAGCAGGAGGGACTTGGGAACTAAGATGGGGAACAAAATGTCAGGTGGCTGGAAAAAGGGGTCTTTTTGGAGGGATTCAGGAGCCCAGACTGGACAAGACAAGAAAGGATGCCAGAGATGGAGTCCATCACAGCCTGGCTGGCGCATCACAGCATCGAGTTGGCCAGGGTGGATTATGAGTTAACTTCTGTCTCTCTCTGCTAATTTAAGACTATAAGGCCTGGTCTACACTACGAGTTTAGGTCGACTTTAGTCGCGTTAAATCGAATTTAGCCTGGACACGTTCACACGACGAAGCCCTTTCTTTCGACTTAAAGGGCCCTTTAAACCGGTTTCTTTAATCCACCTCCGACGAGGGGATTAGCGATAAAATTGGCCTTATGGGGTCGGAATTGGGTTAGTGTGGACGGAAATCGACGTTATTGGCCTCCGGGAGCTATCCCACAGTGCTTCATTGTGACCGCTCTGGACAGCACTCTCAACTCAGATGCACTGGCCAGGTAGACAGGAAAAGCCCCGCGAACGTTTGAATTTCATTTCCTGTTTGCTGAGCGTGGAGAGCACAGGTGACCACGCAGAGCTCATCAGCACAGGTAACCGTGATGGAGTCCCAGGATCGCAAAAGAGCTCCAGCATGGACAGAACGGGAGGTTCGGGATCTGCTCGCCATATGGGGAGATGAATCAGTGCTGGCCGAACTCCAAAGCAGTAAACGAAATGGCAAAATATTAGAAAAAGTCTCCAAGGCCATGAAGGACAGAGGCCATAACAGGGACACACAGCAGTGCCGCGTGAAAATTAAGGAGCTAAGGCAAGCCTACCACAAAGCCAGAGAGGCAAACGGAAGGTCCGGGGCTGAGCCGCAAACATGCCACTTCTACGCGGAGCTGCATGCCATTCTAGGGGGTGCAGCCACCACTACCCCAACCGTGTGCTATGAGTCCCTCAATGGAGAAACACACAGTGAAGCGGGTTCGGGGGACGAGGAAGATGAGGATGGAGATAATGTAGATAGCTCACAGCAGCAAGGAAGCGGAGAAACCGGTTTCCCCAACAGCCAGGATATGTTTATCACCCTGGACCTGGAACCAGTAACCCCCGAACTCACCCAAGACCCTGGGGGCACACAGGGGACCTCCGGTGAGTGTACCTTTGTAAATATTACACGTTTTAAAAGCAAAACATGTTTAATGATTAATTTGCCCTGGCAATCGCGGCCAGTACAGCTACTGGAGAAGTCTGTTAACGTGTATGGGGATGGAGCGGAAATCCTCCAGGGACATCTCCAGAAAACTCTCCTGGATGTACTCCCAAAGCCTTTGCAAAAGGTTTCTGGGGAGGGCTGCCTTATCCCGTCCGCCATGGTAGGACACTTTACCAAGCCAGGCCAGTAGCACGTAGTCTGGAATCATTGCATAACAAAGCATGGCAGCGTATGGTCCCGGTGTTTGCTGGCATGCAGACAACATCCATTCCTTATCGCTCTTTGTTATCCTCAGGAGAGTGATATCATTCACAGTCACCTGGTTGAAATGGGGCAATTTTATTAAGGGGACATTCAGAGGTGCCCCTTCCTGCTCTGCTGAACAGAAATATTCCCCACTGTCATCCACGCGGTGGGGGGGAGGGGTGAAGTGATCATCCCAGAGAATTGGGTGTGGGGAGGAGGGGAATTAGTTGGGTTTGTGCTGCATGTTAACCCTGAAACCGCAGCCCCTCCTTTTACATTGCAAACCCATTTTAAATGGCCAACCAAACGGGTGCTTGGTATGGGAAATGAGGGCAGTACTGTTTGAAACCATCCCCACATGTTAAGAAGGTTAAAAAAGCCCAAAGACTGTATGTCTTACCATGGCTGCCTGCAAGCTGAAATCTGTGTCCTGGCACTGCGTGAGTGATCTCTCACACCAAACCAGGAGACTCTCAATATAAGAGGAAAAATGCGACCTTGTAACGAAAGCACATGTGCTGTTTTATGTGAACAGCAAAATTTAACGTGAAAGAGCGTACCCATTGTTCTCTAAAATGTATCTTTTTTAACCACCTCTCCCCTTCTCCTCCACCAGCTGCAAATGTGTCTCCTTCACAGAGGCTACTGAAGATTCGAAACTGAAAGCGAAGGACACGTGATGAAATGTTCACAGAATTACAGACTGCCTCCCACGCTGACAGAGCCCATCAGAATGCGTGGAGGCAGTCAATGGCTGATTTTAGAAAAGCCCAATATGACCAAGACGAGAGGTGGCAGGCTGAATCGCGGGCAGAAGAGCAGAAGTGGCGTGCTGAATCGCGGGCTGAAGATGAGAGGTGGCGTCAGCTTGCACACAGAAGGCAAGAGTCGATGCTCCGGCTGCTGGAGCATCAAACTGATATGCTGCAGCGTATGGTTGAGCTGCAGGAAAGCCAGCAGGAGCAGAGACCGCCGCTACAGCCCCTGTTTAACCAACAGCCATCCTCCCCAAGTCCCATTGCCTCCTCACCCAGACGCCCAAGAACACGGTTGGGGGGCCTTCGGCCACCCACTCACTCCACCCTAGATGGTTTCCATAGCAATAAGTTTTAAAGTTTTAAATTGCAGTGTGTCCTTTTCCTTCACTCCTCCCCCACCCATCCCGGGCTACCTTTCCAATTATCCCCCTAGTTGTGTGATGAATTAATAAAGAATGCATGAATGTGAAGTAACAATGACTTTATTGCCTCTGCAACTGGTGCTTGAAGGGGTGAGGGTAGGGGAGGGTGGGGTGGTTGGTTTACAGGGAAGTAGAGTTAACCGGGTGGGGGGGGGAGATGCGGAGGGTTCATCAAGGAGAAACAAAGAAGTTTCACTCCGTAGCCTAGCCAGTCACAAAACTGGTTTTCAAAGCTTCTCTGATGCGCACAGCGCCATGCTGTGCTGCTCTAACCGCCCTGGTGTCTGGCTGCGCGTAATCAGCGGCCAGGCGATTTGCCTCTACCTCCCACCCCGCCATAAATGTCTCCCCCTTACTCTCACAGATATTGTGGAGCGCACAGCAAGCAGAAATAACAATGGGGATATTCTTTTCGCTAAGGTCTGAGCGAGTCAGTAAGCTGCGCCAGCGCGCTTTTAAACGCCCAAATGCACATTCCACCACCATTCGGCACTTGCTCAGCCTGTAGTTGAACAGGTCCTGACTCCTGTCCAGGCTGCCTGTGTACGGCTTCATGAGCCATGGCATTAAGGGGTAGGCTGGGTCCCCAAGGATCACGATAGGCATTTCAACATCCCCAACGGTTATTTTCTGGTCCGGGAAGAAAGTCCCTTCCTCCAGCTTTCTAAACAGAGCAGACTGCCTGAAGACGCGAGCATCATGTACCCTTCCCGGCCAGCCCACGTTGATGTCGGTGAAACGTCCCTTGTGATCCACCAGGGCTTGCAGCAGCATTGAAAAGTACCCCTTGCGGTTTATGTACTCGGTGGCTTGGTGCTCAGGTGCCAATATAGGGATATGGGTTCCGTCTATCGCCCCACCACAGTTTGGGAATCCCATTGCAGCAAAGCCATCCACTATGGCCTGCACGTTTCCCAGAGTCACTACCCTTGATATCACCAGGTCTCTCATTGCCCTGGCAACTTGGATCACAGCAGCCCCCACAGTAGATTTGCCCACTCCAAATTGATTCCCAACTGACCGGTAGCTGTCTGGCGTTGCAAGCTTCCACAGGGCTATCGCCACTCGCTTCTCCACTGTGAGGGCTGCTCTCATCCTGGTATTCTGGCGCTTCAGGGCAGGGGAAAGCAAGTCACAAAGTTCCATGAAAGTGCCCTTACGCATGCGAAAGTTTCGCAGCCACTGGGAATCATCCCACACCTGCAGCACGATGCGGTCCCACCAGTCTGTGCTTGTTTCCCGGGCCCAGAATCGGCGTTCCATGGCATCAACCTGCCCCAGGAACACCATGATTTCCACATTGCTGAGGCCTCTGCCTTGTGAGAGGTCTATGTCCATGTCAATTTCCTCATCACTCTCGTCGCCGCGCTCTAATCGCCACCTCCTCGGCTGGTTCCGGTTTTGCTTTGGCATGTCCTGGCTCTGCATATACTCCAGGACAATGCGCGTGGTGTTCATAGTGCTCATAATTGCCGCGGTGATCTGAGCGGGCTCCATGATCCCAGTGCTAGCTATGGCGCCTGGTATGAAAAAAGGCGCGAAACTAGTATCTGACGGACCAGGGGAGGGAGGGAGGGGCGAGTGACGACATGGCATACAGGTACAGGGAATTAAAATCAAGAAAGGTGGCTGTGCATCAGGGAGAAACACAAACAACTGTCACACAGAATGGCCCCCCCAAAGATTGAACTCAAAAGCCTGGGTTTAGCAGGAGGGAGGGGGGAAGCAAATGCATACAGAATAAATCTATTTTTTACATCTTAAGACGACGGTGCAGCATGACTGATAGCCCTCGGCATTTTCTGGGCGCTTGGCAGTTAGCCTTCAGGTCTATTGCACAATCTGATACCCACTGCAGTATGACAACGATGGATACCAGTCGTAATATACTATCTACTGCCCAAAAGGCAAGGGGTTGCTGCTGTGTAGCAATGGTGCCCCATACTTCGCATACTACGACTGATAACCATCATCATCAAGGCAAGGGGTCTAGACCCACGTCTGCCAGCCCCATGTCTGCCAGCACCCAGATCGCCCTCGGCCTCTTCTGGGTGCTTAGCAGAAAACTGGGTGCTTGGCAGAAAATAGCATACTACGACTGATAACCATCATTGTCTGCCCAGGTGCCCATGATCGACAGCCACTGCTGTCCGACGAGGACGGTTATCAGTCGTAATAAACCAGCTACTGCCAAAAGGCAAAAGGCAAGGGCTGGTGCAATGCAGCCCTACGGCTGCCAGCCCCACGGCTGCCGGCACCCAGATCGCCAATGAAGGCTACCAGTCATGCTGCACCGTCTACCGCCAAAAGGCAGTTAGCTGCTGCTGCTGTGTAGCAATGCAGTCCCACGTCTGCCGGCACCCAGATGACATATGGTGACGGTGAGCTGAGCTGAGCGGGCTCCATGCTTGCCGTGGTATGTTGTCTGCACAGGTAACCCAGGTAAAAAGGCGCGAATCTATTGTCTGCCGTTGCTGTGACGGAGGGGGAGGGGCCTGACGACAGGTACCCAGAACCCCCCGCGGCACTGTTTTGCATCATCCGGGCATTGGGGTCTCAACCCAGAATTCCAATGGGCGGCGGAGACTGCGGGAACTGTGGGATAGCTACCCATAGTGCAATGCGCCGGAAGTCGACGCTAGCCTCGGTACTGTGGACGCGGTCCGCCGAACTAATGCACTTAGAGCATTTTATGTGGGGACACACACAATCGGCTGTATACAACCGATTTCTATAAAACCAGCTTCTATAAATTCGACTTAATTTCGTAGTGTAGACATACCCTAAGATTGCATGTGCCAGGTGACTAATAAATGTTTACCTTCTCTTGAAAAGGCTGCCCATGTCCCTGTAAATACTCCCTGGGAGCACTGCATCCTTAAGAGGCACGATACAAGCCTCCTACAGGAGGTTAGAATGGCAAGATTTATTGCAGGGAACCAGGGAGAGAGACAGGAATTAATGGTGTCAAAGACCCAGTCTTGGAATCATGGAGGCCATGGGCCTGCCTGAAGTACTGTGTGGGTCCTTGGGTCCTGGCACACTGAAGGCTTCACTCCCAGCAGACTGGTTATAGGCTGGGGGCATAGACCAAACTCTGTGTTCCCGTAACAATATCACTTAATGATTTCCCTGCTATTGTGGGGGCCTCAGGCATTAGTGTACCTCAGTGCCTTGTATTCTCTTCCTATGGCCCATATCAAGCCCCTGTGGGCTGTAATTTTGGTTGTTGGATTTAGTGTGCAGGTACTGGGTGGTGACAGTGGCCTGTGATAGACAGGAGGTCAGACTAGATCTGGTGGTCCCTTCTGGCCTTAAACTCTAGGACTATGAGCCATGTTTTCTAATTCTTTAATCATTCTCATAGCTCTTCTTTTGAACCCTCTCCAATTCAGCAACATCCTTCTTCAATTGTAGGTACCAGAATTGGGCACAGTATTCAGCAGAGGACGCACCAGCGCCAAATACAGAAGTAAAATAACCTCTCTACTCCTACTCGAGATTCCTGTTTATGCCTCCAAGGATCATGATCTATTGGCCACAGCGATGCACTGGGAGCTCACATTCAGTTGATTATTCAAAAGTCCAGACTGTTTCTGGACTAGTAAACAGCCCAATATTGCTGAAACACGTGATGTCACAGGAGACAGTTGCTGCTGAGATGCCCAAACAGAAAACCTCTTTCACTTAGCTTCATAAGTCAGTCTGGTTGAGGATTTCCTGCATTGGAGCAGAATATTTTCAATTTCAGCTAACAGTTTTTTCTTGGAGGTCATCAGCCAGCCAGCATGCAGGCTGTCAGATGTAACAAAGGTGAGTCCAGGTGTAGAATCTGGACAGGTAAGGTGATGGGGGCTGTGTTAAGACATGCATGGATCCAAATCCCAGAACCCCTGACCCATATCATCATCAGTCTCAGGGCTAGCATCATTAGTCCTGCATCTTACCTTGGTTTCCTCAGAACCCGATATAATGGGTATCAGCAGGGGCGCTGGAACAATGTGTATAAAGGGGGTACCGAGAGCAATTGAATCAAACTGTAAACCCTGTATATAATGAAAACCACTTCAAGTCAGGGGGTGCTGCAGCACCCCCCGCACTTTGTTCCAGCACCTATGGGTATCAGCAGAAATGCATGCATTAATCCCAGTGACCAAGTGATGAGAAAAGCATCTGTCTGTCCCCTTCCTATCTGACATGTTCAGATCTGAGGCAAATGGGTCTATTTCTAGAAGTCTCCACTTGCAAAAGATGTCTGCAGGACAGTCTTTGACAGATCTCTCATGCTTGTCTGACAACTGCCTGCCGAGTGGACCTGCCAAGGTGTTCTGAAAGCTGAAAAGGTGCAGTCACTGGTGTGGTTTGATTTGGAACGCACCAACTCCAGAGCTGATTGGCCCCCTGAGAGAGTGGCGACAATCTCAATCCCCTTTGTCTGTTGATAAAATGAAGAGTGGTGGTGGTGTCAGTCAGACCTTGGGTTGTGGATCCCTGAGTAGCACTAGGAATGTCTTGTATTCCAAGCAGATGGCTTTGAGTTTTAGGATGTTTATGCGGCGACTACCTTCCTGAGTGGACCATAAGTTCTGAGTTTGAAAGCCATCTAGATGAGGTCTCTTATCTCTGAGGAAAAGCGTCTGTCACCAGAATCTTGGTACTAGAGGTGTAGAGAAGATACTTCCTTGCACCTGAAGAGGGCCTTTCTACCAGTTTAATGAGAGGACTTCTTGTGGGGCTGTGACCATCATACCCATGTGGTGCCTGCTGGGCAGATACACTGATTTGTGGGAAGCCTAGGCAAAGTCTGGCACACTGCATCATACAGGTGCCTGAGGCCATGTGTCCCAGAAGCCCGAGGCATGCGCTTACTGATGTCTTTGGGTGAGCTTAAAGTTGGTTAATGAGGGTCACTATCGTTTGGCATCTTTGCTGTGGAAGATAAGCGCTCAGTGACCTAGAATCTAATGCTGCTCCTACGAACTCCATGCTTTGAATTCAAGAGTGGATTTTTCTGTTGGCTTTAAGGCCCAGTGTGGTGCTTTAGAATTATTGAATTGAATTGCTCACCTGTTGTGATGATCTTCCTCAGATCAGCCAGTTGTCAAGATATGAGTAAACCTGGATCCCATGTCTCCTTTAGTGGGCTGCTACGACTGCAAAGCAACACCTTTGGGGCTGTGGAAAAGCCAAAAGGCAGGACCCTGTAATGAGATGTTCCTACCAGAGATCGGAGGTATTTCCTGTGGGCTGGATGAATGGCTACGTGAAAGCAGGCTGAGAGCCACGAACCAGTCTTGAGGATTCATTGAAGGGATTATAGAGGTCAGAGTCACCCTCCTGAATTCGAAATTACATGAATTTGTTGAGATGTTGAAGGTCCAGAATGGGATGCCAACTGAGAAAATAATGCCAACAAAACCCCTGCCCCTGGGGGTGCTTTCTCCAGTGCTCCAAGATGTAGAAGTAAGTCCACTTCTTGTTTTAGCTCATGGAAAGGGTCCCTGAAAAGAGCTGGGGAAGGGATTATGGGGTAGGAAGAGATTGGAATTGGACAGAATACCCCTTGTTTACAATTTCCAAGAGACTCATTGGTTTGAGGTCATCCAAGTCCAGGTTTTCTGAAAATAAAGTGGTGGTTGCCAAAATCGAGGAGCTGAGGGGAGGTGGTCGGAAAGGAAGAGATCCTTTGAAGATTCTGTCAGGCTCTCAACATTGGTGTCAAACCTGTTGCCTAGTAGAACAGACAGACTGTGCAGCAGTAGAGAAAGAGGGTCGCTATCACTGGCATCTCTGCTTCTTCCTTGGTGGCTCCAGGGTCCTTTGAGACTGGGCAGAGGGATGCTGCCTGAAGGAAGCCTGTGGTCTCGCTTGCTTCCTTCTTGGGGCTTTAACAGTTCAGAGAACAGAGATTTGCCCAACAATCCTTTAAGGAATGGAGGGCTTCATCTGCCTTTGATTAAGAAGTTCATTGCCCTCAAAGGTAATATTTGGACCTCCCTGTAAATCCCTGAACACTGGAACCAGGAAGATGTTCTCATGGCCGCTGGTGCAGACACAGTATGTGTCACTGTGTCGGATGCATCCAGTACAGCCTGTTAGGATGCGCAGGCTATCAGCTGTCCTCGGACATGATGGTCTTTAGCTCCCCATGGTGTTCGTGAGGTAGCCTGTCCGCAAATGGAGATAATTTGTCCCAATGAAAATAATTAGTAATTAGCCCCACACACACACACCTGGAGGTTGACAGATAAGAGTCTTTGGGTCTTTCTCCCTCAGTGTCGATTTGGGAGGCCCCTGCTGCTTCAACCTCTCTTGGACTGTACCTACAAGTGACCCTAGTACTAGGTGGAAATAAAATATTCAGATCCCTTGGAAGGAACATTGTACCTCCTGTCAGCTCACTTGGATGTGGCCAGAATGGATGCTAGCATGTGCCACGGGTCTTTTGCAGGTTCCAACTTTTGTTTATAGGTATGACAGGGTGCACAATGTCCAGGAGTCTGAGAGGTTTCTCTTCAGCCACTTCCAGAGTCTCTGCCGTGCACCTGATGAGCTCTTGGAATGCCTTGAAGTCATAAACTGAAGGAGGCATTGAGGGACTCATTGCCTTGCCGGGAAAGATGAGATTGCAGCAGGGAACAAGTTGTTGTTCTCCTTGAAGATGCTGTTCTTAGTCACTTGCCTTCTCTTGCCTTTCCAAGATTTGAGCCTGCACTAGCTGATCTGGCTGTGGTAACTTATATTGCCTCTTTGGGGAAGGGAGCAGACCCTAGTGGTGGCCAAAGAGGCAGATTTGTGTGAACAGGACTAAACCCCTGGGGCATCCAGTCGGGCCAAAGCTAATATGGGCATAGGTACTGGAGTGGGACTCTCATAGGAGATACCAGAGGAATGTTCCTTATGAGCCTTAGGTCATTCTCTGCTATCCCTTATTGAATCCTCCCCAGAGTCTCTTCCCCCCTTGGGTAGCACAGTGGGAGTCAGGAAGCAAAGTATGTAGGAGAGGAGTCCCTATTGTGCTTCAAGGGGCATGACAAAAGGAGTACACCTGTTCCAAGCCAGGGGCCGTCCTGTCAGGAGTGCCCTGGCTCTTTTGTGCTCTCCCCTAGCTGGGCAGGTCTGGTATTGCAGGCAATACCAGAGATATTTCCTTTGCCTACTTTACCGACATCTCAGTAGCAGGTTACACCACCCTCATTCTCTCAAGAAGAGGAGACTCCAGTACTAGGCCCACAGATAAATCACCCTATATGTATATGCCCTTAGTACTGGTACACAGATACTGAGCACTGTGAACACAGTTAGGAGATTGCCGAGTGGTGAGGGATCAGTACCAGGAGAGACAGTCCACTGGTTTAGTGGGCACTGCTGGCACTCTCCCAACACTCAGTACCGGTGCACCGGAGGAATTCAAAGTAGTCACCCTGCCATGTGTCAGGCTGAGCCTTGGGCCTTGATTCAGTAGGCACTACAGAGGGTGACCTAACCCTTGTTTCACCTCTGGATTTGAGTTGTCAGAGGCTGGAATGGTGGCGGATGACTAAATTCTCTTGGCTGCCATAGCCTGGGAGCTCAAGGTGGAATCCTTGCTCACTGGAGCACTTGTGGACAGGAGAAATGACTGGAGAACTGAGGTTTAACCATCTCCGAGGAGGCGTGCATAGAGTGCTCCAGGGAAAACAATATTAGGTGGGCTTCTCTAGCTTTTTGAGTACCCTTATAGGAGGAGACACATGTTACATTATCCCTCTCCTAAACAGAGCAGACACCTGAAGCATAGATCATTGAAGCTTCAGAGAAAGGACTGGTTTTAAACACTAGGGATTTCATTTCTGCCATTTTGCTAGAGCCATTTTGTACAGGGGAGTTTCTAGCCTAAAAATCAGAACCTGACTGAAAAGAATAGCGTGTGTATCTCCAACAGGCAACAAGCCCACTGAAGCACCAACACTAAATGAACACAGCGGGGAGAGAAGCAGCCAGAAACTGCCTCGCTGCCATGGGTGGTAAGAACAACACGAGGGATGGTTGGGTCAGCTCCACTCTTTATGCCTTTGGGTGTCGGGGACGCACAGACACAGCACCCATGGACACTGCCAGCCAAAAGAATCTGATTTCACGTGCCTGGGACATGAGTACCAAGAGAGAAATCAAAACAGAATCCATGTGGGTAATCATGGAAGAATGAAGTTAGGGCACGCAAACCATCTTTACTCTGCCCTGCAGTGACACCATTGGTGGGGGAGAGGAGTAGGGGAGGAAGACCCCCTAAATCTGTAACAATGAGTTTAACCTGGAACTACAAACACTAAATTGCCTTAATAATGACCGCATATAGTGCATGGTTACACTGTCATGGTCCTAATCTGGTGTCCAACATGTGGAGAAACGGAACTGAAGTATGAAGGCTGGCACCCAATCCAGGACATTTTGGCCTCTCAAAAACACTCCACTCTGCATTATGTCTATTCTAAAGGTGCTTATCCTTTGTAAAGTGCTTTGAGAGCACTGGGTGAAAAACACTATGTGCTACAGATTTTTACCCTCACCCTCCCTCAGGCCAGGCAGTTGAAGGCCATCGGAATAACCCCCCCTCCCCAAACTTCAAGATTCCATGCGTTTCTTCACAGAAGTGAGGGTCTGCCCCAGTTTCTCTGAAGATTAAAAAAAAGGACATCCTGCAGACAACAACCTTTCCAGAGATCAGATTCCTTGAGTCATGTGTCTAGAACCCTGCCCTTCATTTAGAGTAGAATTCATTCGATGCCACACTTGATGTCTGCGTACCTTTGAGAATCTGCTTCTGGAAGTGGCCTGTTCATCTTCTAGAAGGCACTGAATGCATGCATTTAATTTGATTAGCGATAAGAGACTTGGCCATGGAATCTGGTCACTGCGAATGCAAACATTCAGTATTGACACCTATTAGGTGTCACACTGATGCACTCAAACCAACATGTTACATTTTGTCTCATTTCATTGTAATTGGGTCTCATCTTTGGTCTAAAGCATTACCAAGTCAGGTGAGATCTGAACCAGAAACCATGAGAAAACTGTACAATTATAGGGACAAAAGTTTGCACAATTCAGTGATCCCAATCAAGTTCACAGTACTTTCTTTCCACCTTCTGTAGGTGGAATTGAACAAGGTGAACCCAAACTTGATTGATATCTTGAGAACAAAACAGACAGGAACCAATATATCAAGAAGTGAACACAAATTCACACATCCATTTTAGTGTCCCTATGACTCTTTGGAAAAGGAGCTAAGTCCAGCCATAGCTTATATAAGATGATGCGAGAGAGATGCAAAGAGGCAGCAGAGAAAATGATCCTGCCTTCCTCCATCCCAACTATTGTGTACAGGTTAAAGTTTCTTCAGTCATTAGACTCACCAGCCTTGGTGTGCAAACTAGATACCATCAATTTGGGCTTTAATGGAGACTGGGAATGGCTGAGCCATTACACATTGAATCTATTTGTTAAGTATCCTCACACCTTCTTGTCAAACTGTCTGGGGTGGGCTATCTTGATTATCACTACAAAAGTTTTTTCTCTTAATTAGCCTCTTAGAGTTGGTAGGGCACTCCCACCTTTTCATGTTCTCTGTATGTGTATATATATCTCCTTACTATGTGTTCCATTCTATGCATCCGATGAAGTGGGCTGTAGCCCACGAAAGCTTATGCTCAAATAAATTTGTTAGTCTCTAAGGTGCCACAAGTACTCCTTATCTTACTGTTCCACACAACCCAAGTGCCAATAGTGCAGGCGTTAGAGGAGGGAAACCATTAGCACCAAGGGAAGTATAAAAATGAAAAATAAACAAACCTATGTTAAAATGCTTCCCAAAACTGAACACTCTGTTGAGCCTTGCCCTCAACATATTGAGGCCTGGTATACAGGTAGATCCTTGGAGAGATAATCCAGAAGGATCTGGTTAGGCCATATCGCTCTAAAACCGGTTGGAAAGACACTACAATGCACTTGGTATTGTGCCCAATGGTGGGCTGGGGAGGATGACGAATGCCACCTTTCTTACAATGTGCACACCACTGAGAACTGTTGATGGAAGATGGACTCTTGGTTGGGAAAGTGTATCTATCACCTCCAGACATCAAGCCGCCATAACAGGAGGAACATGTTTCATCTTCAGACATCTGTAGGAAATTTGAGCCATGGCTCTATAGTTTCCCTCATAGTGCCTCACCCTGCATCCTTCAAGAAATCTCAGTAACATTGTCGTCTCACTACTTGTCATGGCTCATGGGGATCTCTTGCTGCTTTGGGGAGGACTTTCAAAAGCACCTAAGACAGTTAGGATCATGAGTTCCATTATCTTTCAGTGGGACTTTGCCCAGAGGATTTAGGAGCTTCTTTCAAAAATCTCCCCCATTAACTATTCTACGCACACACACACACAGGAAATCGACCAGTCTACTCCAAACATTGCTACCCTACATGCTATCCTGTGTTCCCTCTAAGCTGCGCAGTCAGACAGCCACCCAGGAATGATTCAAGTGCCACACACTTGATTAGCAGAACCACGCACATCCGGCAGCGGGTGTTCAGGTGCCCCTCCCCCCGCTGCTTTGTGGCCACATTGCTCCTGCCCTCTGCCTTGGAGCCCCTGGCCAGCTGCTCCCGGGTCCCTCCTGCTGGCTGAGCAGAGTGTGGGGAGAGGGGGATGCTGATGTCAGGGTGTCTCCCTCCCCCCACCCCTGTACCCCATCTTCACAGAGCATGGGAGGGGGGACAGGGCTCAGGAACAGGAGAGCTTCTGAGGTCTGAACAAGCCTTCCGAGCCATGAGCGAGTGCCTTAAAGAGACAGCGCACGGTCTGTCAGAGACTTCCCCAGCAGCCAGCACACAGAGTCTCTCTCTCACACACAGTCTCTCAGTCTCTCTCTCTCACACACACACACACACACACACACACACACACACACACTTTCACACTCACCTCCGAACACATATTTGTATTATTGTTGTTGTTACTTCTTGGTACTTCCTGCAATGCACATATATTCTCTGTAATTTTATTCTTTCAAAGTGCTGTTATTTTAGTTTTTTGACTGGTCTATGCATTGCACAATTTTTATTTCTCTCTTACACTTAAATTTAATTCTTTGAGTAGTGAATTATAAAATGCCTAACCTGTCCTGGCTGGAGTAATTATCCCTATTGTAACTTTTTAAAAATATATATTATATCTAGGTTTTTTGTTTCTACTGGTGGCGCACATCTGCACATACCTCAGTGCACATAACAAAATTTATTCCGCACAGGGATGGAAAAAATTAGAGGGAACATTGATGCTGTCCCCCTCTGCAGCACTTTGGTGCCAAGGTGATAAGCACCTTAGATATACTTAAGACAAAATAAATAATATCTACATACCTACATTTATGGTTCTTCACACTGAGTCTATACAAGCATCCATAAAATAAGAAATCAATCAACTTAGTATAAGTGCCTTTTAACTTGCCTTAAGGAAGTCTGTCCTGACACGTTGAGAAGGAATTTTCCTCCAGGGCACATTGGCAGAGGCCCTGGGGGGTTTTCGCCTTCCTTTTGCAGCGTGGGGCACGGGTCACTTACTGGAGGATTCTCTGCACCTTGAAGTCTTTAAACAATGATTTGAGGACTTCAATAGGTCAGACATAGGTTAGGGTTTATTACAGGTGAGATTCTGTGGCCTGCATTGTGCAGGAGGTCAGACTAGCCAATCATAATGGTCCCTTCTGACCTTAAAGTCTATGATCTATGATGCTCTTCCTTCACACAAAGGTCCTGCTAACACCCTGTAGGAGCAAAGGACCTGATGGCTACATGGACTGGGTAGTGTTTATACCTCCAAAGGTACACATAAGGCACATCCTTCACAGTCTTAACACAAGACAAAAATCTTAGTTACCAAGTGGCCTGAAGGAACAAGATGCCAAAGGCCGCATCACTTAGGAAGGGGCCTTGTATTATGGCAATGGCTGAAACAGGGTTTTTCTTATTTTAGCTCAGCCTCTGCAGTAAATCACATCCTACAGATGCTTACAGACTCATAAGAGGGGCATGGAGTAGACTTACCTGCAGTCTGCACTGCATGAAATATTGACTGGCAAAGGATTTCACATTGCTTCACATTTTCAACTTTTAAACAACCCAGCCAGTGAATATTGCACAGCACTTGGGGAGAGCCGAGTGCTGTTATTCAATGGGGGCAAACTGGAACGTTGCGAGCACTGGTGTGCAACCTCACTTCCACAGGCAGGCGCTACAGTCGCAGTCTAAAAAAAGAGAGCTCTTATCCACTCCACCTGGCACTCAGCAAAGGCTTACATTATGTGACTGAGCTTCAGGCAAACATTATATTCCATGATGTTTGCCAGGAGAAAGAGAAATGATCCTCAAAAAAAGTGAGGGAAGAGATTGAGCAGAGCAGGTAGCTACACAGCCCATCTGGTTGCAGCAGGTTAGTTTGGAACCAAGTTGGCTAATTTGGTTCCTTTTCTCCCTGAGCTAGCAGGGCAGAACACAGCTCCTTAGCAGGAGGGTGCACACCTCACCTGGCAGGCTGGTGGAGCTGGATGGGCTCTTGTCCTTAGCTGGGGAAGGGTCAGTGAACTGTACAGCCTTTGGAGGAGGGAGATCCCAGAAGACTTCCCACACAATAAGGGAAGACCTCAAACGAAGATTCAGGGGAAGAGACAAAGGCTGAGATTGGGGGAGATGATAGAAGGAAAAGACCCAGAGAAATGTTAAATACTAGGAGAAGAATGAATCAGTTTCTTAGTTGGTCAAAAGCTGTACAATGTGATGAATTCCCCTTAGCATAAGGAAGATCACTCTGGTGCACAAACCTTAAATCGTTCCCCTACGAACAGATGACCACACACTGCAGCCATGTCAGAATGTGAGTACAAGTATATACATAGGCATCTGTAGGATACGAGGAAGTACAACTCAACTAGCCAGCAAACAAGACTCGGGCCAATGGCAGATCTGTAACACTGCTGAACTAATCCCTTCCCTTTCTCAGGTAATAAAATTCAAGTGACACAGTGATCTAAGGTGGCAGTTACCATGGCAAAACAAGCAGGGGTGAACAATCAGGTGACCCAGCAGCTCAAGACACACTGAAAAGAGGCTGAGAGTCAGCTCATGACAAATGCATGTAAGCAACTTTGAATCAAATACAACAAAAGAAATCAACGACGTTGCTGTTTTATCTGAACATCCTCTCATCCGATCAACATACAGCCCACTAACGGCACCTTTTAACAGCCCACTGGGCTACAGAACATATTAGTTCACCATTCTGCCGCTCCTCAACTTGGTAGGAAGATTTATGGGAGGAATTACTTCACAGGAACGAGACACCTTCCTCCCACTTTCCAAATGAGAACAAGCAGTACAGGAGACTCCAAAGCACACTGCCAGAAATCCTTATGGTTTAAACCAGGACATTTTGAATACAGAAAACAACAGAGGGACACTCTCCCTTGCAATATGCAAAGCTGCAAAACACCCCCTGTGCTCAATACAATTAACAAGAAAAACAGGGTATGTTTAACGCAAACCAGAAAATAACACGCTTCTGTTTTTTATCCCAGGACGCTGGTGCCAAGAGGAGCGTGTGACCTGAATGGGGTCTTCTCCTGCTCTCCTTGCGTGCGGGACATTGGAATTTACACAAGATGCTGAGGACCTATAACCTGAGCACACTTACAAACATTATCACCACTACACACAACTGCAGGAGACAGAGTAACCTGGGAAGTGTTTCCTTTGCTGAGCAAGTGAAGGGCAGAATGCCTTACACCCAAGAGAAATATTAATCCTAGAAAAGGTATATAGAGAAGTCTGGTCTCCAATTACATAGAGAACATTTCTTCAGGTTTACGGACCAATCAGAGGCCCCTGTAATTAACACCTCCTGCCAACACTAGACAAAATTCATTTCCAACATTCACTTCTACGCTGGGTAACAATCCCCCACATAGATTGCAATGTGCTTCTTGTCATGCACACAACATGCCCCCCAAGACCACCACACAAGTGCTACAGATATTTACAGGCTGAAATTAAGCAGCAAATGCATTGGGGATAATTATAAGTCTTCCACAATCAACGTTCTTGGAGCTGAGCATCCTAAGTTGTTATTGCCAAATGCCTTCAAGGCCTGTAAATCCTAACCCCCCTGCCTCAAAGGATGTAAATGGCAGAAAGCAACACAGCAATCCATTGCTCTTCCAACAGCCACATGGATTTTAACAAACAGCTGCAGTGAAGTTCCTGCTGATCATTACTAGGCGCTACACCGCAGATATATTAGTTTAATGAAAGGATAAAGGAAGAGGGACACAAGAGCAGAAAAACTCTAGACGTTGATTTAACATTCTGATCTCGCCGATGTGGGGTCTGCTCAGGTAAAGCTAAGGGCCCCCTGCTCCCCTCTGGGGCATGGCAAAAGGGGAAGGAGGCATGAGTGCATTAGAAAAAGAAATGGGAACAGGTGTTGTTGCAGTAGAAACTGGCAGCTCTTTGGTATGTGCCACCTACAAGGACACATGGATCTCTGTGCAATGCGAGAGCAAGTCATGGAACAACCAATCTAGCATGTGCCCACAGAACTCCAGCATTATAGTAAGTCTGTCCTGGAAATTAACGCTAACCTCCCCTCCACAACTTCCAGACCCCTGTAAGGGAGCAGAAGCAAACAGCAGGCAAGGGTCAGCCACTGGCAGGAGGGCACACGAAATAACCATGCTGCCAACATTTCTTGGGGCGAGGGGCCTGGGAGGAGTTCAGTGGGGCAGGCACTATGAGTACTGTCAAAATCATTCATTTGCCCCAATTTTCCATTGGTTCTCCTGTCCACAAGTTTGACAAGTGACACACCTTGTCCTACACACATCACCATCAGCCCTATCTCACAGAGCAAAGAAAACATCCAGGTAGCGACAGATGCATCTTTTTGCTTCTCCCCTTCCATCCACTATAATGATAGAAGGGAGCGCATGGGGCTAAAAACACTCTGCTCTCCTAACATGCACTGGAAGGCTTGATTTCACTATTCACTGAACACAGTAGTTCCACTGTAGCTCAGATCCCTGCTTCATTTCCTCCCAGAAAAAGCTGATCATTTGGTGCCCAAGAACAAGTCCAGGGGGTTTTAAATGGAGCCAGCATTTCTCCTGAAGATGAGAGAGCCCTGCCATGGAGTCACATTCCCTACAAGGGGCTGCAGCCCCTCAGATAGATCCAATTTCATACCAAGAAGCAGTGTCCTAGTAATTACTTCTTTCATGAGGCTGCTCCTAAGAAGCCAGAGCACTAATCCCACTGGGAGGAACACACCATTGTGCCTGGCAGGCAGCATTGAGTATGTACATGAAGGAGACGAAAGAAGATGGACCTTATATACACAAGGGACCATTCACCTTCCCTCAGGTTTTAAAGGATGGAAAAGTTCTTTGGAAGAAGCCACATAAATCAGCATTAAAGACCAACACAGATAAGTCCTCTGAATATACCCTGCATCTCACCAAAGAAGGCCAAGATTGCCATATGAACAAGGAAGAAGTCTCCACCCTCAAAACCTAATGACGCAGACAACTGACAACAAAACCAACAAGAGCACCAGTTACCAACAGCATTAAAACAGAGGTGGCCAAATGCAACCCAGGAAGTTCTGCAAAGCAGTTTGCAGCCAACGTTCTCTAACACAGAGGTGCAGGTCCCTGGAGATTCCAGTTTGCAGCCAGCAGTTCTCCATCCTGACCTGAGCAAGCAGACAGGAGGAAGGTGAATGCAATATTTCCCATTTCAGACATATTGGAGGTGGCCTTTGGGCTACTGGCAAGTTGCCAATGTAGCCATGAACGGAGCAGAGTTTGGCTGCCCATGGATTAAAGTGACCTCTTTGTGCCATTAACCCTTGAAATGTCACCATGCTAATTAGAAATGGGGATGTTTTAATCCCTTTAGCTACAGCTGTGAAAACTGGTGGGTGAACAGTGGTATGAAAGGCATCCTTCCATCACAGAATCAGGACAGCACTGGAGAAGAGGGAAGTTTCTTCACCTCAATGCATTCAGTAGAAAGCCTCCTCGGAAACCCAATACACACACCCATGCTACATTTATTGGACAAATAGCTGGACCTGGTAAATCTGTGATTTGGAATCTGGAAATACCACAATAAACCAAATGCTGGTTTGTATTAAGTGAAGAGAATAAGGAAAAGAGTTGCCAAATTTTATCCAGTCAGGGTCAGCGTAAGCTTCCTGCCTCTATGAAAGACATCACTCTTAGCCCAGGAGATAGCTGTTGGGTAGTGGGGCTGTGGCACTCTGGGGGGGAACAGCATGGGGAAGTTATTAGTTCTTGGTCTTTCTATATTATTTGATCTGACTGGGGTAACCAAAAGGTTTAGTTATTAGAATATTGTTAAAAGATTGTCCAGGGCACCCAAGCCACTGCATAAGCACTCTTATTAGAGTTTGTACAAATTCAGATACTTTCCCAGCCTGGTGACGTGACATTTTCTCCCTAACAACTCAGTCCTGGGCCCCACCCAGGAAGAGATTAAAATGGTGCGAGTCCTGTCTTGTGGGGACGGAGCGATGACATTCTCCCGTCCACCCATCATACAAATGAGTTCAATTTGGACTCAGAGCTGAAAGGCTAGTTACCAGCCTCACAGCAGGTATCGTTGATTAAAAAAAAGTTTAGTATTTTGTCCTAAATTAGAGGCCATTTTCCCTAATTCTGTCAAGCACCACATACTGGTCACCCATGAGTGCGGGGGAGGGGGGAGGAGAAGAGCAGGGGGGTTGCTAGCTGATCCAAGTCTCACCGAAGTCAGTGGAAGCCTTCCCACTGATTTCAGTTGGGTTTCGATCAGGCTCATGCTGAGGAACACACCTTGCCACACATTAACCACTAACGACCGTTGCAATGAACAGGACACGGTCACAACTGGGAGGTCCTGACAGAACTGGCCTAAGAACAGACCTTGCAACCTTCCCATCGAGATGGTCACACCTTCTAGACATTCTCCACACACGTAACACAGCCCCACGCTGCCAGCAGGATGATCAGAAGACATCATTACATGCGGGGCCTGGAGGTGCCTCCACCAGGATACATGTGGCAGGATGGATAGACTACCCAGGTGACTGCTGGCACCCTATCATGGCTGGGATGAGACATGCAAGTGTGTGTCTGGGGCATAGGAATTTTCTCTATGCTGCCAGCACTGCAGAGTGCAAGCAAGTGTTGGAGGGGGAA
Source organism: Terrapene triunguis (assembly GCF_002925995.2). Classification (NCBI taxonomy): domain Eukaryota; kingdom Metazoa; phylum Chordata; order Testudines; family Emydidae; genus Terrapene; species Terrapene triunguis. The sequence continues at coordinate 1,850,651 of NW_020664586.1, read as the reverse complement.
GGGAAGGATAGGTATGTCATTCCAAGGGGCAGCCTGCGCATGTCCCCACTTGGACCCTCTCAGATGTGTGTAGGGTAACTTGCCCGGATTCCTACATGCACCCTACGTGGGGTAGGAACACTCCCTAGATAACTACAGTGCCCCATCGCAAAGTGAGGGATGGAAACCTTACCTGTCCTTACCTCTCCTATTTGAACAAAAACAGACACCTGTTCCAGTGCCTGTAGATGTCCCAACAGGAGAGTGGGAAGAGCATTCTACCCAGATGGGGAGGAGCTTCCTCACGTGCCCAGGGCTGTCCCATCAAGGGACACTGGCCATCGCCGGTAAGATGAGCTGAGGTGAGGTGGGTGCATACAGTGGGGGTTTAGTTACTATGCTGTTCACACCAAGTTATGTACAGGTTTTCCCCCGATAGTGTGTTTTACATGGAAACCATCATGGTGGCAGTGAAAGCATGGGTGGTAACACAGAAGGGAAGTCAGATTTTAGCCTCACCCACTGTGACAGCATCCCATTAAAATGGTACAAATTCCGGAGCTTCCCTGAAGGCATCCTTTTTTGCCAGGTGACCTCATCGGGGACACCAGCAGTACTGGGATTACGTCAGCCTGCACACATTCCCATTGGTGTTAAAAATCAGAAGCAATGGGAGCATTTCTACAACATTTAGCACCAAGTTTTTAGAACAGGAATGTGCTCAGACTTTGCAGGGCTATTGTAACTGTAGATGTACGTACAGACGTGCCACATCTAACAGATGGGCTGTATGCACATTCATGGTAGCTGCACATCCATACAATTCTAAAATTGTGACTCAGTTTTTAAGTTGTATGGCTCTCCTCTGGCTGGGGAAGCTAGTCTTTAAGCAAGGTAGCCAATGGTATTCCAAAGTATGAATGGGTTAGATAACTATGGCAATTCTTGCCCATATGCAAAATTGAAAAGGAGGTGGGAAGTCATTCTCCCCTGACCAGGAGCTAATTGAGAGGGATCTAGTAGAGGAGTGTTCTAGGGCAGCGCTGAACTGCGATCAGGTAGTTGTCTCTCAGGTGATCACTCAGTTCCCTGCAATTTCCAGGGAATGGGTGATAATGGTAGATTTCAGTTCTTCTTGTCTTCAGGGATTTACAGCCTTTGAGGGTCAGATACTTGCATGGTGCCCAACAGCAACAGGTTTCAAACAATCAGATCTGAATTACTGCTACAGTTGGGAGCTTATTCAGTGTGAGAAAGGTTGAGCATTTCTTTTAAATTTAGAGTTCAGAAACATCTCGGGTGACCAGACGTCCTGATATTATTGGGACCACCCCAATATTACGGGCTTTGTCTTATATAGGCTACTATACCCCACCCCTCTCACCTCTGAAAAAAGTGTCCCGATTTTTCACACTTGCTATTTTGTCACCCTAGAAATGGTCAGATTTACCAGGTGCAACTGTGCATAGGCCAGCCCTTGCATATGCAACACCAACTTGCCAAAGGACAACATGAATACAAGAGGGGAGACATATGAGGAATCCTCCCCACCCAGATGAGTCACATGGAAAAGTAGCAGGCAAGTAGCATTTGAGCTGCATACCCAAGGCCTCGCCCATAGCGACACGTGTTTGTGTCTAACTCGAACCCTGTGTACAGGGGACAGATACAATTACTGTGCACAGACAGGGCAGTGAGGAGTTTCACACTAGCAGAGCTCTTTCCAACTGTGAGTACAAACCCACAAAGGCAACAACCTGTACCGGGAATCTTTTTCATCTCCAAGCCTTTAAATCTAGCCAATCTGCAGGTGTGCTCAAGTTGAAACGGCAGAACATTCAGAGCCTTTCACAGAGGCATTACATAGCCTTTTGTAAGTTTCTGGGAACACTAGCATTTGAGCAGCAGTGTTGTGTAAAAACAAGAGCCGATCTTCTTTTGAACCATTTAAAAAAATCACTGACTCTCCACCCGCCCCCAGCAAAACAACAGTCTTCTAGCAGCATTCGACCGAAGTGTAAAGCAACCTGATTGGCTTCCATGCATCCGATGGCCTCTTCCAAGAGTGAAAATTCCACGCAGACATAGCCATAGTCGTAACCTGGGGACAGCATTTAAATACAGACGGGAGTCGTGTTAGTGCCTTGTAATACAGAAGAGCCACATTTAAACACCCAATTTCCCCTTCCCTCAATCACAAACCCTCCTACCACCACCCCAACGTCTTTGCAAAATAAAACACAGAAAATCAGTGGCTGACACTCGGATGCTGTTTAGGTCCGTGGAGTTGAGCTCAAGTTTTGGTTAGACAAAGATTCTCTAAGAAACTCCCATTTCCCCTTCTGAAACGAGACAAGTGTGAGACCCACTCCTTAAAACAGGTAATAGTGTGAGCAACGTGCATTTTTAAAGAAGAAAGACACAATAACACTGAACCAGGTTTATAATAACTAGGAGGCGCTGGCTGCTCTGAAACAAACATTGATTAATCCACAACAATAACTTTAGCGCAAACCTGGCCAGCATGTACTCTGTTTTTCGGAGTGACTAGTATTGTAATCCTCGGGATGCCTCCAGGAGAGAGCTAAAGTGCATCCTTGGACTACATTAACTTTTGCTCTTTAACAACTGCTTTTTGAGTCTCGAAGTCCTTTGCATTATGAGCAAAGGCACAGAAGCAGGCCTGTAAATTCCAACCTTTTCTCACTTTGGCTTTTAAGCTAAGCCAGTGCATTTCCTAGGCGTGTTTTGTACATTTAACAAAGGGGGGGGGGGGAGGAGATTCAAAGTAAAAACACATCTTCATAGCACAAGATATATAAAGTGCCATGACTCCTTTTCTCTTTTCTGAAAAACCCCTTGCTCTGGTGTGGGGGATTTTATTTTGTAGTCCAACTATCTGTGCAGAAATGCAGATGTCTCATAAGAAAGGGTAGGTTAATGTCACTTGGTGCAGAATTAAGGCAATTTCTATACCGTTTCACCCATCCCTCTCCCCAAGCAGTTCTTTCTGATGGATACCCTTGACCTGGAAGAAGTGCTTTGATCCCCTCTTCCCGCCACACCATGTGGTCGAGTGATCAGTAGGTTCGTGGAGAAAGCCCCTCTTTAGGCACCGCCTTGGTTGAGTGCTCCAGTTCCCACCCTCCCAAGGGCATCCTGCAGTGACTTTACCTCCAAACCAGCTGCGATTCAAAAGGTCTCATTAAAACCATGAGTGATTAAGAGAACATGCTAAACTAAAACAAAGGAAATGAACTGCATGACACATATAGTCTGAAATTCTGCAAGGGCTAATACACATCTGCACCATTCATTTCAGTACAGTTCCTTACCCCCATGTCTCAAGTGTTTACCCGCTCCTCAGCTGCCCCGGTCCTTTTCTGGCCCGTGGTAGGGCAGTGTGTCAGAGACCCAGTATCTGGCATGAAGGGCCTCAGATCATCCTCTCCCTTTGTCACCCTGTCCTCCCTCAGTTACACCTTTCAGATGATTTGGATCCATTACATTCCTTGCAAAGGTATTTATGGCCGTGTCCCTTTTCCTGGGAGATGCCCGTCTCTTAGAAAACGTCCGGAGTGCGTTAGCCAAATCCATTCAGAATTATATTTGCTGCACTGGACGTTTGGGGTTCCTGTATTTTTTGTATCACGTTTGCAACATCAAAAGTTCCCTTGAAGTTGAAGCCACACAGTATAGTGGTCTCCTGACCCAACTTCGCATCTTACTACCCAAATTTCACACTCACGCACTCTCTGCACCTTGTTCTAGCCCAGCAATGCCGGGTTTGCATGTTAATTGTCCTAAGTATCAACCTGAATCCAGCTCCCTTTCTGCCTTGCATGTGAGCTTCAAAGAATAGGGCCTCGTACAGTCATAAAATTCTCTTCCAAATCTCAGTTCTATTCTGTCAGTAATTAATATTTACTAGAGATTACCATGATCCATCATACTGTACAAATGCAATTCAGATAAAAATTGCAGCTTCAGATTTAACTCGAATGAAATCTAGGCTGGCACAGCACGACAGCAGAATGGAACCAGTGTCATGCACAATATATAGCAAGCACCTGGAATTGCAGACATAAGATCAGGCACTAGAAGAGACACCCGAGGTGAGAGGAGGAACAGAAAACAAATTAAGCCAGATGTTCCTGGAGCATCAATTCTGTTCTGCAGTGCCTCAGTCGCATCAGGGCACCTTGCAGGGAAAAAAGCAAGTTCTTTGCTCTTCTTTGCTCCTAAGAGGAGGCAGGGCTCTGAAAAGGAGAGTCACTAAGAAGGAGCATTGCTGCCCTTCACTGGGAAACTACTTTGCATTCAGAGCAGACTCTGGTTTAATTGTTCACTGCATGGCGCTGTGGCTCACGTGATATATTTTTTTATTGTGTTCAAATCCAGAGCTCCACAATCACACACCCCTCTTTCAAAAAGGGCTGCAAGAATGACATTTGCAAGCACTTAACCGAGTCCTGATTCAGCCCGTTGGAGAGTATTTCAGAGAGTTGCTGTAATCAGAGAGCCACGATCAGAATGCCGGATGTCTAATCTGTACATGTACATAAAGTAGAGTGTGTCTACTGACAGGGAGCAAGATTGCACTACATTTACCTCATGTTTTTGCCTCCCTATTGGCCCAATCCTGATTCAAATCCCCATGAAGTTAATGGGCGCTGCAGGTGCTCAGCACCTCTCCGGCTTTGGCCCCACACAACAGATCTGACAGACCGGGGGAAGGATGTCACAAACAGAAGCCTATGCCAGTGATAATGTAAAGAACTCCCAACATTTGGAAGAATGCATGCTGCAGAGACAAGAGCCATTTGAGACAAGAGCCATTTCAAACACACTAAATGGAGAAACTTAAAGAGGTAGATTGTATTCTCAAGGAAAGTGGGAAACATACAAGTGTGCAGTAAAGCGGGACACGGAGGAGGGAAAACTCGGCAACTCTGGCAGAATTTTCATTCACCTGCTGTTAGCTCTCCCTCCATCTTGCATCCTTGCAGTAAGAAAAAAAAATAATGGGGAACTGAAAACAGTATGGTGCAGCCCTAGGATGTCCATGCTGTGCCCAGAGAAAGCTCCAGACCAGATGTTCAGTCTGGGACAGGCCACGAGAACTGAAATCATGTCAGAGGCATTTGGGGTGATCCTCTACAAGTCACCCATGTGCAGAATGTACTAAATTAGTCACAAAAAGAGAACAGAGCAGGAGTGCGATGTTTCAGACTGCTAACGAAGATCAGCAGGGAAAGGGCTGAGATTTCTGTCTCCGCCCCGCCCCCAATATGATAGGCATGCTCAGTGTTATGAACTATGCAAAACAGCATTAGCACCTGACTAAGGAGACTGCCCCTGGCCAAAAGCACAATAAAATCAAATGCAGGAGCATCCTTTCAGACAAAGCCAGGAAGAAAGGGTGCAGTGTGTTCCAGTCAATTTGCATAAATAGCTATAAGCTAGAAACACAGGCTGACAGAGATGCAACAAAGCTATGGGATTCCTTCTACGTCCCCTAGAAAAGCACCAATCAATTAGATCTGGTGATCACCAAACTCTACACATTAACTATAGTACCCAGAGCACCAAACTCAAAGTGAAAACCAAAGACTTGGGGAGTGGAGACATTTTTTGAAGTGCTAAAATCAAAGATGGCCAATAAAAGTGGAGCAGCAGCACAGTCACAGCAGACCCATACCATGGCCTGTTTGAATGTGAAAAAATTATGTTTACATCCAATAGTTTGTGTTTAAAATCACATGAAAAAATCCAAAGTCATCTTGACTTGATCGTTCACCCACGGATTAGAACGAGGTGGAGGAGGAAACATTGCAAAGACTATCTTAGGCCTAGTCAGAAGGGAAGAGGGCAGTTCTAGGCTGCTATCACGGTAGCCCCTAATGGTTCATTTAAATATGAAGCAGCTTTTCGGAATGCCTGGCTTTTCTCTCTGCTGAAGGATTCTTCCCAGCACAGGACGGGGGGGGGGGGGGTCAACCACCCCGCCCCTCCTGGGAACTCTTAAAGTTGGTGCCTCTGCAGACGAGAGATTCAGCCCAGCACCCTTCTCTCATGAGAGGATTAGGGCCCAGGCAGGAGTGATCCTTACTAGGAAGGACAGGCGTGTAGCCTGCATGAAGCTACACTACTAAAGTTTCCAGGCACTCACTCTTGCCACCAATCTAGAACCCTATGGAATGAAAGAGCCCCAATAAGAGTGGCGGTGGGAGCAAGCCAGTGAAGGAATCCATGCGTCAGGAGTTTGGGATCAGGGAGTCGTGAGTAGGGCATAGTCTCCTCCAATCCCAAAGGAAACCCCAATCACCTAGAAATCTTAATTCAAACTTTTAAATACACTTCAGAAAAACATGTCCACTAAAGAGTTGATAAAAGGTTAGGGAAAGTTTGACACTAACTTCCAAGTGACAAAAGCTTCTCCTGAATTTGTAATGGTCATTTTGCAAGAAAACTGATTGCACAGACATTTAAGCATGCCATTTAATTTTTTAAGTCAGCAAATTTTACTAAGTATGCAGATATATACCAGAAAGTACTATTAACTTTAGCCATTGAAATAACTCATTAACATTGTAAAAGTACTATTTAACCTTCATACAGACCACTGAATCCATTCCACCTTCTAGACTTACAGACAGGAGATGTTCTGCTCTCAAACATAAGATGAAACCATTCCACATCTGCAATGCTAGAAATAAATATCTAATATAGTGCACAAGATTGAGCTCTAATACTTTAATCTTCCATTGGCTTATTGGATATTATGGATGAGTTCTTGGTTTAGCAGTATTTTGGTACCTCTCTTTGTATACTCATTTTTATATCTTTGGGTCCACAGAATTCAGTAAAACTTATTAAGCAAATATTTCTTAAAGTAATATCTGTTTAAGAGTGACACATGAAAACTTCCAGTGCCTATTTGGCATATCACTAACTATAGTGTTAAAGACACAATCCTCTAATTTGGTCAAAATTTAGATTTATGATCTTTATGAAATTTAAGATTAATAATTTTCTTTTAATTTCAACCAAACTGTTTCAAAACTCAAATATTTGGAGAACCTAAAAGCGAAACGGACTATAATGAGAGTGAAACTGAATTCGCTGATTCTCAGTGTCAAAACTAAAATAGACAAAATAAGCCAGGGTATGTAGTGTTTTAGGCTTTAATAACCCAAGATGTTATCTGTAATGCAGGTAAGGAAATTCATCTCAAATACATCTTAATTGAGTCTCCCCTTTAACCATCTCAGATTATTTCCTATATGAGATTGATGACATTTGCAAAGGAAAAATCATGTTACTTTGAACTTTAAATCCACTATAAAGAACATCGTAGCAAGACAGGAGCGAAAGGAGAATTTTTTTTTTTTTGGAATTTTTAGAATAAACCCTGTTCGTTTCAATGATTAGAAAACTGCCTTGATTAACATTGGCACAAAGACTTAAAAAGAGTGTAAGTTAGTTGTGGCTTCTAACTAGAGAAGTAACAAGTGGCATTTTTGATGGCCTCAGATTTCTGATGAATTTTACCAAAACCTGCTTCATTTTCAAAAGAAACATGATCAAGTATGACGAACTACCAAAATGTGACATTGCCTCCTCCCTCAGCAGCCTTATTTCCAAAGTTGAACTAAAGACCTTCCAAAGTGAGACTGCCAATAGCCTCAGGACATGTCCAGTCTAGAAGAAATAGCCAGGTTTTAATGTGTTAGCTAACACATTTTAATTAGCAAATTAAACCCCATTTTACACCTAGTGTAGACTGGAAAAGTAGTGGTTTTAAATGAGTTAACATTGACCACAACGTTATCAATTCTAGGCACTAAGTCGTATTTAACATCACGTAAATTTTTCAAAAGCATCTAAATCCCATTGTCCGTTTATGCCAGAAGGAAGACACTGGATGTGGTTTAACTTTATTCTTAAATGTCTGGGAGTAGCTCGCAGATAAAAGTGTACAGTGCAGGTAATTCCAGAATCATTTCAATATATACCCTGGGGGCTTCCATCGGCCCTCCACCTTACCAATCCTGATCCCCAGCCAACCTGCTGCTGGGACCTCACCATCCCCACCCTCGAATGAGGGTTGGGGGGGGAGGGGGAATATAAAGAAGGGAGAGTTGATTCCCTGCCGTACCAGTCATAGGAGCCCTGAACCCCCATTTCTGTTCCTTTAAAGAATACCTCCTTTAAATGCTTTACCAATCCATGTATCTGGTCACTGTATCCCTTCCCTACAGAGTACTTGCACTGGACATCCGCCCACATTTAAAATACGGGTTACAACATCATAGCCTATTTCCTTTTCATGTTCGCTCCAACAAAGCCCCCCCAAACCTGCTGTGGGGAAGGCAAAAAACCCTCCACTTCACCTTGACCAATCTCGAGTTGAGGGGAAAATTCCTTCCCAGCCCCCTGAGAAAAAAGCAACTAGGGCAATGCCCACAGCAGATGCTGACAATACCTATTATTTCGCCACTAGCATAGGTGGGTGCTCCTCTGCTTGGTCCAGGTAAAAGAGGACTTTTACAGCACTGGCATGCACCTATACAATCTCCCTTCTGCTGGTCCCTGGTAGAGGAGGGGGATAGGTCAAGTCCCCACACTAACCTGGTCTGCAGCTGCAGCAGAAAGTCACTCCCTGGCTCTCTAGCCCGTGAAGGAAGCACACCTTTTCCAATAAGCCAGACCATGGCCCTCACCACTTACTGTGTGGCAAGGTTATTCTCAAACTATGCCAGAAGGAGGACAGGAGACACTGGATGTGGTTTAATTAGGCCTCAATTTTATTCACAAACATCTGGGAGTAGCTAGCAGAAAAAAGTGTACAGTGCAGATAATTCCATAATCATTTCAATATATACTTGGGGGGCTTTCGTCAGCCCTCCTCCTTATCCACCCTCGTCCCCAGCCAACCCGCTGCTAGGACTTCACCATCCCGTCCCCCCCCTCGAATGAAGGGTAGGGAGGCTACACAGGAAAGGGGTTCGCTCCCTGCCGTACCAGTCATAGGAGCCCCACACTCCCGTTTCCACTCCTTTAAAGAATATCTCCTTAAAATCCTTTACCAAGCCATTTTATCTGATCACTGTATCCCTTTCCTACAGAGTACCTGCACTGGACATCTGCCACAAGGAGACATCAGCAATTAGCTTGGCTGCCTTCCCCGAATACCTAGCCAGGTTCCCAGACATCTCCTAATGCCCTCTTTAATATCAGCCAAAAATAGGTCAGCTCCCAAATCTGACAGGTGGACCCCATCCTCCCTGAATAATTCTGGTGCCCTGTATGCTATGGCCGGATGCGAAATTACCGACCCCCCTATGCCAGTCATGAATTTGGCCACCTCCCTATTCACATATCTCCTAGCCTTGTCGACTCGGGGGGGCTTCAAAGCTCCATCCCACACCCTGCGTTGCAGCATGTCCGACCACACAATTTTTACTCCTGGGAAAAGTTCAAGGATCTGCCCCAAGTCCCTCTTAGCTCTGATCATTAAGTCTACCCCTTTACACGTTCCCAAATCATTTTCCCCAAGGTGAACCACAATTATATCTGGAGCCTGCCCATGGGCCCCCAAAGTGTGGAGAAGGGGCATCAGCTGGTCCCATAACATGCCCCTCCTCCCATGCCAGCTCAGGATTGCCTCATCACTGAGGCCCAGCTGCGGACCTCCAGTCAAACTGGAAGCCTGCCTATGCGCCCAGTCAACAATACTGTGCCCGCAGATCCACACCACCGTCTGCCTGGCCCGTCTGCCAGCATCTGGAAGAGAACACAATGGAAAATTAACACTGATTCCCACATGGGGTTTCATGTACGTTCTGTACACTTCAAAATGCCAATGCCCAAATGCCTGAATTGCCCTATTCCCAAACCCAGCCGGGCCACTGCTGATGCTGCCCCAATCCTGAATGAGCGGGAACTAAATTCATGTGCTGGGAGCCCCAATCCCACATGTCCAGGTAAAAGAGGGCTTTTCCTGCACCGGCATGGACCTATTAGTCCTCCTCTCTCTTCCAGTTCCGCTCCCCATCCCTGCCCCCCATGCTGACCTGGCCTGCAGCAGAAAGACACTCTAGTCCTTAGAGGGGCACACATCTTTTCCAACAAGCCAGCCAATAGCCCTCACCGCTTAATCTGTAGTGAGGTCACTTTCAACACTAATTTAGGCACTTACAAGCCAACGCCCCATTGACTGTCAATGGGACTTAAGTTTTCTTTTCAAAACTGACTCTGATACCTTGGAGCCTAGGTGCTTTCAAAAATTTCTACCCATTACATCTGAAAACACAGACTTTTTTGTTATAATCTAAACATCCTCTAAAACACTCCTTTGGAAATGACAAAAACACAAACTTAAAAACCACTCCAGAAATCTGGATTTCTAACATAGGATACACTGTCAGCATAAGTCACGCAATGCAGAAACTCCGATTCTCAGCCAGTCTGTTAATTTTGGTTCCACCTTCTAAAGACTTTCCTTGCCCCAGACACTGCCAGTGAATAAGACGCAGCACGCAACCAGATGGTTAAAGCTTAGGTCACAACTTTATTAGCTAAGAAACAGCAACATAGAGGAAGTAAGAAACAGTGCTCCCAGCCCAAACCAGACAGTAGCTAATGATCCAGCCAGGCTCTCAAACGCTGATCATCCAGGCATCCCATACACTGAAGGGGAGGCGAGGGATTCAGCCCAGCTGCCAACATCCCCAACCATCCTCACCTTGTGTGAGGATTCAGGGTCCAGATTAGGGATGCCTCCATCTGTACATGACATGGCAACCAGAACCCCCGCCCTGCTTAGCATAGCAGTCATAGGAGCCCTGTCCAGGTATGGGATCCACAAATCGGCCCCTGCAACAGTAACTATCCTGCATTGGACACCTGCCAAAAGTTGCAACAGTAACAGAAAAAATATTAAGTCAACCCCCACTCCCACTCCTGGTCATGCTTCTGGGTGCTATGAACAGGACGGAACACCCCTCACTGCACCTGCCAATTTGCAGTATAGGAATTTTATACCCCAATGGATTATCAGCTATGCCCAGTGCACATCAGGAGTTCAATGTAACTGTTCCCTAATGCACCACCAATAGCAGCCCACCACTGACTACCAGCTAACAGGACAAGGGAGGGTGAGCCAGGGGCAAGGTCCCAAAGGGTATGGTAGCCTTGCCTAGCAGCAGCTCTAAATATCCCCCTTAAGAGAGAACCACCTCCCCAATCCTGGCTATAGGAGAGGAGTGGGGAAAGACTCCCATGCTGCCCCCAAGCTCTGACTCCAAATAGAGCCTTAGAAGGCAGGGCCTCTCCACCCCATAGCCAGCCAGGATCTTAAGGTGTCAATGCTTTGCAGGTACAGTCAAAGCCCCACCCCAATAAACAGGACGGGAAGTGATCCAAACACTGCAAGTGAACAGATTCAGAGTTCAAGGCCACAAGGGACAATCAGATCATCTAGTCTGACTCCCCGAATCTATCTCACAGGCAATTAATTTCACCCAGTTACACCTGCATTGAGCCCAATAACTTATGTTGGCTACAGCATGTCTTCCAGAAAGGTATCCGGTCTGGATGTGAAGAATCAAGAGATGGAGAATCCATCACTTCCTTGGTAGTCTGTTCAAATGGTTAATCAGTGACTGTTAAACTATCCCCTACTTCTAATTGGAATTTGTCAGGCTTCAACTTCCAGCCACCAGGTCTCATTCTGCCAGATTAAAGAGTCCTTTAGTGCCTGTCAGTCTCTCTCCACAAAGGTGCTCATACACTGAATCAAATAATCTCTCGATCGTCTTTTTGATAAGCTGTCAGTCTCTCACTGCGAGGCATTTTTGCCACCACTTGAATCATATCGGTGGCTCTCTCCTGCACCCTCTCCAATTTTCTAACCATCTTTTTGAAATGTGGACACCAGAACTGGACACACTATCCTGTATCGGTCTTATCAATGCCATATACGAGGTAAAAATCACCTCTCTGTTCCCACTCACTACTCCCACTTATACATTCCAGGATCACATCAGCCCTTTCTGCCAGAGCATCGCACTGGGAGCTCATGTTCAGTTACATGTCTGCTATGACCCCTAAACCCTTTCCAGAGTCCCTGCTTTCCAGGCTACAGTCCTCTGTTCTGTAGAGATGGCCTGCATTCCTCAATCCAGATGTCTAAGCTTGCATTTGGCTGTAGTAAAGACGACATAGCACACAAATGTATGGTTAAAGCACAGGCCACAACTTTATTAACTATTAAACATCAGCGTCAGAGGGGTTAAGAAACAGCACCCTTCACTAAACCTCCAGCACTAACAGTCCAGCGCAGCTCCCAATTATTGCTTTCCACAACAGCTCTCATCCCTGTACTCGGGTTTGGGATCTGGAAACCAGCCTGTTACCAGCCACCTGCCGCAGGGCACGTCAGTAATTAGCATGGATTTTCCTCGCTTTCCCCCCTGCCCACAGAGTGGAAAGAAAATGCCCAATCCACCCTTTAAGGTCTGCCAGAAATATGTCTAAGCCCTCGGCAGACAGCTCCACACCATCTTCCCTGTATATGTTAGGGCCCACATAGCAAATCTCCCAATGGGTGATCATTGAGCTCCCCATTTCCCGAAGGAGCTTTGCTACCTCCCTGTTCACACCCTTCCTGGCACACCCAATCCCAGTGGGTTTGGTGGCTCCTGGCCAAATCTGCTTCTGGAGCATCTCGGACCACACCAGCTTAACCTGCGGGAAAAGCTCAGCAATGAGAAGCATGTCCCTTTTTATCTTGAGTACTAAGTTAACACCAGTGGCTGTCACTAGGTCATTTTCACCGAGATGCACCATAAGAACCTGCAGTGGGCAAGAGTGAGTTGCCAAAGAACACAGGAGCGGCATTAGCTGGTCCAACACCATGCCAGAACACATGAATGGCTTTGTGTCCAAAGCCCAACTGGGAACCATCTCGACGGCTGGCGGCCCGCTTTTGGGCCCAATGAATAACACTGCAGCCAATTATCCAAACGTCAGGCCGAGATGCTCCATCATTCCTTCCTGCAAGCATAACAAAAATACCAGCATATTTAACAGGACAACAGTTCTATCCTTCCCATCCTGAAGGCAGCATCCCCCAACTGAGGGCGGAGGTTGCAGTCTGACTGCCAACGGCTATAGACTGAATCGCCGACGCATTGTAACCTAATGCGGCTGCAGAAGCAGCTGCCCCTCTTCCAAAAGAATGGGAATCATAGGCACCTAGTTTTCAGCCCAGAAATATAATCCCCATTTTAGCACCAAAGGGAAATGGAATCTGGTCAAGTACTTAACATCTCCATGAATAAACTAACGGCTCCCACGGGGTAGCTGGAAAGCCTGGAATACACACAACGAAAGCAAATCCTTTCATCATTACATTCCCTTAGCAAAGTCTGGGATCCTCTGCCAGCCCCATCAATTTGAAGTCAGCATCACAGATCCCAGGCCCTAATGGAGGTCATTCCAGACCAGACACATAACTGAACAATCATTAGCAGACACTGCTATGCTCTCACTTACCCAAAGCCACCAAAAAAGCAGCCATGAATAACACGTTGAAGAAAAAAGCCTTGCAACGGCTAGCACATGCCCTTGGGAAGGCCTGAACCAGGTCAAACAGAATCTGAATCATGTGACACCTGGGATCTTCAATTGCAACCAACCTTTAAGATGCCTCTGAACCACAAATCCCCTGGCAATAAATCAGGGAATCCTGCAAACACCACAAGATCGCCTGTTGTGATGAACTGTGCAAGAGCAAGGGGGATGTTAGGAACAGACTTCATAGGCAGTCACCTAATTTTTGGGGCAGCTCCTGCTTGATTTTTCCATCAGTCAGAAAGGGGAAGTGGAATGTCTGCCCCTTTAAGGATATTGTGAATATTACCAGGAGCTGCCACACTAGGGTGACTGGATCAACCCAGCTGCCCCTTCCACAATAGCCAGGCAGGGAAGTGGGGGTATCTGCTCCATTCATTGTATCCTCGCACACTGTTGGGGTGGCAGAGCAGCTGCTGCCCTGGGCGATCATGCCAGTGCTGTTGAGTCAGCTCGACTCCCATCTCCCCACCAGCTGGGACATCTCTTGAGGGTCAGGAGGAGGGTAGTTTGCTTCCTAAGAGCCAAGCTCCCTCTCCTCCAATCTGTGGAAGAGGCAAGCCTACAACGGACCAACAGCTTTGTGACATGGACTTGCTGAAGCTCTGGTATGGGTAACACACAAAAACAAACCCCGACAACTCCTAAAACTCAAACTTTGTTAAACCCACTTTGTACACCCCAAATATCTTTGGAGCTATAGATTTTTCTACCAATCCAAGAGCAGATTACGCAAGGACTGTGATACCTTGACCCGGTCTCAGCTGCCTGAGGCATGTCGTCACAAAGTCCATGCAGATGAAGATGAAATTCCCCAGTTACACTCATCCTGAATAGGACTGGAAACCACCTGTTGCTCTTGTCCCCTAAATCTGAGGGGAAAGGGGTGTCAAACCTTCCCTGCTGTTATTCCAGACCTCAAGGCCACAATCCACAAGGAAGGCCCCACTAAGGCATCTTGGGACCAGAGATCTAAATCAGAGACTGTCCAGGAAGTCAAGCGGCACCTCCTTCACCAGAGCGACAGGCCCAGCTACGCCCCCATTCTATGCTGCATCCTTCCCTCTTAGGCATCTTCAACAAGGCACCAAATGAAATGGCAGCCAATGGCACCTCTGCACGGCCCATGAACTGGCCAATCACAGCTCTGGGGGATAAACAGGCAGGGGGAATAGGCCACACCACACTGATTTAGCAAAAGGAATCCACAATAAAACATATCACCACATTTTAGAGCCAACTCTCCGACTAGATTTCAGAGGACAAGAGCACTCAACATTGCTTCCAGCTCATTTTACTCCTCACCGCATGCAACTGTATTTAATGAGTTGGATAAGCAAAATTCAATAACCACATCAGCAAACTGGTTATTCATGTTATCTGTAATCTAACAAGAACATTTAAGTGCTTAGGTCTATCGAACAGTTAAATGACAAAAGCTAAACAAATTAAGACAAATATACCTGTCACCTTAATGTCCCCCAAGTGCTTAGGCTCTGCATCACATATTGGTCTCACTCAGACCTCAGCAATACTTAATTACGAAAGGGGGAACTTAGAATGAAGTAGCACCCCTCATTTCAAGTTTATTTTAAATTTACACATTAGACCCCGGAGATTAATGCAGCTCTTCATAGTCATATGCTTATAGTCCAAAAATATATCTTCATAAGCGATTACAGCTGTATGGTTAAGATTTTCAAGGGAGTCTAAGGAATTTGGGCACCATTTGGCATTTTTGAAAATATCCAGCCTTAAAGCTGGACTGAAATGCTTTTAACAAATGGTAAGACAGAGTAACAGCAGCAGCAGAACAAGTACACAGACAAGCAAAGACATTTTCATTATTTGAGCCACAAGGCTTTGTAAATTCTAAATCTGCAACTCTGTCTACACACAAAGTTGCATCAATTTAACTACAGATTTCAAGCCAATTTAATTAAACTGGTGGACGTGTGTGTATGGCCACTCACTGCACCTGTAATTTGCAGATGCTAGCTAAACCAATAGAAGACAAGTTTCAACTGCTATAGGTGTCCACACAAGGGTTTGTACCACCTTAACTTGATTTTAAACACATTTAATTTAAACCTGTGTGTGTAGGCAAACCCTGAGTTTAAACTTCTGTAGCAAGGTCAACTCTTGCTGGGGAAACAGAGAACCCTGAACTTGCTCCTTACCACGTAGTAAAATAGGAATTCTAACATTCAACTTTTTGGTTTCAAAGCATATTTGTAAGTTATATATTCTGCTAATTGTTAGGGATCTTAAAGTGTGGATTTGGGGGCAAGTTAGACACATTTAACTTCACCTGTATCCTAATATAACTTTTCAGTTAAAAAAAATTTCTGGCCAATACACTGAACTAAAAAATAGAAGTGCTAATTAAAAACTTCCTCTTATTCTGCTGTCATCTAGACACTAGTATAAGAACATTTACAGCAGGCTAGAATTTCAACAATTCTACACCAGTATTTACACAGTGAGCAGATTCTTCTGAGAACACAGATCTGTCATATTAGCATCACCTGTGCAAACAGTCGGTGGTTTGAGGCATTTGGAAATGGACAAACTTGAACCAACAATACTAATGTAGCCTGTGCCTGGGAGTGAAGAGGCTGGTAAGGTAGAGAGAAGATCAGAACAAAAAACACTGAGGGTACCTGGGAGAAAAAACTGAGTTTTTAGAAATTCAGTAAATCCTAATTTTAGATTACCTTTGATATAGCAACACTTCAGATAGATATTTGTACTGATGCAGAGAAACCTCCCAGACCAATGAGCCACCATAAAAAGCTATTTTATTTTAACTTTTTTCTCCCCATCCCCCCACCCAAAAAAAACCCCAACAACTTTTATAAGTGTTGCATTAGACTTCATGAACAGAAGTTCAGACAGGATCAACTCCTGCTGTGATGAGGTCTGCATGAATATGCAAAACACCAATGTTACTGGAAGAGATGCACAAGAGTACGCATTTAAGACTATGTAACTGGCAGCATTGCCTGAGCCACTAAGCTCACTGACTATATAACTGAGGAAATAAATTCTGTGCTTCTAATCTTTGCTAAAACATAATACACTCTGTGTAAATAATGTCAACACAAATTATTTTTTTCCCATCCTCTATGTTAAAGTTTTCTTCCCGCAGAGGGTTCAGGTGATGTGATGATACATTAAAGGGGACTTGATAAGCTAAACCAAAAATCAAACATTTGGCACATAATCCTAACTACCAGGATAAAGTTCTGAATTTAAGACCTACCTGGCCCCTGGCCTTTGCAGGTCCTGAAGTCCAATCCCACTGCAGATAATCAGCTTCTAACACACAATGATCTCGCATTTACTGCGTGGCAACCCCATACCAACTCATCCCAGATGAACATGAAGCTTATTTATGTGGTACATGGGACACCCTTTTCTAAACACAGTATTGCAAAGCTTATAGATTTTATTTTTAAATAGTAAAATTAACTGGTTAAAAAAAACTTAAAACCATTAAAATATTGTGAAACATATCAAACCATCTTTTACCCAAACCACGCCAATTCTAACAGGGAATCACTAGTACAGCGCATGCTGAATGTCAGCAGCTGATGATTCGTGGTGGGACTGGAATTTAGAATATACAGGAAAGAAGTTCTTAGCATTTGATGTATTCTGGGTTTATATGAATTTCTCTGCTAAACCTGTGTGCTACATAAGTCATATGTAAATAAGACAGACTTCTTTAAAGCCATGAAGAGTTGGATGGAAGGGCAGGGGGCAGAAGAGATTGTTTCCTGGTATTGGATGACAGGTTATAACAGAAACCTTGTCCAAAAACTGAGATGTTGCTCCCCAGTTCCCTCCATACACCCCCTTTACTCCCCTCCTATTTCTTTATCTTTCTGTTCCTTTGCCTTCTTTTCTGTTCTCCCCTTATTTTGAAGGAAAGGAAGGTCAATAAAATATAAAAAAGTAAATAAACCAGGTCCTATTCCCCACCACTGTAGACGGAGAATACAAAACCACAAACTCTTGGCAAGGTAAAAATCTACCACTTTATTAATGATAAAATAAGTTACTGCCCCCTCTGTACTGAAAGGGTAGCACCACACACACACTCAAAATACAACGAACAACAATGCTGCACCAACAGAAAGGCACTGATGCCAAAAGAGATACCAAAAACTTTTAGAAATATGAAGGCAAACATAATATATCATACAGATTAAAACAATTTTATCTTTAAACTACAGCCAGCGCATCCTTTGAGAGAGGGCATACAGAAATGACCAAGTCCAAAGAGGCATGAGGGGTTGACCCCTCTCGCCCCTTCACTGGAGAAGCCCCAACTCCCTCCATCAACCCTCAGCCTAGAGGGACTAAAACAGTCAAAGCTGCTAAGTACCCTGAAAGGGACAACACTTCTCCTTGCTGTGAAGGGTCACAGCCTAAAGACTTGATCCCATGGGAGGGGGTAAAAAACCACAATATTGAAAGGTTGTATGTTGCAGCTTTATTAAGGACAAAATCTTACAACAGTATATACACAGAATATCCCAGATTCTAATAAAGAGCAGGGACCATCAATAAAAAAATCCATAAGAGGGTTGGAAGCTGCTTATGAGGCAAAGTGGGGGCAGAACAGGAGCCCTGAATTAAAATGCTACTAAACACTTTATCATCTCATACTTATCAAACGATCTGTGATGGGGATTTTTACTAAATTATGTAGGAAAGCAACTAATTCAATAAGAAATGTTAATGCAGGCAGAGTGCTGACTCATTAAGGGACTAGGAAGTTTCAGATTTTGTGCTGGGGAGGTGAAAAGGCTGAGCACAGCTGTATTCCAAAAAAGTGTCCCAAAAAGCTGTGACAGTGTTTTATGGACAGCCTTGCCTGCTGCTGCATTTCAGGGTTGTTGTATAAATCGTTCTCTATAGCAGGGCTAATCAGTTACTCAAGTACTTCTGCACAGAGTCTATCAACAATCCATTGCCTACCTCCCAGACACCTCCCTGGGTGAGGATAAGGTGCCAGGGAATGCCTTCTACTGGGAAGAGGCAGACCACTGTAGCCCTAAAACTGCAGCAGACTTGTCAAAAGCCAATTGTCCATCCATCTGGAAGGACCAACAAGAGCCAGTGTCGCTGTTCAGCAAGGACCAACGCTTTGGTCCTGGGCACTCTAGCTGGCTACAAACAAGATTCAATTGCTTCTCGTAGGCTGGCATTGAAAATACCTTCCCCGATCTCTGACAGGTGAACACCATCTGGGCTGAACAGCTCCGGGGAAGAATACATAATCTGGTCATGCCTTAAAACTGAGATCCCAAACACGCTGCAAAATTTGGAGAGTTCCTTAATAATCATCTTCCTGGACTTCTCTACAACTCCTGGGGGTTTGTCTAACACTGGCCATGTCCTAGGCAGTAGAGTGGACCACACAATCTTTGTCTTGGGAAACATTGAACACAATGTTGTAAGGTCATTTTTCATGCTCTTGATTAAGCCCAGCCTTGATTGGTGAGCCAAGTCGTTTTCCCCCAAGTGTATAATTATCACATCAGGCAAAACGCCCCTCTGCACGACAGATTGTATTAGAGACAACAACTCATCCCACAGCATGTCCTTCGTACCCAACCACGATACACGAGCCCTGATGGGGTCTATCCCTAATCGTGCTCCATATGGATGGCACCAACCCCTCTTCCACAGTGAGGTCACCACTGTGTGGCCACAAATCCACACTTCCAGAGGATTAGCCTGAGGGGGTCGAGTCACTCCTGAAAGGAAACAACAAAAGGCTTCAGTTTAGTATGATCCTGCCCCCCACCTCCTCCCAAACAATCCCCACTGCCCAGACCATCAGCTTGCCTTGCAATGCTACATGGGGTATGTGAGCTTGCAAACACGGGTATTGTGGGGCTAGCAGTGTCAGAGTGGTGGTACTTGCAGCCTTTGAGAGGTGGTGGGACAGGAAGGTGCAGCAATGCCTTGTGCAATTTCACCAGCACCGGCAGGCTGTGATGATGCAAGGCAGCAGTCTAAGGAGGCTGCCATGTCCCTCCAGCTACAATCATGGCTGCTATGAGGGATCTGGGATTAGGTTATATTGGAAAAAAGTATGCCAAGTGAAGGGACAACGAAGCCCTCAGGACATAACAAGCAAGAGCTCTACTTTAATGAAGAGAGGGACCACTCTCCCTTAGAATGCTCCCTGGATGAGGAAAATGGAGAGCTTATGCCCCAACATGTGGGATGCTCAGCCCAAGAGAGAAATATATAAAATCCCCACTGACAAAGCGTTAACTACTAGGCCTACCATGAGCTTTTACCAAGTGAATAAGCTTTACATAGAGAACAATTTTAAATTTTAACAGACATCTACTGAAATATTTCTGACGCTAACCATCCACTGCTCTGATATACGGGATAGACTGCACCAGGAAGAATCCCCTTTTTAGTTTGCCTGTGGAGCCTACGAATTGAAACGTAAATGGGATGCCAATGTGGCAGAGCTTAGCCAGAATGAGTGAGAAGTTAAATTCCTGGGTCAAGTACCAGGAAGAACTGCGTTAAACAACTGGTGTGGAATGGAGCCAAGGACACGGCGGCAGTGCACTGCACTGTCCACCTGCTAGACCATTTCTGCAGGGCTATGGAGATCAAACCCAAATTGGTGTGCTTGATTCCAGGGAAGGAAAGCGGCTACATTAATATCATTCCCTTGCTGACTGGACTACAGAGCAGTACTCAAGGGACGCCAACAAGGGAAAGAGCTGCAGTGATCACTAAAAATGAGACAAAAGGGTTAAAGAGGGAAAGGATTCAGTGTCTATGAAAAAAGGTAATGGGAAATGGTCTTTGGTGCTGATGGCACTCGCCAAAACCAAAAATTATTCCAAAAATATTAACATAAAATAGAACAGCTGCTATTAAGAAGCAGTTTCTAAAAGAGGTCATGCACATTGTAAGGTAATACCATTAATTCCCTACACAGCACTATTGTTATTGGCCAATACAAATTTCCTATCCTCCACAATTGGACACTTGCACTCAACTGGTCCCTCCTCCTCCTCCTACTGGGAGGGATGACACCTCTCTAGTCTCCCCCCTGCTCTGAAGACTAAGATCATGCCCCTGGTATCATGGCACAAGTGCACCCTCCGTCCCCCCCAGCTCTGGTGCTCAGTCCTTACATGACACCCTTGTCCAGTTCTTGCATCACACATACACAGGGGCCCTTAGCATCACAGGTCTGTCACAGCAGTGCCTGTCCTCAGATACTTTTCTGGGATGCTCCCTACCTCTAATACAAATCTAGTCAGCCCCCTCCCTGCACCCAAGCCAGCCCTGTATTACTACCCAATTAAAGAGGTATTCCCAGCTCTCACTATACAACGCCCTCAGGAACTTCCCTTCACTTCTTCTCTCAAAAGAAACATTTACAGGATCTCCTTGATTAAAAAAAAAAAGGGGGGGGGGGGAGGGATTCATTCAAACCCCAAGTCTCCCTGCTTCCCAACATTTCTATGCAGAAATCATTTAAAATGTGCTTATATAGGCTGCTGTAGATCTCACTTCTCCTTCTACCAACACTACCTCCACCCTGGCTCACCTGATCCCTCCAGCTCCGCTTCACGGGACTCCTCTCTGGGCGCTCCGTTCTCCACCTCGGCCAATGTGTCCATCCTCCGCAAGGGTCTCCCAGCCCGGGAAGAACTCCTCTTGGCTCCCCAGATGCGCTCGTAGAGTAAGCTGGCACATCCTCACAGGTCTACCAGCAACCTCTCCTTGGGGCTCATTTCCCCTAAACAGCTTCCCCAACCGTTGGTACCAACCCTAGCACGAATCTCAGTTGAAAAATAGACCCTTCCATGCTCTTTCCACTGCAGAGAGTTTCCAGAGGAACAATTCACTTGAACAGAAGGCTGAGGATGGTGGAGTATAGCCAACCTCATGCTCTCATTCATAACTTTGGGTTGTCTTTGTATTTGGCAAATACTGGTGCAGTGTTTCTTAAAGTAACATGACTCATAACAGGCAGCCAAAGGCCCTTTAAAATAAAGACAGCTCCTCACCCTCTGGTGGGTAGGGCATACATACAGTGATCCTGAATGTTCTGTGCACAATGGACACACAAGATCATTTCTCAGTCTTTTTGTTTTATGTTTAAACCCTACCTAGAAAAGTAGAAATAAAGATTGAAGAAAAAAGTTTGGAGGAGCTACGTCTGGGTTTTAAAGTACAAGCAGGTTTAAAAGAAGTGAAGAGTTGTATTCATGTGTGATCCCTTGAAGAGCTTCAAACTTTTCTAGCAGTGGTAGTATCATGTCAAATTTACAGAAAGTATCATGGGAAGAAGCGAAGCACATGAAAAAACTGGTCCAGTGGCATTTCACACATGATTAAAAGCTCCACCGCACACAACACAGAAGGTTAAGTGTCCTTGAAAACCTTGACCCCTGCTGGACTACTGGAGATCAAGTTACTCTGAATGGAGAAAAGGGAGCTATTAGTCAATAATTACATAACTACTTCTCATGAGGCTATTCATAAGCAAATCACTAGTATCTACCAAAAAGATAGCTCAGCTTCCACTCTGACTGGGAATACATACTTCCCATCAGAAGAAGAAGGGGATTACAGAGCAAAATGGCTCGTAACTCTTAAGGAAACACTATAGACACCATTCTCAAGAGATTAATTGAGCTGGCAAGACTGATACCCTCCAAAAAGATACAGCCAGAGGAAGAGCCAACAATCTAAACTATTAATGTACTTATTTTTCATAACACTATCACACACAATTATGGTAGGGGGATACAAAAAAAACTGTCTGAACAAACTTTCTTGGTACCTCTAACACATAGGTACACGCATTAGCCCAAAAGTTAGAGGTCCACCTTAACCACGTAAACACATGGAAGCTCTGAGTTAACATTCCATAAGGTAATAAGGCAGAACATATTTGGTCTGAATATTAGATGTCTAACACGTATCTGTGAATGTCCTGGGTGTTTGGGTTAAAGTCAGGTGAACTCATAATATAGTAGTTAAGCTAGTTCTCGATTAGTTTCTCTACTTTTTTTAAATCCAGGTAATTGTTTTACTGTTTATATGCCTCTTAGGGCCAAACTGTCTAAAGGGTAGATAGCTCATATGCACATCAAAATCATGTACCATTGTGTCAGAAACAGTGTTCCATGCTCAGCAAGTCCAGAGATGAAAATGTTTTTCCCTTAATGCACATGCATCATTTTTAAAAATGCATCTTTATAAGCCTGAATAAATTAATCAAGCTACTAATCTCAGAGAAAGACTAACTACGGTAAAAACATTTTGCCAAACTAGTCTAGAAAAAAGTCACACAGCAAGGCTCACCGTGACAAAACACGATTAGGGCCCTATCAAATTCACGGCCATGAAAAATGCGTCCCGGACCATGAAATCTGGTCTTTTGTGTGCTTTTATCCTATACTATACAGATTTCACGGGGGAGACCAGTGTTTCTTAAACTGGGGGTCTTGACCCAAAAGGGAGTTGCGGGGGGTCACAGTATTGTCACCCTTACTTCTGTACTGCCTTCAAGAACTGGGCAGCCAGAGAGCAGCGGCTGTTGGCTGGGCACTCAGCTCTGAAGACAGCGCCTCGCCAGCAGCAGTGCAGAAATAAGGGTGGCAATACCATACCATTGCACCCTTACTTCTGCACTGCTGCGTTCAGAGCTGGGCAGCTGAAGAGTGGCAGCTGCTGACTGAGGGCCCAGCTCTGCAGGCAGCAGCCCAGAAGTAAAGGTAGCAGTACCACAACCCCCCAGCAATAACCTTGCAAAGCCCACACACACACACCCTTCCTTTTCAGGTCAGGACCCCTACAATTACAACACCATGACATTTCAGATTTAAATACCTGAAATCATGAAAATTATTATTTTTGAAATCCTATGTCCATGAAATTGACCAAAATGGACTGTGAATTTGGTAGGGCCCTACATATGATAAAAAGAGCTTAACTGTCATTAAACTGATCTGAACACTAATTATGGGACATTTATTCCACACTGAGCATTATTAGCTATTGGTCACTTCCTTTTCCCAATATCTGCAGTCCTCGTCTCTCCAAGACACATTGCCAACATGAAGTGCACAATTAGACTTATGAATAACGTTAAAATAATATATAGTTCTTGCTGTGTTGACATAGAAGTTGCACTCATAGAAAAGTGTATTACCCACGCATAGATGGACTTAGCACTAGCTCTTTTGAACTATACTGTCATTTTTTTCACCAAAATAATCAATATAGCTGGTGTGCATAGGTGTATTACCTAGCACCTTCCATAATGAAATTTGCAGCATGATGTTGCCTTTGATTGTATGCATATTTAAGCATACACACTGTTACTGCAGTCGTTGAGTCCCAATCATGATTGGGCCCCTATTTCCAAACAGACAACTTTTCAGAAAAACTAAACTTTGAGCTCAATTTTTCAGTTTCTCAGCTCACTTTCTTTAAATTGGGTTTACGTAAGCTTTCACCTTTTTTAGTTACCTGATCAAGAAAAGATGTTTTCCACATTTTTAGAAAGTTATTTTGTTGTCACACATATACACAAAGGAAAGTTACTGATGTGATAAGTTACATAACTTCTGAGATTCCTGACTAGTATTTAAATTCTCAGACATGTTGCAATAACAGATTTTGTTTTGCATTGAATCTCAAATCTTTGGATTGTCAAAACAATGCATCTGTCTAAAGTATGGTTATGTGAACCATGAATAATTCTGCACTACTGCAGACAAGTCAATAGGAAGCAGGGCTACTGACCAATCAAATTAGAACAAATTAGCGCACAGAACATAAGCTACTTTTTTAAAATGTCAACCATTTCCCTCACCAAAAAAGTATTACTACTATTTTACAATAACAGAAATACATTTCTTGCTAAGCTGATGAGGACATGAGAACTGAAACAGAACATTTTGTTTACAGTGTATAAGGGAAATTTGCACCTCTTGCCTTAAAGTATAACCATCTGTGGGCATTAAGGCCTCAGCATGCAGCTTCAGACATTACCTCCCACACCTGGACACCTTTGGAAACTAGCTCTCTACCAAAAGCCTAACTATACATTCAAATTGATTGGAGTTGCAAGACTTGTGAAGAGAAGCCCAGGTTGGAATTTATTTTTTTACTGAAAAGAAATGAAATACTCCTGAGAAAGAGTATCAGACAGAACCATGTCTGTATGTGTACAAACAGAGTGTTGTAGCTGTGTTGATCCAACACATTAGAGAGAGAAGATGGGTGAGGTAAGAAAACATATTACCCCACCCAGCTTGTCTGTGTACAAATATACTGCTCGATAATTGTGGTGTTGCACTGTATTCATTTCATAAGCTTGATGATAGCCACGCTGTGTTATACTCAAGGAGGATGGAAGGGAGCAGAGAGGCACTACCCATATCGTCTGTGAATCCTGCTTGTTAGGCAAAAGCAGGTGACATCACTATGGGACATTCTTTTGTTCAAGGGACCGTGGAAAGGTGGAGATCACTCCTTTGACAGCTGCTCAGAACCAAAGATGCAATTAAAGCTTTCACTTTGTGAAATACTCCCTTGTTCCTGGTTCAATTGTAAATAAGTAATGCATTGACCCCAGGCATTACAACTATCCAGCAAGTAATCCAGACCAGCAATGGTATAATGCAATGGCCAGCATGGAAACTTTAGCTTTTTTTTTTTTTTTTTTTTTTTAAAAACACACGAGTCTCCTCCTTTTAAGGGTTTGTAAAATGAAAAATTCACTTTGGAGCAGAAGCTGTTCAGTATCATCAGAGCAGGGAGAGATGCTTTCAGACGGTTCCCCATTGTATCCAGACTTTTCTTTCTATTGTAATTCTAACAACATCCCCAAGAATCATCCCTCATTCCCTACCATTGCACTTCCTTGTTTCGACACCTTTTTTCCCACCTAGAAAGGAACCCTGCAAGTCTTGTGAATACATGTCAGAAGCACAAAAAAGTGAATCAGGAAAATGAAAAAAGTCATCCTCTGATATGAGGAAAGCCATCCTAATGTGTGTGAAAGTTACATTTTGACCTGTGTTTCATAGCTAGGATGTACGTCAATAGCTTGGGATTACAAAAATAGGAACATTTGTCAGTGATACAAGGTCTAATGAGAAGCCTATTTGTATAGAATTTTTTCCAGAGGACAATCGCCTCATGGTTAAGACCAATTGCAAAATAAAAGGATTTAACAGGCAACCTCTATTGGGAACAAACATTGCCCACTGTGCGTACAGGTTTTCTCCTGAAGGAGTTCATCAGATAGCTTAGCTACTTTCTGTCACTCACACATGGCTAGAGCACAGATAGTACATGTGCTTAACCTCTGAAGTACCAAATCTGTGATTGATGCCATCAATCTTGTAAGCGGCAAGGGTATAGACTAGATGACTCAATAGGCATTTTCAGTCCATACTACCTATGATTATGGCATCAAACAATTTAAATAAAAAGAATAAGTGAGCACCAGTCTAATAAAGGCCTTTTGATAACCCCACCCCAGCTCCCTGAGACCAGAAGCACTGAAAAAACATTCTCACCTGAACTATAATCTTTTAGGCGCAAGTCTTTCACAGGTGTCCCATCAGGTGCTCGGAAAGCATTGAGAATCTAGAGACAAAAACCAAGAGTCAACATTAGTTTCACAGCACACACCAAACCAAGGCTACTTTAGGAAGGTAAGATAGAGAGAGGAAACAGAGTACAGGAAAAGCTAACACACTCATAAGAATTCTGTCGGTTTTGGATTCCGAACTCCATTACAAAGAGGCATATTCTCCCACAGAGTCCCCTTATCATCTGAGAACTGCCTTTTAAAGAGAGAAACTGTCATTACAGCAGAATTCAGGTGCATGGAGCTTAGTTATTTAAGTTTTAATGTCCTCTCCATTCAGAATGTTTTCTTCTTAATGTGTTGCAATCACTTCTCTGGCCATTTATTACTATTAAAATCACTGATCACTAGTTACCTTTGAGATTGTTTGGGCCTTTATTTCCTCTAACATCCCACTATCTCAGGACACAGTAAGTTCCTCACCTGAGTTCTCAGGCCCAATTCTCAAGAAGTCTGATCATCATCACTGAACTAAAGAGCACTACATTGCAAGAGGCCCACAGTCTGGAACTCCCATGAGATACACCCTGGGGCTGACTATTGGAGCTCTGTGGAAGTAACTTTTTCTACCACCTCACAGAGAAAGGCTAACAACCAGTGTTGGCTTTTTGACTAAGCTCAAGTGTAGTAGGAGATATCTTTTCTATCTCTATAGGATACTATTTTAGCACCTCCCAGCTATTGCCTATGGAGCGGCCTGCAGCTCCCTTTCTGGCTACAAGGTAAATACAGATGAGGTAATACAGGAATATAAGGCAGCCTGAAAGACAGTGAAGTGAAAAGCCTTAGGCCCACCAGACAGGCTTAAGCGATCAAGCTAAAGTGAACTACATTTCCCCACCTACGAGCACGCAAGAGTGTCACCTGTACATTACTCTCAGTCAAAGTCTCAACAACAAGAAAAAAGTAGCACTGTGGTCACCCCTAAAACCTGGGATTTCCATATGGAAAAAATCATGAGCTGGTGTAAATTGCACTCTGCCCACCTCTTGGACACAAAAGGCTTGAAAATACATTTTAGATTGGCAATAGCTTATATTTTTTGTTTAAAAAAGAAAAGTTGCTCTTCTTCTCTAATTAAAAATCTCTTCGGTTCTTCAGACCATGCTGGGAACTGCTTGCAACATTTGGGATATTACATACTTTTGCTACAGATTTGATAAACTTTGGAGGAATTAAAAAAACCCCACTTACGTCATCCTTTGTGGCAGTTTCAGGCACTCCTCCTAGCCGAATGAGCTTGCTTGGTTTCACATCTTTGGGGCAGGTCCTGTAATCTTGGTCCTTGAGTTCAAAATCAAGATAGTTTTACAGTGGAGACACACTTGTCCGCAATACACAAAACAACAAAATAAAGCAGGGCACAATTCATAAGCAGAATGGCTCCAAGCTGTGTTGGCTGGTTGTAGCCTTTTAAACTTGGAGCTATTTCAAATGCACTTAGATTCCATAAAGAAGTTTCAATCTAGTCCCAGTAAATACTTGTCTACATGCTATATCATTCAGAGTAACCCTCGGTCACTGCTAAGAAGTGGCCAAAGTCCTGGAAAAATCATGGGCTCTAAAAGATTTTAAAGAAAAGTGGGATAAGCCAACATACAGTTTCATTGTGCTCCCAAAAGCAGGAGATATTTGCAAATTTTTAAAAATAGCTTGAATTATTTATGTTGATATTACTTTGGACTAAGTTAAATGTGTGGTGGAGAGGGAATGAGTGGGAGTAGAAAATTAGAGGATGAGGAGGCATTCAGGGAAGGTAGGTATAGAGGGATAGGACTGCTACCCCTAGGATTTGGACAGAAATCTCCTTCGCTGCCCCTCCCCTCCTTTTTTCTCATACTTTAAATAAAAAAGGACCTGTTTTGGCTCATTCAGAGTTTTTACAAAACCACATACCTGAAGATCCTGCCTAGAATCTTTGCTGGGTTTTCCTTCTGTAAAGGACTTGCCATGCTCATAATCAAACAGCTGACTTCCTGGCAGCCGGTGATCTACATCTCTGTACTCAATGTTTCTGTAATCAGTATCTTGTCTTCCGAGGAAATCCAGACCACCTTCGCCCTTTAGCACAAGACTAGAATCTGATCTTTGATGTTCAGTACCAGAAAGCTGCTGCTCGTTCGCAAAGGTCGGCGGTGGCTCATCTCTATCTTGAAGAGGCCGACGGCTATTCGGGAAATCTAGCGAAGACTCAATTTCAAGACCCACTCCAAGGGACTCTTCTTCTCTGGTTCTCGGCTCTGAATGTTGAAACTCTCCTTTCTGGATGCCAAAGGGAGATCTGTCTAGAATAAGATCACGTGTAGACTCTTCTCTCTTGTTTGTGCTTAAGGCAGATCGCTCTCTGTCTGTTAAAGGTATAGTAGACTGACTGCGCCTAAAATCTATAAGATTCTGATCCACAGGGGGCATCTCCCTGTCTGTAAAGTCCATAGGAGGAGCCATGTCTCTGCCCCTAAAATCCTGATCAGATCGGGACTTGTGCCTATTTCTGAAATCTGAAGGTGGTGTCTCCCTGTCCCTAAAGTCCAGATCAGAGGTACTCATCCCCCTGAAGTCCACGTCAGGTACATCCCTGTTTCTAAAGTCTGAATAGGAATGCTCTCTGCCCCGATAGTGTAACTCAGGCATGTCCCTTGCCCTAAAGTCTGAATGGGCTCCATCTCTACCTCTAAAGTCCAGATCAAATGAACCCCTGCTCCTGAAGTCTGATGGGAGGTCCTCTCTACCCCTATAGTCCATGGTATGCGCTTCCCTGTCCCTGTAACTCATACGGCTTGCCTCCCTATTTCTATAATCCATAGAAGGAACATCCCCACCCCTGAAGTCCATAGACAGCCCCTCTCTATCTTGGAAATCTCCAGAGTACATCTCCCTGCCCCTAAACTCGGAAGAGGGCGGTTCCCGGCCCCTAAATTCTGAAGAGGGTGGTTCCCGGCCCCTGAAGTCCAACTGTGAATCATCTCTGTTCTGAAAGTCAGAAGGTGGGAAGTCTCTGCCCCTGAAATCATGATGACCCTCCCCACTTCTGAAATCACTCCGTGATCCATCTCTAGCTCCATAGGTGAAAGAAGCTTCCTCTCTGTTGGCAAACTGAGGATTGAGAAGGCCTGAGAGTGCCTGGATATCAAAAGGAAGTGATTCCCTGCCAGAGAAGTTGCCAGAGTGTCTTTCTTGAGCAAGACTATCAAGGGAAGGAGGATATTCCCTGTTCCACCCGGGAGCAAACCTTTCTTCTTGGCTCCCACTGTAGAAATAAAGACAGTATTATTCATAACGTGCTTAGAGTCTGAACTCTACACAGAAGCACATTCTTCTCTAAGCTCTAAGATCCACAGAAGGCATTGACGTTTGGCAATTTAAGATGAGGCAGCATACAACAGATGTGAAATAGTAAACTTGTGTGCTCCCATTTCACCACAATTTCCAGAAGCACTCAACAGGGAAAACCTGCAATATTAATGGATTAATGATGGTAGCAAGCCACATAGTCCTGCACTATACGCAGCTAGGGAGCCAGGTGAGGCTCCAAGTGGTGTATTTGCTTAAGCATCTCTAGCCCCATTCTGGAGGGATCCATTTTTGCTTTGGTTCTCTTAGCACTGATACGAACGGTTAACTTCCTAAATGGTCATGAGGTGAAGGTTACCTAGTCATCTCCATTAGTATGCTATGCAACAACAGTTTGTCCTCTTTGCTAGGGCCTGCCTGATATTGCAAGATGCTGAGTACTCTCAATTCATGCTGACTTCAATGAGAGTTTGGGAGTGCTCAGAGGTTCCTAGGAACAGGTCAAGTGTTCAAAACTGTGCAGCTTGCTTGTGTCATACTAGTTTCCCAGCAATTGCACCTAATTTATGTTGCTAATGCCATAGGTTCTAATTCTCTATGCACAGTGAGACTCAGAAAGAGGTTTTTTCTCAAGAGGTAGTTTCGTAACTAATAGGTTTTATGGGGATGGAACAATCTGTCTCATTTTAGCCAAGTCTGACTCCCACGCATTTTAAAAAAACTTAAAAGGTAAACAGAAATAGAGCAAGAATCTTTAAAGAACAATCCCAAATCCTGATAAATCAGTAGACACCTCCTCTTTGGCAATCTTAGCAAATCAAGTTCACCTTAAAATTCACAGTGACAGAAGCACTCACCCATGGACATGGGAGATGACATATTTGAATTTAGTCAAATTGTCTATGGATATATTGAAAGCAGTAATGCAAAACAATAGTTATAACTTGGATCAAGGGGAAATAAAGAATTCTCCAACACTTGAAAGAATGCTGCTGGTTAATTTTCAACTGGAAAGAAAACACCAGGAAAGCACTATCATGTAGAATCAGTCAGAACAGTATTAGTTCAAGGGTAAAATAAAATCACATACAGCTACTCATATATAAAGCAGTAAGGAGGGAAATGATTTCTTGGCAATCTCTACTTGTTACTGATTCAAACAGCAGAAGTATTCTTATTACCTCAGAACCCTGTGGGGTAAATTTCTGTTGTGAGGAAGTACACTCAGCAGATTCATTCAGAGGGACAAATAAGCGAGTTAACAAGGATAACAAAAGAACCAAGTACTAGTGATTAAACAGTGAATTAGCCTAGCTCCTGATAGCTCTCTTTTTCTAATCCCAGTGTCCCGATATCAACATAGGGTCTAAATGACAGCCAGAGGAATGCAAGTAAGGGAAACATTCCATTGTGTTGGTACTTCTCAGTTGAGTGTAAGGAGTGTTACAGTGACATTCACAAGTGTCTCGCTATTGTACATTCCACATTCTGAGCTGTACTCCCTCAGATTTCTCTCTCAATAGTGTGGAAGTAGCCTAAACATTCACTACAAACAAGCAACCTTAAAGGCCGTGAAGTTACAGATATGTTTGAAACCAAGAAATGTTGAAACCAAGATCCAACAGGATCCACATGATAATCTTTAAAAATTCCTTAGAGTCAAAGTTAGGTGTGTATTAACACCTTAGCTAAAAATGGCTACATTAAATTTAAGCGTATGTTCAGCAAAGGGGCAAGGAGGAGAAGCAGAAATGCTGGAAGCAGCTATCTTTGAAGAAGAAATAACTAGCAGGAATTTACAGGAAGCTGGAACATTACGTCTGGCTAGAAAACAGGCAGCCTGAACCACTGAGAGTAGCTCCACAGTGGTCATATAGCTCACACAAAAACAGTTTCACAATAGCAAGATGTGCAGTGAGTAATGACAAACAGTAAACAGAGAAGGAGCCCCATAGCCCCTGTTATTGTTAACATTTCACGTAAGAAGAGCCTTGACATATAAACTCCAAATCCAAATCCTTACTGGAAAGGGCCCATTCTGTTGGCCGGCCGAGGGTCTCCCCACATCTTTCCCTGTCTGGTGGACTTCCAAAGATGGATAAATTCCTTCCACAAACAATGACAGACAGCAGAACCTGTGGTGGAAATAGCATGACAATAAGCCTGTAGACACAGACATAAATCATTTAAGAAAAATATCACCTGACCAGTTTAAACAAAGTTTTGTATATCTGAGATTCAGAAATATAAGCAACATGCTCCAGTGCAAGTACACAGAAATATAACAATTAAACTCCTCCTTTTACTAAGTTTGTAGGTCCCAAACTATTCAACTTTTTTCTAAATCAGATTGCCAGAACGGCAGGAGATAGTAATTTTAGATTTGTTTGTCATTAATACCACACTTCCCACCTACTGTGTATTTTAATTTACCATTCACATTCCAATTAGAAAGGAGAAAACACTGAAGATCTACAAATCAATAGAGCTGTAGTTTAAAAAAAAAAAGCAATGTACAACATTAATTTTTAACCCAGGCACAATTTCTGGCAGAAGCTCTTGGCTGGCTATGTATGGAAACATTTCCATTCAAGTGGTCTATCATGTTTATTGTGCTACCTAGAGGCACTTGGATTAGAAACAAACATCTTGCTCACAGTTGGTTATATAAGCACCACAATAGTGCACAGTTCTAATCGGGAAGGATATATCAGATCACAGGGTAGTCTGCTTTGGATCTCTTTCCAGAGGCTAGGAGAACATCCACAGCAAGTCTAGCTCCCTACTATGTTTCATTCCCACTTGTAAGATTCATCTTTTGATCTGATTACACTGATCTACAATTTTTGAGAAGTCGTCTGCTTCAGAGATAAAATGTGCTATTTATTATGTATTTTGATGTGCTAAATTCAAATATGACAATTAAAACAACCGATTGGCTACTGTTTCTAAAATATTTAAGTTTTTATTTTATGTCTATTTATATTGTGTAGATAGTAGAGTTTTAATCATAAATTGTAAACCTAGG
>NW_020664586.1:1805895-1817636 GCF_002925995.2 Terrapene triunguis | reverse complement strand
AGTTTGACTACATTTATTTCAGAAGCATTTTGGCTGTAGAGCAGTGTCAGCATAACCATGGGATACATTCATAGTGCTAGAAGAAAGGTGTCTGCCAAAAAAACTTTTATGACTTGTGGAGACGACCAGAAGAGGCCCTGACTTAAGCACCACCAGCACAGATAGCATCTTCCTCATCCCTGACAACAAGACTAATCCATAAATGCACAGCAGTCTTTTTTGGACAAATGGACTGCTAAAAGCAGGAAGCCAAGGCCTGGAAAAAGGGGAACATCACTACAGAGGATGTACTGCAGGCTCCTGATCAACCACAGGAGAACATAGAACCCTCCAGTGTAAGTGAAGAGGGTTCCACTTTGGATGACTCATCATGGCATAGTTTTCAAAGTAGGAAAGATCACGAAGGGGAAGAGTTAAAGGAAATAGAGAGTGCATATGATAATTACTTCTGAAAAAACAGAAAAGTCCAATGGTCTGTCTATGGAGTTATCACAAAAGTTGGTACTAGCAGGCAGAGAGTAGGTTCTCTCATGGCTGACATACTTGCAGTGCTGTACACCAAGCAGGGGCAGACAGAAGAAGGCACTACAGAAGTGGAACAGGAGAGGTTCCAAAGAGCAGTAGTGGTACTGCTTAAAATTCCCAAAGGGCTATCTTTAGTGTTCCAGCACTATATAGACAACTAGCAGAACAGAGCACAGCACTTGATGAAGGACAAAGGTGATACTGGATGTGGGATTATTTCAATCCTGAAACACATGGGTAATTTGTCCAATATGTTAGCAGATGGCTAGCTATGGTTTTGATCTTAAACAGCTGTGTATCACACGTATGAAAAACCATTTCAAGGATATAAATGAGGTGAGAGTGATATAGATACACCTGAGTGAGCAATCTCAACAGCCTGAGTTAGCTGAAGAATTGCTCATCAGCACTGCACAATGTTGTCAAGGCAAGCACGTTCCGTTGTGAGGCAATGGACACAGACAACAATCACTCCCACAGCTACCTAGGATGGAACAGCAGACACTCACAGAAGTTTGAGAAAGGTCAAAAATACATCTGAAGAGGCACTTACTGACTCCTGCCTCTGAAAAGATGCTTCGCCCACCTGGAAGATGAGGATGTCCAGAAGTTGCTGGCTACAGTCAAATCCAGAACATCCAGGGCCAAGCAGTTTCCCCTCCCAAACAAAAAAAGGCTATGGCAGAACTTTGCTGAGCAGCAAAGGATGCAATACAACTGGCAACAGACAGCTCCAAAGGGGGATGGTGGGGTGGATCAGATTACAGGTCCATTAATGCACAGCAGGTCAGCCTTGGCAAACTGATTTGCCAGCATGAGATACATTGCATGTGTGGTTTTGAGAAGCGGCATGCTGTCAGCAATGTATTGGAGGAAATGCATGCTGTCATACAAGCGTGGCTGCTCTCCTGCAGCTTTCATGGCCTCTGACAGAGGACAAAGTGTGAAGCAGCAGCCCATGTCAGCTGTTTCGCATGCATATCCTGCTTCACGCTCCCTCAACCAAGCAGCACCAGAGCTTCTCTAAGGGAAGTGAGCAAATGCTGACTTGTAATTATATGGCCTCCAGCACGATACTATTTGAGATCATCAATGATTAACGAATGAACAATCATCAACATTAATGAATTTATCCTAATACCCCTGTAATTTACATACAGAAAACCGAAGAGAGACTGACTGTGACAAGATCACACATGAAATCTGTGTCTGAGCCAGGAACTGAACCCTTATCTCTTAAGGCCCAGTCTAGTACCCTAACCACAAAGCCACCCCCTTTCTCCTCCTCTTTTTTGCCTGCACGCACTTCAGCTGGTCTTCCGCTGCATGTAATGTTCTCCAAGAGATTCAGATGACACTGACTCTCTTGCCATCAGAAGCAGGAGATGGTGACACAACCAAACTGCATGCTCCACATGTTGCATCAGCTCAATAAGCACTGTGCTGCCTTCTGGCCTATACAATGCATTGTGCTGCACAGTTCACAGACCCAGAAAGACAGTAGCCTGTATTTCATTTTGTCAGATTGGCCTCTTGAAAGGCATCTAGAGACCAAGGCTTAACTAGCATTAGCTGGATCACTGGGCTGATCTGCCTACTAATGAAAAGTTCTATGGTCAAGTTATATAGCCAGTAAAATGACAAAGGAACTGCAGCACAGGCCAAAAACACATTGTGGGAACTCAGAGGTAACTACAACCTCAGGAACAAGAGCACATAGCGACATATGTGAACTGCATATTTAAAAATACCCTGGTTACCTTCCTCCTGTTGAGGCAGGCACCCTACCAAAAGCAAAAATTAAAATACGGACCAAGTATATGCAAGGGGGCCCTATCCTAAACTCTTGCAGCAGCATCCCAGTCAGACAAAAGGGCAGTAGCAGCTGTTCAGATGGGAAGACCAGGTACTGTGGAGCAGCCTGAAGGATTTAGAGTTCATTAACGTTTCCCCTGCAGGATTCAAATGAAGCCACCACTTCACAAACAGCAGATGGGTGGATACAGTTCTAGTGGCTGCTAACAAAGACCCCTTAAGTGGTCTCTTAAGATCCCTCAAGAGAGATGCAGGGCAGGAAGTCTTCCATGTAGCTGTTCCATCGCCTAGGCTGAAAACATTCCAGTGATTATTCCAAACAGCTTTAGGATACAGCAGGAGCTATGGATACTGGCCATCAGACCTCCCTCTACAAAGGCTATGTTGAGGCTTTCATCAAAATTATTAAATCTCTGCTTCTGTCTAATTATCAAAAGACTGACCGCATAACTACTAGTAGCAGTTGGGAAGAATAGCCTCAGATGAGGATAACACAGGGTGAATAGTAATACATTCTCCAAGGCATGCCCCATGCAAGAAACTAAAACCTGCCAACTGCCTTATGAAGAAAGCACACTTTCTACCTGGGGACTATTACCAATCAGTTAAACGGATGGGAGATGCTAGATAGCACGAGCATTCCCTACATCTCCCCCTCCCCCGTCGTCAACTAGTGCAGTGTTGCCAATTTAGTCATTTTCCAATTCTTCCTGTAAATTCTAGCATCCCCACTTATTTCAACTCCTGGGGAAAACACTATATTACTACCCTCAATGCTTGAGGAAGTGGCCGCCGGTATATAATCTTGACCCTTGCACTAGCACAGGGGTCGGTAACCGGCAGCACGCGTGCCAAAGGCGGCACACGAGCCAATTTTTACTGGCACGCTGCTGCCAGCCGGGGTCCCGGCCGCCGACCCCACTCAGCCCGCTGCCGGCCTGGGTGAGCGGAACCTCCGGTTGGCAGCAGGCTGAGCGGGGCCGGCGGCCAGGACCCCGGCTGGCAGGAGCCGGCGAACGGAACCTCAGACCGGCAGCGGGCGGAGCCGCTTAGCCGGCTGCCGGTCTGGGGTTCCAGCTGCTGGCCCCTTGCCAGACGGGGTCTCGGCCACCAGCCCCACTCAGCCTGCTGCCTGCCTGAGTGAACAGAACCCCTGGCCGGCAGTGGCTGAGTGGGGCTGCCTGGGATACCAACCGCCGACCCCGCTCACCTCGCTGCTGGTCTGGGGTTCCAGCCCTGCTCAGCCCTCCTGCCGGCCTGGGGTACCAGCAGCCAGCCCAGGGCTCTGCTCCTGGCCTGGTCCCAGGGCTCTGCAGCCCTTATCAAAAATTACACTACAATTAGCTTAAAAACTTGAAAACTTAAAAACTTTGTACATTACAGTAATCGTTAAAACATGTATAATGTTAATAAATACATAGGTTTGATGAAACAAAGTAGTTGTACTTATGTGCCTGTGCTTAATTTGTGTTTTCGATGATTTACCTTCTAAAAAAATCTCGCATGTCTCGCTCCCCCAGAAAAAAGCGACAAAGAGTCCTGTGGCACCTTATAGACTAACAGACGTGTTGGAGCATGAGCTTTCGTGGGTGAATACCCACTTCATCAGTTTCTTTGTCGCTTTTTACAGATCCAAACTAACACGGCTATCCCTCTGATACTTGGCCCCCAGAAAGGGTATCTCGTGCACCCAGGGCTTTGGAGCGGAGCCCGGAGCTGGAGCGCAGAGCAGCTCCGGAGCAGTGGAGCTACAGGTTTTTGGCTGGAGCTGGAGCGGAGCCAGAGCACAGCTCCAAAGTCCTGCATGCACCCCAGGTTAAGAACCAGTGCACTAAACTGATAAGATCTGCATTTTAATTTCATTTTAAATTAAGCTTCTTAAACATTTTAAAAACCTTGTTTACTTTACATACAACAATAGTTTAGTTATATAATATAGACTTATAGAGAGAGACCTTCTAAAAACGTTAAAATGTATTACCGGCACGCAAAACCTTAAACTAGAGTGAATAAATGAAGACTCGGCACACCACTTCTGAAAGGTTGCCGACCCCTGCACTAGCACCTGCTAAAACTGTGATACTGTAGCATAGAATACTGTCTTGGGGGAGAGAGAGAGAGAGAGCCAATGAGAGAGCAGCTCAGGCTGGGGAAGGGGCTCAGAATTAACCTGAAGGGCGGTTGAGAGATAAGATGGAGGAAGGAGAAGAATCTACATGATGAGCTAGCAGAGAATAAAAGTAGGGAGAAGGAAGAAAGAAAGAAAATAGGAAAGGTATCAGGTCCGGAGAAGAAGAAAAAAATAGACCTGGGCATGGGAGCACTATTAAAGAAGGGAAGTAGAGGGAAATAAAATCTACTGATGCACAGGAGAGAGAGCATCAAGGGGAAAAATTGAAAGGAAATTGAATTGATGAAAAAGGGAATTGATCAAAAAGTTGTGTGAGATGAAAACAGATCCTGAAAACATTAAAACGAGAAGGCTGCCCAAAAAGGACCTAAAGCACATGAACAGAGAGAATAACTGTTTGAACATCTATTGAAGGAACACAGTCCAAAGGTGCCTAATGGACAAGTGAGGGTCCACCAGGTGAAGAAACCCCGCTTGTGGATAACCTTGGTGCAAAGAGGTACAACCACAGGAACACAATCTAAGGAGCGCTCCAAGCCGAAAAGAAGAAAAGGACAGCAAGAGTGGAGCTGGACTTACAGCCAAGGAGAGGAAAAGATGATTCTCCTCTGAAGTGACACAGGATATTGTTGAGTGAGCTCTTTTGTTCTTGTATTTGTAATTTTGGTTGCACTGGATTACAAATGCAAAGATTAATCATTTTTTGCACACAAGCTCTGCAAAAGGATACATCTTCCAGAGCAGGACTGTGGGCAGAGAGCAGCCATAAGGGTTTATTTATTGTGGACAGCAGCTGGTCCCTTCCAGTATTAAAGGGATCTTGAAATTACGGCCTTGCTGACTGCTCTCCTTCTTGCCCTGCATTATACACAAGGCTGAAGGGTACCATCATTCTCCCGAGTGCCTTGGCTCAACTTCCTCACACTAAAAGGGTGCTGATACCAAATGTTTCATTACCAGTAACTTTACAGAAGTGAGTCTACACTAAGGGCTCACAAGTCTTCTTGCCCTACACCTGTCTATCCCCTCCTATAACTCCTGATGTCATATAAACCTCCCCTTTGTTCTTTTTTCCCCCTCCTCCCTCTTCTACAACTCAGTCTTCACTCTCCTCCATAATTTCCAAATGAAATTCTATAACGGTGGATACCCTACTTTCACTGATAACTATCTTACAAGAAGAATGGTGTGAACATGTTAAATCAAAATCCAGTTTCTTGTTTGCAAACACTATTTAATAGCGCCACTCTGGAAGCAGCAGGAGATGGTGAAATTACTTCCCAATACTCACGCCTCCCCCACCCCCTCAAAAGCCCAATACTTGATTATTAAATTGCTCCGCATATAGCAGTGGATGTTGCACAGCTCTGTCAGCTTTGGTAGAGTCCAGCTGACATGAAACTGATGAACAGGCACTTGTACTCAAGTCTCCATTTGTACAAGTTTCACTAAAATATCAGAGGTAGAACCAAGCACCACCAATCCATTCTTTTTGAGAGCCTTTATAAACAGAATCCCATGTATTCTACAATTCCACAAGAACTGAATTAACCTGCTGCCACAGAACTAATCACCAGAATCTCAGTTTTCATTTTAAAAAAGCATTTCTAGTCCTTACTGTTGTGAAGATAATTTGAAAATATGACTCAAGGGTAACTAGAGGATTATACACTTTGTTGCTTCTGTAGATTGAGCACATTGCACACACCAGGTTCCCCTATTGCCGCCGCTCCTCCCCCTCAGGAGCTGTGTACTCCTCATTCCTCCTCCTCCACCATGGCAGGGGTTTTGTATGCCT
The DNA here is from genome assembly GCF_002925995.2 of Terrapene triunguis. Lineage (NCBI taxonomy): Eukaryota > Metazoa > Chordata > Testudines > Emydidae > Terrapene > Terrapene triunguis. The sequence goes on along the minus strand of NW_020664586.1, from coordinate 1,811,367 downwards.
CCCGCATTTTCCCCTTGCCACATACCAGGCGCTTGTCCTTCATGTCCCCCTCACACTATACCATCTCCCCCTTGTTCGTCCATGCCATAGGTTTGTTGTGTTCCCACCTCCCCATTCTCCTCATGCCAAAGTCCCTGTTTTCCCCTTCTCTCCATGCCATGAGCACTGTGTGCGCCCCCATTCCCTCCTCTCTACCACCACTTTAATTTCTTTGGTTTCTGTTTGTGAGGGAAGTCTTTTAGGATGTCCTCATTTTTTGAAACTATATTGGGAGAATCAGCACAGCTGAGATGGATGAGTATACTGTTATGTTGAAATGCGTTGATGACAGCCAGCAACTGGTTCTACAATTACAGAGGTGATTGAAGCAGTTGGATCTGCTAATCAGAAGCCAGAGGTTTCATGTGTCCCGCATTTTCCACGTTCAAAGTTTTTACCAAAATCAACAGAGTTCTGCCTACTGATGCACAGTCCCTATGCAGTGGGGGTGTACCTGTGTTGGTCCCAGGATGTTAGAAAGAAAGTGGGTGAGGTAATATCTTATATTGGACCAACTTCTGTTGAGGAGAGAGAAGCTTTCGAGCTACAGAGATCTTCTTCAGGTCTGGGAAAAATACTCTGAGTCACAGCTAAACACAAGGTAGAACAGATAGCTTAGCATAAGTAGTTGGCACATATTCTAAGATTCCTTTCAAGGCAAAGAGGCCTGTTAACAACCATATAGTCATAGGGCAAAAATTGGGGTTAGTGGGTTACATGTTGTTGTAATAAACCATAAACAATCCCTGAAACTTTGGAATTGAACTGATACAGCCTTCAAAATTTATCAAACAGAAAAATGCCATCAAATTGATTGTTAGACCTCACTTTGCTAGGCCAACCAAAGTACTGATACCCTCTTGAGAACGTACAGAGCATCAAACAGCTTTAAGAGATGAGAACATTCCCATTCATCTTAATCAGAGCCCTGTAGACTCTGACTCTTTGGCCATGGGCATTTTGGGGGGGGGGGGGGGGGTGAGGGAGGGGAGATGCCACAAAATTCTGCATTTTTGATTCACAATTTCCCATTCTGCTGTAGCCAGGTGCTCATCAATGTATTTTCTGTCTCCCTGACTGCAGTGGCCTTTGGGTTTCTAGTGTTCCCTGCAGGGGAAGTTAAGTGGATTACAGTGAGGACAGCGTCCATGGCAACAGGTAGGTTGGAGAGCCAGAGCTGAAGTCCAGTAGGACAACCAGAAGCTGGGCTGCCTGGAAAGATAAGCTTCTGAAGCCAGGCCCCTCCATCCTTGACATACACAGGGACAAAGGGGAGAGGTGGTTCTGATCCAGGAAGACTGCAGAAAATCATAGGAGCCAAGGCTTGTGGAGTGGAGCCAGGCCACCTGGAGAGCACAACAAAAAATCCTATCCTTAAAAATATCAATGAACTTTACATCAATTAGTATTGTTACCTGTGAGCCATAGTGCATGTGAAGGGGATAGGAATGCAGGATATTACACAGTAATAAAAAATATTAATATTGAGGAATTTAGGGCTGTTGCATTAGAATTTAGTCCAATTATTCCACAGAGTCTTGATTTATAACTCTTTTAAAAAGAGCAGCGATCACTCCAACTACATAAACATTCAGGAGGTTCCAGCTGAACACAACAATATGGGACTCAAATATAAAAATTATAAACACTATGTTACCTTTATTCTCTTCCCTCCCCCAAACTTCCTAGTGGAGACATAGAAAAGGGACCTCTCAAGTGAAGGAGGGAGGACAGATGAGCCTTTTGAGGCCCCAGGAGGGAATGACAAATAGGGCAGTGGAAAAGAGTGAGTCAGTGAATGGACCAATAGCCCCTGACTCTCCCGGTGGATGGGGAAAAAAAAGAAAGGGCAGGACTGATAGCAACCTATCTGAGGCACTGCTCTTCATGCTCACCCTCCTTCCCTTGCCATTACTGTAAGAATTTCCTCATGTGAACATGAACCATGTGATGCAATTACAAAAAAAGCTAATATTCTGAGGTGTTGTGATGCTTCCAGGGGGTACCCAGGGTTGTGTACCCACGACCAGTTATCTTTGGTGTGAGGAAGCCTTGTGTCTGCCTGATAGGGGTCAGCTCCCCAACTCCAGCAGCCATGGCAACCAGCCCTGCCCTTTAGCTCTCACAGGCCCGGCTGTCATTCTACAGGTTAGCAACAGACACACCCCATCCCTTCAGCCCTCCGTGCATCTCCCTGGAGTGTCCAATCCCTGGACTGCAGGGCACCTGCAATATTTACTGATTCATTGCTTCAAAAGAAGCAATACTCCCCAGCTTACCAGTTTAACCCCTTAGATCACTGCTCCACTTAATTCTCAGCACCTGACAAAGAGCTCTTCGTAGCTCGAAAGCTTGTCTCACCTACAGAAACTAGTCCAATGACAGATATTACCTCACCCACCTCATCTCTCCAAAATTTCCTCATATCAGCCCCCTTACAATCACATGTCCAGTTTAGAAAACACTTCCCCCGCAATACATCACAAAAGGGGATCAGAGATTATCATCAGTTTCCTTCTTTTTCCTCTAGCCACTGAGATCTCAGGCTCCCGCTTCCTATGCCTACCCTTGCCAGTTTACTCCAGAGACATGAGTTATTACTTTATAACGTACTGTAGACAATTTAAAGCACAGTTATATTCTCCAAGGATAGAAGTCTTCTTTCTTCAAGGCAAGTATGAGAAGAGTAACAAGATGTGGAGTGAAGAAATTCTAAAAAGTAGCTGTTCACTGTCCACCCATCAGCTTCCACAGAAAAAGATTCATTTCATCTGACATTTTGCATGCAGTCTCGTCAGAATTTTTTTTTGGAGGGGGGGAGGGAGTAATAGGCAGAGGGGGTACAAAATTTGCAATGGATCAGACAAACTGAGATATGAAACATCAAAGATACAGTATTTCTCTTTCAGAAGAGTCTACTTTTTTTCGTAGTATCTCCCATATATTTGAAACCTGTTTTCAGGTCCCACCCATTTAGCCTCTTTTCTCAAGACTAAACGTATCCTGGTTTTTTTAAGTTTTCCTCATAGATCAGATTTTCTAAATCTTTTATAATTTTTGTTGCTCTCCTCTGGACCTAAGTTTCCTGTAAGCTGCGCGCCCGTGCAACAGCCTATTTAGGGCGCTCAAGGAACCCGCTCAGGGACCTCCCAGGGCACCCCTCCCCTGGCCACAACTGAGCCAGCGACCTGGAACTGCCACACCCAGGGCGCCCGGACCTGCCACAACGGCGCGGCCGACCCCGGAATGGCGTGGCCCCAGCCAGCCAGAGAGGATCCAGGCGCAGCTGGAGCAGCCCTACCCCGGCCCAGACCTGCTGAGGCCAGGGAGGGGCACCTATCCTGCAGCCCCGGAGCTCTCACGGCGGGGAGAGGCACTAGAGCACCCTCCTGCACCCCAAACTCCTCATCCCGAGCCCCATCCCAGAGCCAGCACCCCAAGCCAGAGCCCTCATCCCTGCACCCAACCCTATGCCACAGCCCTGAGCCCCTCATCCCCGGCTCCACCCCAGAGCCCACATCCCCAGCTGGAGCCCTCACACCCCTGCACCCCAACCCTCTAGCCCAGCCGAGCCCCCTCCCACACTCCGAACCCCTTGGCCCCACCCCATGAATTTTGTCACATGCACCAATAGGAAGGTGATGTGTCACACATCACGCCCATATTGGTGCACATAACAAAATTCATTCCACACATGGGTGGGAAAAATTAGAGGGAACACTGCTCTGGACTCTCTCCAGTTTGTCCATTTTTTTCCTAAAGTGTGGCACCCAAACCTGGATATAGTACTTCAGCTGAGGCCTCATCAGGACTGAAGAGAGTGGAAAAATTACCTTCCATGTCCTACATATGACACATCTCTTAACACACCTGTGACCTAGGGATCCCTTGGTCCCAACTGGCAGAAGGCACAAGGGGTACATAGGGTTTTACAGAGATCTCCTGGGTTGGATATCTGCATAATAGTTTACCAAAGCTGCATGTGAGGTCTCCACCAAGATACCGCTGCCAGCTGGGCATCTTAATCATTGTGAAATGTACATACGGATAATATTTAAGGAGTACACGTCTACCCCGATATAACGCGACCCGATATAACACGAATTCGGATATAACGCAGTAAACTAGCGCTACGGGGGGGGGGGGAGGGGGGGGAAGCTGCACGCTCCAGCAGATCAAAGTAAGTTCGATATAATGCGGTTTCACCTATAACCCGGTAAGATTTTTTGGCTCCCGAGGACAGCGTTATATCAGGGTACAGGTGTATTTATACTGAAAAATATGTTCTTAAGGTCCTGGAGTTAAAGCAGGTCACCAGGAGGAGACATACCGCAAAAATGTTCCTTTCAGGCAGAGGTAACTGACATCTCCAGGTATGGCTATTTGTTTATTGTATGGCTATGTGCATACTGAGCTGGGGCAGAGAGACTGCGAAATCTAAGAGGAAATTTACAAGAAGAAAAACAGCAGCAGATGTACTCTTTCTGAATAAAAACAAAGGCTTGGAGTGCAGAGAGACATACTGAAACCTTCACCTAGGTGGTTTCTCAGATTGGCAGCGACCCTTGGGGGTTTTCGCCTTCCTCTGCAGCATGGAGCACCGGTCACATGCAGGTTTAAACTAGTTACAAAGTAGCAGCCGTGTTAGTCTGTATCGGCAAAAAGAACAGGAGTACTTGTGGCACCTTAGGGCTGGTCCACACTACCCGCCTAATTCAGCGGGTAGAGATCGATCTTCTGGGATCGATTTATCGCGTCTCATCTGGACACGATAGATCGATCCCAAAAGCGCTCCCCCGACTGCGGAACTCCTGCTCGCCGAGAGGAGGAAGCGCTGTCGACGGGGGAGCCTGCCTGCGCCGCGTGGACCCGAAGTAAGTACTTTTAGTTCGATATAGGAAACGTCGACTTCAGCTACGCTATTCTTGTAGCTGAAGTTGCGTTTCCTATATCGATCCCCCGCCCCAGTGTGGACCAGCCCTTAGAGACTAACAAATTTATTTCAGCATAAGCTTTCGTGGGCTACAGTTCACTTCTTCAGATGCATAGAGTGGAACACACAGACAGAAGATATTTATACATACAGAGAACATGAAAAGGTGGAAGTACGCATACCAATTGTAAGAGGCCAATCAATTGAGATGAGCTATCAGTAGCAGCAGAAGAAAAAACATTGAAGTGATAATCGAGATGATCCATAGAAGGTGTGAGGAGAACTTAACAAGGGGGGGGGAAATCAATTAGTGTAATGACCCAACCATTCCCAGTCTCTGTTTAGGCCTAAGTTAATTGTGTCTAATTTGCGTATTAATTCGAGTTCAGCGGTCTCTCTTTGGAGTTTTTTTGTTGCAAAACTGACACCTTCAAGTCTGTCACTGAGTGATTAGAGAGGTTGAAGTGTTCTCCCACTGGTTTTTGAATGTTATGATTCCT
>NW_020664586.1:1756575-1800895 GCF_002925995.2 Terrapene triunguis | reverse complement strand
CCCCCCCCCCCCCCCGCATGTCCGATTCACCCCCACCCCAACGCCCCGCCCTCCGCCGGGAGCCCACATGCCCCGGCGCCCATCCGCCGTGAACCCAACCCAGCCCGCCCCGCAAGTCCCCCAGCGGCCCGCCCGCGCTCCGCGTGCCCCGCCGCCAGGCGAGCGCGACCTGGCCTGCGCGGGGAGCCGGAGCGGATCGGTGCCGCTCGCCCCGCCTGCCCTGGGGGCGGGGTGGCAGGGTCTCGCGGCTCTCGCCCTCGCCAACACCCACAGCAAACCGGGAGCCCCCTCACCTCAAACACCAACGGAACCGCCGCCCCGGGCCCGCTGCACCGCCGAGAGGAAACCGGAACTTCCGGGGCGGCGCCGTCTAGCTGCACCATGGGACACAGAGTCCGGGCGCGCCTCCGCACTACCACTCCCGGTATGCACTGCACTGCACAGCCGCCAGCCCGGCCGCTATGCGCGAGCGGATGGGCGGACTACAGTTCCCAGCGTTTCAGAGTTCCCAGAGTGCTTGGCAGGACACACACGGACTCCCGCTTCTCCGCTGGGGAGTCGGGGGCATGCTGGGGGATGTAGTTCTACGGCGTAGGCCCTGGGGTCAGGACGCTCAGCAGGGCCGTAGTCCGTAGTCACACTGCTACTCAGCGTAGAACCATGGGGTCAGGCGGGGTTGGCATCGAGCTGGGCAGCTCTTCCCTTAGCAGCCAGGCAGTTCAGATTAGCCCCCAGCACACACAGAGTCCATGCAGGCCTGTGCAGAGCCCCCCGAGGCAGGACCCAGGCAGGCCACCCATTCTGCTGGCTCTGGCACTAAAGCCCCGGCTCCCAGAGGCATGTGATTCCACGCGACTCCCCACCGACATTAAAAGACAGGGAGTTTCTAGCCCTGATGGTTGCAATGAGGCAAATAAAGAACAAAAATTATGATTTCAAGCCAATCTCAATATTTTTGGGGCCTGCCTCGTGATTTTTGAAAGTTTAAGGTTGGCAAATACCGCAAAAGACACAATTGTGAAACACAGCCACGAATCAATGTGAAGGCAATTGTCAATGAAACACATGACAAGAAAGGGAAAAAGGGATGGCAAAAATGTAAGTTACTTCCCTAATATCATCAGCATGGCTACAGAAACTAGTGATTGACAAAGAGAAGCATAACAGAGAAGATATTGGCAGAGCTGAGAGCCATAGGTGCTGATTTCAGTGGAGCTGCAGATTTGAGCTTTGATGGAGCTAAAGCAATGTCTGGGTGCTGCACTAGACTCGTTTGCAGTGAGTAGGCACTTGCATTATACATCCACAGCGTAAGTCGCTGTCTAAACCTGGCGGTTATTAAATCACTGGTAACTCAGCCAGAAGAGTGATCTGTCTAGAGCACCAAGACAGAGTGATTCTGATGACAGCAAGCAAAGGCCTCTGCTCTCTACTGATACGCAATAGTTCCACTGACATGATGCTGTCATTACCTTCCACTAACATCACCCCTATGTTTTGACCCTCTGGAGGATATAAAAGGTTCCAGCTAGTGGCCTTGCCCGTTTCATCTCAGCTCAGCTCTTGCTTCGGGATTTGCTAATCTTAAAAACAGCCCCATGTTTGGCTGGCGAAAGAAACCCCTTTGTATAGTGAATGGAGGTGCAATCAGGAGGACCCATGCCTCAGTTATTGTAATAATAATATCTAGCTCTTATGTATTGCTTTTCATCAGTAGATCCTCAAATGCTTTAAAAACCAGGTATTATCCCCATTTTATAGAAGGGGAAACTGAGGCACAGAGAAACAAAATGACCTCTCCACAATCACAAGCAGGTCAGGTCTCCTGAGGTCCCATCCAGGGATTTATTGATTAGGTCAGATTGCCTCCCTGTTGCCACTATAGAAGTTGGAAAGTGTATAGGCAGGTGTCCCCCAAATACTTTCCTTGTTCAGCACTGGGTTTGGATGGTGTGCAGTGAATGAAGCGCAGGGCCACATATAAAAATTAGGATGGATAACAATAAATACTGAACTGTTGCATCCTTCACTGAGCATTGTCCATCCTGCATATTGAATGAGGCAAATATCCAGTGGAAAAAATAGCTTGTGACAATGCATTTAAACATTGTGATCATGCAGTTATGCAGATACACAAGGAGGCAGAGTTAAGATTGTGCAAAGCACGTTAAATTAATCATTTCCTGGCTTTTGAGTACTTCACTGTTCAGCCTTAATATTATTTTAATCTTATTTTCTGTATGGAACTTCCTAGATTTATTAAAAAGAAACTGAAATTCTTGTTACAAAAGAGCAGCCGTATGATATGCAAAGGCATGTGTGGACAGAGATCAGGGATCCTGCCTCAATTATTGCACATACAGTGTATTGCAGAGCATTCTACTGCTGTCTAGCAAACAGCACAATATTTTCTTCTGCCCTTCAGTTCAGTTAATGCTGTCAAAGAAATTAAGGGAAATGAGTAAGATTTTGTCAAGTGTATTAGCAGGGGAAATAAAAATTAATTAATATTAAGATAAATTCATGGAGGATAGATACGTTCGTTGAGGATAGGTCCATCAATGGCTATTAGCCAGGATGGGCAGGGATGGTGTCCCTAGTCCCTGTTTGTCAGAATCTGGGAAGGATGACAGGAGATGGATCACTTGATGATTATTTGTTCTGTTCATTCCCTCTGGGGCACCTGGCATTGGCCATTGTCGGATGACAGGATACTGGGCTAGATGGACCTTTGGTCTGACACAGTATGCTCGTTCTTATGTTAATCAGAAAGTTGATCTATTTAATAAATGAGGGTGTGTGAAATTAATGAGGGTTCAAAAATGGTTGTAATCCTAACAAGAAAATAAAGGCTGGGATAATTGACCAAGTCAAGCAAGACCCCTCACTAAAGTTACCACCTGGCTGGTATTTGACTGGCCTGGCCTGTTTTTTTATGGATTTGCCAGTTGACAGAAAAATAATTTAATCTGCTGGGATTTTTTACATGGTCTAAATGTTTGCATTATTATCACAATACACTGGGGTAGCTAATGTTAAAAGTTTCTGTGTCCAGCTAAAGATGCTGCAGTTTTCCCACTTCCTGTAAGCAATAACAGATCAAAACTCTTGAAAATACAGCAGCTGCCTGCCCACCAACACGCAAGTGCACCGCGCAGGTGTGAGAGAGGGTTTGAGTCACACATGTGGGATATTATCAATCTTATCTCTATGTGTGAACTCTCTAGATATTATAAGTGGCTGTTGCGGGGTGGGGGTGGAGTTGCTTTGTGGTTGGGGTTGTGGCAGGCTTGCCTTGTGGGAAGGGTGCTGGGTTTTTTGCATTTCAAAGGTGGTAACCCTCCCCCTTCCCCCCACTCAGGCCAGCTGTCCCCCATACTCCAGCTAGATCCCCATACTCAGGCCCCTCACCCCCTGCCACTCTGGCTAGGTCCCCAGAGCCAGGCCCCTTGCCACCCCTATTCCAGCCAGACCCCCACAGCTCCTTCACACCCCCTCCCACTCTGGCCAGCCCTTCCAACCAGATCTCCATTTGCACTTAAAAAGTTGAATAATACAGGGAGCTCAACCTACAGGATGAGCAATTAAGTGCATCATTCTCTAGCAGAAAGTAAGGAAGACACAGTTATCAATAGCCTAGAAATGGAGAAGGAGGAACAGTCAGAAAATATTGACCATAGAAATGTATGGAGTACATGGGATGGGGTGTCCACCCCACACAAGCCCTGAGCAGGTTAATGTGGGTCAGGAGGAGCCAATTTACCTTAGACACTGCACTGGGAGGGGAATCAGGGATTGATAGCACCTAATGGCAGATAAAGTGCACCTGGGATAGGGTTTTAAAGCCAGGAAGGGAGCACTGGGTTGAGGTTTGCAGTGATTTCCTTTGTTGTTCGGGCAGGTGGACTTGAACCTGGAACCTCTACAGCTTAGTACATGAGCCTCTACTGTATGAGCTAAAAGCCATATGGCTCTTAGTTAAGGCTGTAGAGCAGACTCATTAATCTCTCTCTAAGTGGTCTTGGGGCCACTGGATGGGACAGAACATCACACCCAGAAGGTGTGTGGGTTACACCTAGGGAAGGGGAGTTGGCTTGGGACAAGGAGGTGCTGTGCTATAGAGGGAGAATAGGCCCCAGGGCCCTGCCTGGACTAGGGAGTTGTACAAGAGGCCCAAAGAGATGAAGTAGCCATGGGAGAGGACGAAGCTGTAGTGGTAAATCAGGAGCTAGAGGGGAAGTGGGGAGGAACCCAGGGAAACAACAACATGGCCTGAGACTGAGCAGACCTATGTGGCTAGTCTTAGGCCACCTGGGCTGGAACCTGGTGGGCCTGGGTTCCCCTACTAGCTGCTGCCATAGGACCTGGAGTTGGGACAGAAGACTGAGAAGGCAAGGGGGACTCTGTTACCCTTGAAGTGTATAGGCAGGTGGGGGGGGGGATCACAGGGTGACCTGGCCAGGAGGCTGAATCACAAAAAGGGAGCATCTTGAGTCATGGGAAAAGAGAGAGAGGGGGGGCATAGCATGAATAACTGATGGAAGAGGGTGCCAGATGGAGGTAAAAGCTAATTCCCACACCTAGCCCAAGGAAGTGCACTTGCAGTGAGTGGAACCCCTTCACGATGCCTGATGCCAAACTCATCTCTGCTGTAACACCCCTGACTTTGGTAAGGTTACCCTGGGCATGAGCTTGGCCTCTAGAGCATGAAGAAACAGTGAAAGATGTTTTTGAGAAGTCTAGGATAGGAAGAAAAACATGAATGCAGTACTGAGCTCCAAAAAAGGACAGGAGAGTGATCCTGGCAATTACTGTCTGCAGACTTTTAGCTATTCCATTATTTTGGCAAACAAAAGAATTCCTAGACTGTGTCCAAGCCAAGGTCTGCCAAGTCGGGTATCCTGGGGCTGTCACCAGATGCTGCAGAGGAAAGTAAGAATCCTGTGCAGTAGCAGATGTGGGATAACCCGCCCCCCTCATTAGGTCTCATCCTGGCCTCTAATAGAGATGGGGTTAAGTCCTAAAGCATGAGGTTTAATTACCCCATCCAAAATTTGTGTTGTCACTAATTATGACAGCTATGAATAGTCTTGATATCATATAAATAACCAATCCATTTTTAAATCTTAATTCTTTGCCTCAATGACATCCTGTGGTGGTGAGTTCTGCAGTCTAATTACAGACTGTGAGGGGGAAAATTCCTTTCATCAGTTTTGGATTTCCTACCTTTTAACTTTGTGTCCCTTGTCCTTGTATTATGAGACAGGGAGAACACCTACTCCTTATCTGACTTCTCGAGATCAGATGGGTGACGGAATAGCTTTTATTGGACCAACTTCTGTTGGTGAGAGACAAGTTTTGAGTAACCTGAGGAAGCTCTGTATCTTGAAAGCTTGTCTCTCTCATCAACAGAAGCTGGTCCAATAAAAGCTATTACCTCACCCACCTTGTCTCTCTCATATCCTGTGACCAACCTAGCTACAACTACACTGCATACAATTCTCTAGAATAGATCAGTCATTATTTTATATGCGTTTATCATCTCCCCTCTTATTCATCTCCTTTCTAAAGTGACAATCCCAGTCTTTCCAATCTCTCTTCCTGGGAGTTTCTCCAGACCCTGGATCATTCCCGTCACCATTCTCTGAACAGCAGTTCTGCAATATCCCATGTGAGATGGAGTATCTAGTACCACACGTAGATGGGGGCCACACCATTGTTTTATATAAAAGTAGTAGAATATTCTCCATATTCTTCTCCATCCTATGCAGCCAAACTACAGCTGGGTGAAATTTTTCAACAGAAAACTTTTTTCCACCAAAAAATGTGGGCAGGGCCAGCGCAACCCATTAGGCGACCTAGGCGGTCACCTAGGGTGCTACAATTTGGGGGGCGGCGACCGCGGCGGTATTTTGGCGGCGAGACCTTCTGCCGCCTCTGTGGGGGGTGGCATTTTGGGGCGGGACCTTCTGCTGCCTAGGGCGGCAGAAAAGCTGGTGGCGCTCCTGAATGTGGGTTTGGGTCAGCTGAAACATTTTTCAAATTAATGTCAAAGCTACTGAATTGTTTTGGCGGTGGGTGGGGGACAAAATGTGTAAAACTTTTTTTTTTTTAATTAGGACATTTTCAAAACAATGTTTTGATTTTTTTTTTTTATTCAAAATGACTTTTTGTTTTGAAATTTATTTGTTTTATTTTAAAGTGGAGGCAAACCGAAAAATAAACAATTTTAGTTTTAGGTAGAACAAAACATTTAATTGTACCTGAGACAAATTTCTTCTTTTTCAGTTCAGCCACCAAACTGAAGAATCAGTTATTTCCACAGCATTAACCCGAACATCTCATTAGCTTGTTTGACTGCACCTCCCCATGGAGCAGCACTCTCCACTGAGCTGTCCTACAATGACACCTAGATCTCTTTCTCGTGTTGATGCAGTTAAATTGGACCCCTGAAAGACGTCAAGTAGCTTAACTTGTTCCAAAGTGCATAACTTTGCACTTGCCATCAGTGAATTGCATTTGCTGTCATATTCTCTATTCCCTTAGCTTGGTTAGGTTTCCCTGAAGTTCTGCTCTAGTCCTCTCTGGTCCTAACCTAAATAGCTTTGTGTCCTCAGAAAACTTTGCTACCTTACTGCTCACCTGCCTCTCCAACCATCTCTATAGAACCATAAGAATTAAGGAGCATATTTACAGAAAACAAACATTGGTAAAACACCTCAGTGATGCCAGAGCTCAGGTGTATCAGACCCTGGTGCAGCACATTGGCTGTGGGTCACTGGTGCAGGCTTCTCTCTGCTCTCATCAGAGTTCAGGCTGCTGCACTCTATCATCAGAAAGCCCCCTTGTACTGAACTTGTTCCTCTCCCTGGAACAGGGTGACCAGACTCCCAGTGTTAGCGGGACCGTCCCGATATTAGGGACTTTGGCTTATATACGCAACTATACTCCTCCCCCCTGGAAAAATAGCATCCTGAATTTTCCACACTTGCTATCTGGTCACCCTACCCTGGAAGCAGAGGCATGTTATTAGACAGGCATAGCCCCTGGGCTTTGGCCCGCCTCTGGGTCTGGTTGCACTGCAGCCAGCACCACAGCTGAGCACAGTGCAATGGAAATAGAGGAGAACATTCACGCAGGCTGCTCTGTGCTAAGGGTTTCGCAGCAGTAGCTTGCGTCAAACTGCTGGACAAAGCACTGGTGACCGCTGCGGGGACCAGCACTGCACTAGTCCCCAGAGTGGGGGAGACTGGGCGGCCCAAGTGACCCGTGAGGCCTTTTTTATCTGCCAAGTGTCATTGCTGCCCAGCAGACTGCACTGAATCCTTGTGGACTACAATCCCCAAGCTGCACTGGGGTGTGTAACACTGGAAACGGAGCTAGAGGAGAAGCAGTTGTGCAATGCTTTCCTGGCTGGACTCAGCAGGAGCAAGCTTGGCTGGACGCCCTGTACAGTGTGTCTGCGATTACAATGACAGCGTGTCCAGAGGAGGCAGCAGCAGGCAGGCCGAGGGCCCCCCGGGGCATCCCTCCCTCCCCCTTTGTCTAGGCTTCGCAAAGCAGCCACTGACGCTGGGTTCCTGCCAGAGCTGCGAAGCAGGGCCTCCCGAGCGCAGCTGGGAGAACCGCACAGGTTGGTCCCTTTGAGTCTCTCTCTGTCCTTGCGTGTCCCCGACGCTGCTCTCCAAGGTCCAGCCGCCCCAGGGAGCCTGTCCCCTCTGGCTGTGGCGCTTCTTTGCCACCTCCAAGACATCTCCTAGGCATAGCGAGTGGGGTCTGCAAGGAAGGGTGCCCAAGCGAGAGATATGCCTGGTCTCCCTCTGGCAGCGAGCTGCCAGTGTTCCTGTGCGGGGAGGGGCTCCTCCTGCGTTGGGGGTGAAGGCAGGGTCAGGGTGGGGCAAGGACAGTGAGGGGAAAACAGGGGCATCCCTGCACCCCCGGCTGTGCTTCCGTCTGGTCTTACCTCATCTCAGTTTGGGGGAGGATGGGGGCAGACAACACAAGCCCAGATAAGTGCTGGTGGAAAGTGCCAGGCTGGGAGTCCTGAAACCTAGAGAACAAGCACAGCCCCCAGGAGCACCAGGGCATACTCCTCCCCTGCCACCCAAGGGCCCTCATGCCCAGGTGCTGGGCCATGCCAGTGACAGCGGTGGGTTTCCAGTGGCGGTGGTCTTGATGTCAACACCTGCCCACAAAGCCCATTTCCCACAGCCCACCTAACTAGATGGGAACTGCGATCACAACCATCTTGGGCCAAAGTCAAACCAGCAGCCCAAAGGCTCCGCATCCCATTCCCTGTGTCTGTCACTGGTGAAATCCCACTGCTGGGAAGTGACCAGTGAGACCCCTCAAGCTGAGTGCAGCACAGACCTCGTCAGCTGCTTTCCAGCTGGGCCAGTCAGAGAAACCACTGCAGCCCCGGCCCTTGCAGTGCCAAGTGATGCCTCTGCTCACCAACTCCGCAGCTGGGGAACCCCTGCTGCCAGCGCCCAGAGAATCCATAAGTGGCTACCGACAGAGGTTTGCAGCGACAGGAAGGGGAAGCGGCAGGACTTAGGGTTAGATCTGCCATGGCTGGAAGCAGCAGCTGTGCCGGACAGTACCTGGTGTGCTAGAGCAGGGCTGTGGGAGAAGCTTCCAGCAGCGCTGCACTTTTTAAAGAGAACTAAAAATTCACTGTAACTTAGGTATACGTGACCATGACTTAACTGCATTTATAACGTGCATGCAGAGTAATGATCAGACCAGTGATATGTACCCTTGGTGCTTTAATAGTGCTGTATTCACAAAGCTGAAAACAATTATGAGCCAAATCAGCTGGGAGGATGAATTTAATCAGAAAAATGGGAATGATAACAGGGAATCATTTCAGAACATTGTTAGCAGATGCCCAAAAAGCCACAATCAAGGAGGGAAGGCTGTACTGGTTAAAAAAGCTGACCTGGTTTAGAGAGGAAGTGAGGGCAGTTATAAAAAAAATACAACAAATGGAGGAAAAGGGAAGTTGATAGTAATGAATATAAATCAGAAGTTAAGAATTGTAGAAAACTGATAGGGAAGCCAAGGGATACGAGAAATCTATGGCCGGCAGAGTTAAGGACAATGAGTTTTTAAAATATATTGGGCATAAAAAGCATCCTGGCAATGGTCTTGGTCCATTACTTAATGGACACGGTGGAATCATCAGTAATAATGGCAGAAGTGCTAAATAAATATTGCTGTTCTGTATTTGGGGAGGATCAGATGATACAGTCTCATCACATAGTAATTACACTCTCCCCATTTCATTAGTATCTCTGGTGGATGTTGAACAGTATCTACTAACTAATTTTTAAATCAGCAGGTCAAACTTGCATCCAAGAGTTTCAAAAGGGCTGGCTGAGGAGCATGCTGGACTATTAATATTGATTTTTTTAAATAAGTCTTGGAGCACTAGGGAAATTCCAGAGGAGTGGAAGAACACTAATGTTGTGCCAGTTTTTAAAATTGACCCAGGTAATTATAGGCTGGTCAGCTTGACATGGATCCTGGGCAAGAGAATGGAGCAAGAGAATGATATGAGACTTGATTAATAAGGAATTAAAGGAGGTTAATTAATGCAAATCAATGGGTTTATGGAAAATAGATCCCATCAAACTACCTTGATATCTTTTCAAGTTTGGTTAATAAAGGTTGATGTAATATGTTAGACTTTTCTAAGGTGTTTGACTTGGCACCACGTGACATTTTGATTACCTAGGGTTACCTAGGGAGGTGGTGGAATCTCCATCCTTAGATACTTTTCAAAAAGATCTGCTCTAGGAATTATCATGGGGCAGTTCTCTGGCCTGTGCTATGTGGGAAGTCAGACCAGATGATCACAAGGTTCCCTTCTGGCCTTGGCATCTCAGAATCGAAAGCCTTTCCAAATGGGAGTCGATTGATAGGGCCCATCTGATACTGGTAGTAGCAGATACACACTTGTCCCGCAAGTGCTGCCTTTCACTTCTTGCATTTGGTTTTGCTGCAGAGAACTGTGGGTGAAGGAGGGAGGGAGTATTTCAGCACAGGAATTGAAGAGGGCAAAAGTTTGTTTGTTTAGCTGTTTATTGCCCTGGGCCCAGAGCCAATGCCACCCTCATTAGACCTGTAACTCATTAAACAGAATGACAGCTGTAAGATGCCTTCAGATAGTCAACAGGAACGTGGTCTGAAAGGGGGGAGATGTGAAGATGTGTCTTGTACAAATGGCTGCATTTCAGAATTGTGGAAAATCAGTTAATCCTTTGGGGCCCCAGCCAGGATCTGAGGTCAGAGCTTCCCCTGTGATAGCTGATGCTTCGCCACCCTTAACGCAGCAAGACGCATGTAGTTCCTTGATTTGTGCTAAGCATTGTGCAAGCCACTGTTGCAGAAGCAGCACAGAGCCCTGAATGCTGGTCTTTTCAGACTGTTTAAGAACAGGAGATGAGGCAAACTGTTGAGGCAAACTACAGAGCTCAGAGTCTGCACTGTGGCAACCGGCCTTACATAGGTCTCAGATAAAGACAGTAAAGCTAAAGCACCAGGGCTAGGCCCAGATCAGGTTCATGCACTGCCTTCAGGTCCCGCTTTTGCTTTCAGTTCCCTTTGCTAGTTCCTGAAACGTGCCTGTTCGGAGAGAAGAAAGGAATCTGTTTGTCTGGCCTGAGTATGCAGTGTTGTTGTAGCCGTGTCAGTCCCAGGATATTAGAGATCCAAGGTGTGCGAGGTAATATCTTGTATTGGACCAACTTCTATTGGGGAGAGAGACAAACTTTCTAGCTATACAGAGCTCTTCTGCAAGTCTGGAAAAGGTATTCAGTGTCACAGCTAAATACGAAGTGGAGCAGGTTGTTTAGCACAAGTAGCTAATGGTCCCTTGCAGTATGTGTTAACTACTTATATCTGTCCTTAGTGTAATTCCAGCCAAAGCAGGCCTGCCACTTTGTGCACTGCCGTGATAGACCTTCATTGATCCAGATTCTATTTCAGCCTCTGCTCTGCCCACAAGCAGAAAATGAACGAGTCTGATACCCAGCCTCCAGGGCTTTATATTCTGCCATTCAGAACATTTGGGCCCTGTAACGTTATAAGGGGATACCTACCATCCCACTGAGATCAGAGACAGCAGCTGGCTGGCTGATTAGCCCTGCTGCTGCACCTGGGAAAGAGCTGCACCTTAACTGGCTGATCCTCATAGAAGGAGGAGCAGGAAATGGAAGGGGGGCTGCAATACCTGCCAGAGGCTGTGGCCACTGCTGGGCGGAACTGCTCTAAGAGACAAATGGACAGTGCCAGACTGTGGGAAGTCCTGTTACCACAAGGCTCTGAGGTAAGAGCCAGGAGCTTTTGGGGTGATGAACTGACAGATGTGAGGGACAGAGGTGGGAAAGATGATCTTGTTTGTTGAGGAGACTTGCAATAAAACAAATAGAAACCACCTTCCCTGGGCTCGGTGAGAAGGTTTAAGGCAGAATTCCCCCAGGGAAGGCACTGGCCCAGCAAGTGCAAGCCTAGGTCGCAGCCAGAAAGAGGCGCTATAAAACAGGCCCCAATCCTTTAAAGTGTTAAAGGTGGCAGCTCAATGCTCCCCACAGGTCTTGAGCCTGCCCCCGTGACTTCAGTGTGCTCAGACCCACCCACCCCAATGTGTTCATGTGCCACTGCTGTGCTGCGAATCCTGCGTGTGCAAACATAAACCATGCCACTGCGCCCAGTGGCCCTTTGGCTCATGCTCTTACCTGATCTCTGAAGCCACGCGTGGGATCCATGGGCACACCTGGCGTTAACCTCACTTAAGTGCTGCATCTGAACATTGGCCCTCTTCACCTCACTTGCAGCTGGAATCTGGTTTCCCAACGACATGGTGCCAGCCTAAGCAGAAACATTTCAGAGCTATGTGACAGGCCTGGGCTGGCCAAGTCATGTCCCAACGTCATGCCAGCTGTGGCCCAACACAAATCAGGCTGTTTTGCAGCATGGCAGTTCCTGATGGGTCACCACCCTCCAGTGAGGCTGGGGGAGGGTCTTCTGGACCCACCAGCAATGCCTCCCGCCGCCTCATCACTTCTCTTCGCCTCGGGATCCAGGTAGGAGAGAAGCCTCGGGGGGCAGCAAGGCCTGGGAGGGGGAGTCAAGGCAGTAATAGGCAGGGGATGGCAGCTCCCCATCTCAGCGGTGCGGAGAGGGTAAGTGGGGGCTCCCTCTGAGCAGCCAGGGGAGGGGTGTATTTCAGTGTGTACTGGAGGTTGCCTTGTCAACCTGAAAGGATCACACATGCAGAGCCATAGGAGTAGAGGGGAGTTAGAAAGGCAAAAGACAGGCCAGGAACCATGGCCTGAGGATGTTTTTGAAGTCTCATGATTTGGGGGGCCAACCGCATAGTATGTGGGGGTCCAACTCATGAGTTTGGCTCTCCTGAGGTTGGCCATACTGGATAAGGAGGCAGGATGAATAATAATATTCAGAGAATTCCACAAAAATCTGCCCACTTTCAAAACAGCTGCAGTCTCCCACTGTTCTCTGGGGGACACAGGCTGCCCATGTCTCCATTCACCTAGTCCTCACAGTACTTCTCTCTTCCTCAGCATGCGAGGTCCACCTGTCCCCTGAAGAGGAATAGGCGATGGTGGCTGTTTTGAATAAAGGCAGCTAAGCTGAGGGAACCCTGTGGCCTCAGTCCTCTTTGAAGCCCTAGGAGAGAGTGGCCAATTCTCCATGGCATTCTCTGAAGATTTTATGTGCCGGGTTCTGCTGACAGATGAACCACCAGTTACGAAAAATGATGGCCAAACATGAGCATATTTAAAAAACAACTTATTGCACCATGAAGGAAAACAAACTCGAGGCTCACGCATGGCATTGCTTTTGTAGGCCGCACTTGGTGTTTTATCCAACTTTTTATGTGAAAATGGCTTGTCAGGTTTTCTGGGGGGAAAAAACCCCTATCCAATGAGATAGACTATCACCGCTAGCAACTTTACAGGCTACTGCAGGGTGATTCAGTGGACTGGGACCCAGGAGGCCAGGGACCAATGTTTGGCTCTGCCACTGCTTTGCTGGTTGATTTTGGGCCTATCATGTCCCTCCTTGTGCCTCAGTTCCCACATTAATAAAATGGGGATAATTGTACTGACCTCCTCCGTAAAGCACTTTGAGATCTATCAATGAAAAGCACTAGGTAAGAGCGAAGTATCGATATTGTTCGGTTGGCTAAGCCACTCCTTCTCTTTTCTGTGCTCTATCCATTTCAAATACATATGCTGAATGCAGGGAGAGGTGAAGCAGTGCCAGTGCAAAGGGCAGGCTGGGCAGAGGAGCCAGCGCACGGGCTAGTGTCACAGGACTCCAGTGTGGTTTGAGTGGTGGCTAGGCACTCATGTGGCACAGAGGTGAATTCAACCCAAACCCAGGACAACAAATAACAAGGGGACCAATGAGTTGGCCTCAGGCCCTAGAAAGAGAAAACCAATGGGATCCATTATACAGGACTGTGGAACAGAGGAAACCCTGCTGGGATTAGAGCAGCTTTCATGACGCCTTTCCAGGAGTTTGTGCACTCCAACCGAGCCAGGAGAATTAGGTGGCGAATTCTAATGTGACCAAAGTCTCAGCTCTGCTCAAGGGCTAGGCAAGGAGGCTGTGCTTTTTTGTCTTTAGCTCTCAAAGCATGTTACAAAGAAGGTCCGCATTATCCCTTTTACAGATGGGGAAACTGAGGCAGGGAGGTCACCCAGCAGCAGAACCAGGAATAGAGCCTGCCTCTTCTGAGCCCCCCTACAGCGCTCAATCCACTACGCCACCCCGCTCCTAGCAGAGCTCGAGCCTCGTCTCTAGCCATTTCGGAACATCTTTGCTTGACGCCAAGAAAACAATCAGTAGCAGTGGTGGGATGGTGCTAGTGACAGGCCTAAGAACAAGGGGGGCAGGGATGAGCACGGACAGAACACCCATCTCTTTGGCCTCCCCTGTGCTCCCCCATCACTCCGCAGCCAGTGAGTGGCTGGGATGGAGCTGCTTAAACTAGCGGGGTGAGGAGCTCTTCCTGGTGAGAGCCAAGCCCTGGGGAATGTGGGTGAGGAAGGGGGGATTCTTGCACTGGAAGGATCCAGGCTCCACTCCGATTCCTCCTGCCCACATGCTCCCACTGGCCTGGTGAGGCGCTGGCATCCAACTGGCTCAGGAGTCTGATCGGGATTGGGGCCAGCCATGGGGAAGTGACTGAATGAGCCATGCTTGACTAACTCCCCATGCCAGCTTCTCACCCTTCTCACCCAGCTCCCACCCCCTTTCATTATGTTACTGCTCTGGGGATCTCTAGAGCCATTGCTTCCCCTCATTCAGACCAACCGGCCCCATTGATGAGGGATGGGTCTTGTTCCCTCTGACCACTCTTCCCCACTCGGCTACTCCAACTGATCCTCTTGGCCCAAAGCAGCCAGTGGCGCTCCAAGGATCGTCCCGATGCTTCTGCTCCTCATGCACCCATTGAAAGGTTGTCAGGGCTGCTCAGAGGACATGCCCTTTCCCTTGTCACCCTCCCCAGGACCCATCCCCATCTACCACTGTCCCTTTTGTGGCATGACTCCCACAATGGAAGAGAGAACTCCAGGCCCTTCCCGTGGCTGAGTAACGTGGATGTGATCTCAGCCTGGACGTAGAAGAGGTACCTCCCGTAGATGTGTCCCACCTGCTATGGATAGGTGGCGCTGAGATGGCTTTTACACTCCTGCTCCATGTGCTACCAGAAACATGCCCAGCTGTTTCCTCCCCCTAGTCAGTTCTCTTTGATCATGGCCTGGAGCTGAACTACTTACCCTCTGGCCCATTCCCCATTGCTGCTGCCACCCCACCCAGACATTCCTGGATAGGTTTCCCCCCTCACCACCGCTCTGATGCGATGCTCACTGTGTCGTGGTGCTTCCGTCTGCCCACGCTGGGGAGCAGCAAGACCAGGCAAGAGAGCAGCGGGACATGGAGGGCTGACAGTTTCCTTTGTGTGCAGGTCCCTGCCAGCCTCTGAGGAATGGCTGCTGACATTCACAAGAAGAAAGGCTGGGAAGTCCCCAACGGGTCCTTGGTGCCAGCAGATGGGCAACCCACAGAGAGGTCGGAGAGCCCCACCCCAGGGCTGGCTCAGGGCATGGAACCAGGTAGGGGCAGGGGATTATTGCATTCGTAGGAGGGGCCATGCTCACTCCAGCTGTGCGATTGTTCTGCTGGCCCCGGGGGGGAGGCCGAAAACAACTTCCCCTTTCATTTCCCGGGCTAGCTTGGGAAGGATACTGGGAGGAGCAGGCCACCCTAGTTGAGGTACCGTGACTGGGACGATGGACAGGTGCATAGGCCAACCAGCAGGAATGATGTGAGTGAGGGTCCATCTCTGGGCTGATCACGTCATGTTATCCCCATGGATTAAGCTGTCCCATGCATAGGTGTGGAAACTAGGGTTGCGGGGGGTGCCTGGTACCCTGTGCCCAGGGCCCCAGCTGCCAGCCCTGCATGTGGGCTCCCGGCTGCCAGCCCTGCTCCCGGGGCTCTGCTCCCTCTGGCCCTGCAAGTGGGCTCCCAGCCCTGCACCCGGGGCTCCACTGCCAGCCCCGCCCCTGCCTCCAGCTGTGGCACCAGCCTTGGCCACTTTCCCCTTTCCGGGTGTCATTCCCACCCCCTGGAGACACAGCTCCCTGCTTCCGGCCCCAGCTGTGGCAGGGGGACACTGGTCCCATGGTGGCAGAGCTAGTGCTGGGAATGACCCTGGAGCCAGCATGGGGAAGAGTCTCCATCCTTGCTCTGAAGCTGCTATGGGATTAGTACAGACGTCATAACTGAGCCGCTTTCTCCACCCGGGAGCAGATCAGGAGAAGGGGCCCGACTCCATAACTGGGAAGATCTCTCACTTTGACTGGCGCCCCAAGGTCATGCCCACAACAAAAATGTCCGCCTGACCTTCTGACCCTGTCTCCGCCCAGTCCCACGTAGTGAATTCCTTCATGAGATAAACGGGTTGGAATAACGGGGGTTGGCTGGTGTAACGATGCAGCCTTTGGCGGGACACAACTGAGAGTATCCATTCAGGACAAATTGCTTAGAGCCGGGCAGTTACAACCCAAAGCTGGAATTCCTTTACTATTAAGGCACGCCAAACCAGCCAAACAGAGGGGACTTTGGTTTTACCCCACTGGCTAATCATAAGTCATACAAGCAATTCCCTTGAATACTTCAGTTCTCTTGTATCACCACCAGCACCACTTGTTTTAGGGATGAATGGTTATGAAAACCAATACCCCAATAAAAGAAAAAAGGTTCTCACGATCCCAAAGGACCAAGCCCCAGATCCAGGTCAATATACAAGTCAGATCTTACCCACAAATCATGCTGTTGCCAATCCTTTAGAATCTAAAATCTAAAGGTTTATTCATAAAAAGAAAGAAATATAGATGAGAGCTAAAATTGGTTAAATGGAATCAATTACATACAGTAATGGCAAAGTTCTTGGTTCAGGCTTGTAGCAGTGATGGAACAAACTTCAGGTTCAACTCAAGTCTTTGGAGTACATCCACAGCTTGGATGAGTCATCAGTGCTTTGTTCAGAGCTTCAATTTGTAGCAAAGTTCCTCCAGAGGTAAGAAGCAGGATTGAAGACAAAATGGAGAGGTTTCCAGGGCCTTTTATATTCTTTCTCTTGTGGGCGGAAACCCCTTTGTTCTCCTGTGCAAAATCACAGCAACAAGATGGAGTTTGTAGCCACCTGGGCATGTCACATGTCTATGAATGATTCAGCTTTTTGCAGGCCGACGCCATTGTTTACATGTTAGTTTGAACATTCCTAGGAAAGCTCAGATGTGGATTGGCATCTCCCAAAGTCCATTGTCAGTTAAGTGTTTCTTGATTGGGCACTTACTGAGAATAGTCCTTTCTCAAGAAGCTGACCTAATGCTTCACTGAGGCTACTTAGAATCAAACACATTGAGATACAAGTACATATCCAATATTCATAACTTCAAATACAAAACTGATACACACATGCAGACAGCATAATCATAACCAGCAAACTACAACCTTTCCATAGACACCTCACTTGACAACCTTTGTACAATATTTGCTGCAAATATATAACAGTGGTTGCAACAATGCTCTATCTATATGGTTACAGTTTAAGTCAATAACGTCACAGCTGGGTGATGGAATGGGAACACATGTCACAAGTCAAGGCTGCCATGTTTGCTGTGGGATGGTTGGTGGGGAAGCCATCCACCCCAGGGATTTATAGGCGAGACAGCATCCCACAAGCCCTCTATAGTTAATGAGAAACAACTGTGCAGTTGTTATGCGGCTCAGACGCCCTAGCCAATCAGCAAGCAGGGAATTGTGGAAGAGGACAATGAGCGTAGAGTGATGGGAATGTGGCCAGGACCATGACGCTAACGGGCCTGTGAAGGGCATGGGACCTGCAGTGACCAAAGTGGCCAGGATTCTGGGTTGGTGTCTCACCACCCTGGGAACAGTGGGATGGAGCCAGAGAGGGCATCTTTCCCCACGCAGTGACCTGCCGGAGGGGGTGAGGCTGGAACAATTATAGAATCATAGAAGATTAGGGTTGGAAGAGACCTCAGGAGGTCATCTAGTCTAACCCCCTGCTCAAAGCAGGACCAACCCCAACTAAATCATCCCAGCCAGGGCTTTGTCAATCCGGGCCTTAAAAACCTCTAAGGATGGAGATTCCACCACCTCCCTAAGTAACCCATTCCAGTGCTTCACCACCCTCCCAGTGAAATGGTGTTTCCTAGTATCCAACCTAGACCTCCCCCACTACAACTTGAGACCATTGCTCCTTGTTCTGTCATCTGCCACTACTGAGAACAGCCGAGCTCCATCCTCTTTGTAACCCCCCTTCAGGTAGTTGAAGGCCACTATCAAATCCCCCCTCACTCTTCTCTTCTGCAGACTAAACCAGCCCAGTTCCCTCAGCCTCTCCTCGTAAATCATGTGCCCCAGCCCCCTCATAATTTTCGTTGCCCTCCGCTAGTCTCCCTCCAATTTGTCCACATCCTTTCTGAAGTGGGGGGCCCAAAACTGGATGCAATACTCCAGATGTGCCCTCACCAGTGCCAAATAGAGGGGAATAATCACTTCCCTTGATCTGCTGACAATGCTTCTACCAATGCAGCCCAATATGCCGTTAGCCTTCTTGGCAACAAGGGCACACTGTTGACTCATATCCAGCTTCTCGTCCTCTGTAGTCCCCAGGTCCTTTTCTGCAGAACTGCCGCTTAGCCAGTTGGTCCCCAGCCTCTAGCAATGCATGGGATTCTTCCGTCCTAAGTGCAGGACTCTGCACTTGTCCTTGTTGAACCTCATCAGATTTCTTTTGGCCCAATCCTCCAATTTGTCTAGGTCCATCTGGACCCTATCCCTACCTTCCAGCTTATCTACCTCTCCCCACATCTTAGTGTTATCCGCAAACTTGCTGAGGATGCAGTTGATCCCATCATCCAGATCATTAATGAAGATGTTGAACAAAACTGGCCCCAAGACCGACCACTGGGGCACTCCGCTTGATACTGGCTGCCAACTAGACATCAAGCCATTGATCACTACCCATTGAGCCTGATGATCTAGCCAGCTTTTTGTCCACCTTATAGTCCATTCATCCAATCCATACTTCTTTAACTTGCTGGCAAGAATACTGTGGGAGACCGTATCAAAAGCTTTGCTAAAGTCAAGCTTTCCCCATATCCACAGAGCCAATTATCTCATCATAGAAGACAATCAGGTTGGTCAGGCATAATTTGCCCTTGGTGAATCCATGTTGACTGTTCCTGATACCCTGAGGTTCCATTGGGGGGAGCATGCCCCCGGAGGGGAGGCCCAGCTGCAGGGAGCTCCACGCCGGCTGGGGATGCCCGACCCTTCCTCTGGGATCTTGGCAGTGCAGCTTCAGTGGCAACGCATCGCCAGCCCTTCTAACACACCCACCCCACTGCTGCCCCCAGGAAAGCTCCTGACAGAGGGGCCTCGGGCAAAGGGTAACGCAGGCTTGGGCTGCAGGGAGTTTGCTGGACTGGTTGCCAAGTGGGGGGTGAGGAACAATCTGTGCCCCCCCTGCCCACCTGGGGATTTAGAGAGCAGGGTTTGCAGAGGGCACTCCCTGGTGAGGGATGGTGCCATGGAGTCTGGACGTGATCTACGGGGAAAAACAAGTTACTGCCCTGGTGCAGTGCTGGCCCTTTAAATGTGTGAATCACAGCGACACAAGAGCTGTCATGCGCTCCCCCCATCAGGGTCATGTCCACTGGGAGGGGACCCCGCTAGGAGCATGCCGTCTGGGCCCTTGGTGGCTGGTTTACTCTGCTCAATCACCCCCTGCCCCTCGTTCCCTGCAGGGGCGGGACAAGGCTCCCTCCACCAACCCCCAGCGCTGGGGCTGGCTCAGTGGGCAAAGGCTGTAGGCACAGAGGCTGGGGATTCCCTTGCCCTGTGCCCAGTCCCCTGTGTTATGCCTTGGGCAGCATCTCTAAACCACAGGTCTGCATAGCTGTGGCAGGGTGCCTGCCTCCCCGGCCCAGACTAAAGTCCCCCCACAGCTCCGGAGCAGAGATAAGAGAGGCCATAAAACAAGGCGCCTGCCCCAGCCTTGTGCTGGGATGGGAGGGGAAGGAGGTGGTGGTCACGCTATCTGGAGAGGCTCAGGACCCTGACTGGCGACCTCAGGACAGACAGTCACAAACAGGGCAGACACCCCAAGCTGGTGGTCTATAATCAGATTTCACCATGCCAGTAACAAATGTGAACTCCTGGATCACTGTCACAGTCTCACCATGGAGTCACAGACAGTCCCCAAATTATCCTGCCACCCAGACAAATTGGATTTAGTGATAAATGGTCACTTACATCAAAAATCACACCACATATTCAGGTTGCTCCCAGTCCCAAGAGACCAGTCACTTACCCCAGATCAGTTGGTCCCCTAGATCTTACTCCAAAGACCACACCTGTGGCCAGTCTGTAATAAGCTATCTAAAAGGTTATTAACTAGGAAAAAGGTATAAGGGAGTTATTTACAGGTTAATAGTGAACATATCCACCCCAATGAGTTACCGTCTAATTCTAAGAGTGAACGAGTTGTAGTGATCTGGCAATTCAAAGTCTCTTTCAGGGTGGACTCAGGAGGCACCCCCTGAGGATCTCTGGCTTCAGGTTAGGCCATGTCTACACTAGCGAGCTTACAGCGGCACAGCTGTCCCAGTGCAGCTGCGCCGCTGTAAGAGTCCTCGTGTAGCCGCTTTATGCCGGCGGGAGAGAGCTCTCCCGTCGACATAATAAAACCACCTCCACAAGCAGTGGTAGCTGTGTCAGCGGGAGAAGCTCTCCCACTAGCACAGTGCTGTCAACAATGGCACTTCTGTCAGTGTAACATGTCATTCAGGGTGTGTTTTGTTCACACCCCTGAGCGACATAAGTTATACCGACAAAAGTGGTCACATAGACATGGCCTTAGAGTCTCTGGCCCTTCAGAGTTCAAACAGCCAAAAAGATGGAAAACTTTCCTGTGACTTGGTTTTATTTTCTTCATTCAGCTTCCAAGTCCGCAGGACGAGCTTCCTTGCAGGTAGTATTTCCAAGGTGCAGATAGGACCGTTAACTAATCCTTTGTATTGCGATGTTTCTTGATGGCCCGTCTGATTTTTATAGTCCTTCTGGAAGGGTGGGGGGACAATTCCTGTGCCTGGGTTCACAAATTCAGAGCAAACATTTTCAAAGTTATAAACCAAAGCTTACCTCTCTTCTTATAGCCTGGGATACAGACATTGCAAGCAAGATTAATGCAGGCAGCAATTTACAAGCATTTCATAGAGTCTAAACCAGGGGTCTCAAACTCAAATGACCACGAGGGCCACATGAGGACTAGTACATTGGCCGAGGGCCGCATTACTGACACCTCCCACTGCCACCCTTGGCCCCGCCCCCACTCCACCCCTTCCATGAGGCCCTGCCCCCATTCTAACCCCTTCCCTGAAATCCCCACCCCAACTCTGCCCCCTTCCTGCCCCCAGGGAGGGCAGGAGGGGTGTGGGGTGTGGTGGGGTGTGGGGTACAGCAGGGGGTTGGGCTGCAGGAGGGGTGCGGGGTACAGCAGGGGTTTGGGCTGCAGGAGGGGTTCGGGGGGCGGGCTCCGGCCCGACACGCACCGGGGGCAGGGCAGGCCGCCTGCCTGCCTGTCCCCACACCACTCGGGAAAGTGGCCGGAACCTGCGGGAGGAGGGGCACAGGGGTCTGTGTGTTGCTGTTGCTTCAGGCACCACCCCCAGCAGCGCCCATTGGCCGGGAACGGGGAACTGCGGCCAATGGGAGCTGCTGGGGGCGCTGCCTGAAGCAAGAGCAACACACAGAGCCCTGTGCCCCCCCCTTCCCCACGTTCCGGCCTCTTCCCGGAGCGGCAGGAGGCAGGGAGCCCGCCCTTCCCCCGGTGTGCGTCAGCCTGGAGCCGCTCTAGGTAAACGCTGGGGAGGGGGGGGCGGGGGGGCCGCGAGGAGCTCGCGGGCCACAGAAAACAACCCCGCGGGCCGCATGCGGCCCCCGGGCCACATGTTTGAGACCCCTGGTCTAAACAACCAATGTCTTATAAGAATGTAATACCTCTTTTGAGGAAAACTACCATACAGGTGAAGTAGTCTGGTCTCCAGCTATGAGTTTGTCAGTTCTTAGCTAATGCCTGCAGCTTGGGAAAAAGCTGGTATCTGGCCTGCCAGCATCACCAGGGGTGCAGGGGTTTTGTGTGTGCAGCTGGCATGGCACAACCCCAGTAGGGCACAGATAGGTCCGGCAGCGCCATTCTGTGGCACCAGTCAGAGGACAGCTAGGCTCTATGGTCAGCCATGTTGGTTTCTCTTTGCAGGTGTCTGTACAGCCCGACGGCCATGAGAGACTGAGCCAGCCGGGCCCCTGGGTGCAGGCATCAGAGGTGCTGGCTCTGCTTTAGGAGTGGGCCTGCTCTGCTACAGAGATGGGGCTCTAACACAGGGTGGGGTTCGGAGACTTGGGGTATTGGCCTCTCTCTAGCGGGGGGAATGGGGCCTGACTTTGTTATTGGTCCTGCAGGGGTCGAGTGGGGTTCCCCTCCATCTGTGGTGTCTCCCAGGGTCTGGCTCATTTCTCTCCACCATCCAGTCGGCTGTCCTAGCTTGTCTTAGAGCAGTCATCTTGGCGCTGGAGAGGAGAGGCTAAAGCTCTCCGGTGTCTTGGTTTCCAGGGGCAGGCCAGGAGGGGGCGATGTTTGTTCACACCCGGTCCTACGAGGACCTGACGAGCCCTGAGGATGGAGACGTCGCGTCCAGAAGCTCTGAGGAAGGGCGAGGGGACCAGGCAGACCAGACCAGCATAGAACAGATCAGCAAGGACTTCAGTGAGCTCAGCACACAGCTGACAGGCATGGCGTTAGACCTGGAGGAGGAGATGAGGCCGAGCCAGGAGGACAAGATGGATCTCTCCCTGCAGACGGCCCGGAGGGACTCAGCCCGGTCAGAGAAGGAGGATGAGGACGTGACCATGGAGACCTGGCGCATGCATCAGAAGCATGTGTTCGTGCTGAGCGAGGCGGGCAAGCCAGTGTATTCCCGCCACGGCTCAGAGGAGGCGCTGTCCAGCACCATGGGAGTGATGATGGCCCTGGTGTCCTTCCTGGAGGCAGAGAAGAATGCCATCAGGTCTATCCATGCAGGTACCATTGCAGGCAGGGGCCACTTGATGGCACATGCTGCCTCGGGGAGTATTAGCTGTACCTTAAATGTGATGCTCCGCTGTCGACTGCTGCACAGAGCGGCCGGAGCACTGGCTTGGACAGGAGCTCACTGCTGTCCTGGGAGCAGGACAGGCGCTGGGCCCGGCCTCCAGCTGCACACACAGCTGCCTGATTTGCAAGTGCAGTTACCACAGCGGCGTGTGCGAATCCGGGCATCCGCTGTTGGTGAGTGCTTTAAATGTGCGTGCAAATTGGGGGCACTGTGAGATGGTTACAGAGGGAGGCAGATGAGGAGACTAAGGGCCTGTGTGTTGGTGTCTCCCTGGAAAGGGCATACGAAAGCCTGTGGCTCTGACACAGTGCAGGGGAAGCACTGGGTTTCCCTTCCCTGGCTAGGTCCAGGAATACTGGATTGCTGGAGGAGCTTACTCTCAGTGTCCACCTCACTGCAAGGACAGCCATCCTTGCTTCTCAGGCCTGACTGACACTGAAAATGTAAGTTGATTAGCTGCATAGAGACGGAAGCTAGGTCTTCTATTGGCCTAGGTGCGTCTACAACAGGGGTTAGGTCGTCGTAGCTATGGCGCTTCCCGTAACTACGACAACCTAACCCCTGGTGTAGACGCAGCTAGGCCAACAGAAGACCTACCCACTATCACTCAGGAAGGTGGTATTCCTAAACCCATCGGTTCATGTAGTCTGTGGTACGGGGTTGCACCAGCATAGTAGTTCCTGTAGCGTAGACGTGGCCTCATTCGCTGACCCTCCGGAGCCACGAGAGCTCCCTGGTGTTTCCCAGCGGCGCGCTGCCCTGGGCTGACGTGTCCCTCTCTCTCCTCCCACGCTGGGCAGATGGCTACAAGGTGGTCTTTGTGCGCCGGAGCCCCCTGGTGCTGGTGGCCATGGCCCGAACGCGGCAGTCGGAGCAGGAGATTGCCCATGAGCTCCTCTACATCTACTACCAGATCCTCAGCCTGCTCACCTGGACCCAGCTCAACCACATCTTCCAGCAGAAGCAGAACTATGACCTACGCAGGCTGCTGGCGGGCTCCGAGCGCATCACTGACAACTTGCTGGACCTGATGGCTCGGGACCCCAGCTTCCTGATGGGTGCCGCGCGCTGCCTGCCAATGGCAGCGGGGCTCAGGGACACCGTGAGCACCTGCCTCCAGCAGGCCAAGGCCAAAAGCCTGGTGTTCTCCATCCTGCTGTCCAGGAACCAGCTGGTGTCTCTGGTGAGGAGAAAGGACCAGTTCCTGCATCCCATTGACCTGCATTTACTCTTCAACCTCATCAGCTCCTCCTCCTCCTTTCGTGAGGGCGAGGCCTGGACTCCTATCTGCCTGCCCAAGTTCAACTCCAGCGGCTTCTTCCATGCCCACATCTCATACCTGGAGCAGGACATGGACCTGTGCCTGCTCCTGGTCTCCACCGACCGTGAGGACTTCTTCACTGTCTCCGACTGCAAGCGCCGCTTCCAGGAGCGCCTGCGGAAGCGTGGCGTGTCCCATGCCCTGCAGGAGGCGCTGCGCACCCCCTTCTACAGCGTCTCCCAAGTGGGGATCCCGGACCTCAGACACTTCATCTACAAATCCAAGAGCTCGGGGCTCTTCACCAGGTGAGAGTCGAGGTGGGCGTGGTCTCCATCGCCGGACGCGGAGCCAAGGGGAACACGCATGGCTGGGATGAGTCCTTGGAGCTGCTCTGTGCCATCAGAACACAGGGGTAGCTCCCAGCTGTGGCCATGACAATCAGTGCCAGCCAGGGCTGCTTCCCTGCCTGCCAGATCCTGGACTGCCACTAAGCTGGTATCAGGGACTGATGGTGCCTGGGTCAGCCTGTGAGTCTCACGGTGCCTCAGAGCCACCACTTGTGCTTACAGCTGGCATTGCATTAGAGCCACACATGGCACCTCATGCACCACACTGCAGGTCAGGGACACACGAAGCCCTGGGGTGTGTCATTGGGGGGCAGGGTGGGTCTCTCCCAGGTGTGCCCTGAGCAGCGGACTGTGGGGGGCACTCAGTGCAGAGGGGATCCTTGCAGGCCTGGCACAGGGCTCGAGGGTGGCAGCTCCAAGGGGGTGCCCTGCAGCCAGAGTCAGGGAGCTCACGAAGCAGCTTTCCCACCCTGACAGTGATTGGTGCTTGGGAGAAGACACCCGCCACACCAGCCTGAATGCCTCATGTTCCCAGTGCTGCTCCCAACAGTGCAGCTTCCCGCTGCTGGCCAAGGTAGGCCAGGCTCCAGGCAGCTGGTGCCAGATGGGTCTAGACCCTGTCTGCACTAGTGCTCCCAGCACTGTTCCAGCTCGGGGAGTTGCATCACTGGTGGCATGATGGGAGGGGGAACATCCAGCCAGGCTGCAGTGTGTGACTCCAACTGCAGCCGTCTTCCTAATGGATTGCTCTGGAGGGCTCACTTACACCCATCCCCCAGACCCGTACACCTTGGGTCCTGGACTGTCCCCCACTGGGGGTGGCACTGATCCGCAGGGAGCCCTGTGGTTGGTCTAGGAACAGCTGCCAGGATTCCAGGGCAATGCCATCCAGAAGGTCCCCTTGTGCATGGCTTGAAGACTGGTATGGGCTGGGGGGCGTAGAGAGGCCTCCATGGCAAATCCTGGCAAAAAGCAAACACCAGGAAGGTCTCCACTGCAGTGGTCTAGCAAGGCCTGTGTGTTCATTTGAATATTACATTACCCAGACCTCTTTGCACCAGAGACAGGGCTTGGAGAAGGACATGCTCCTCCTCACCTTGCAGGCTAGCTGCTCTTCACAGCGCCCCATGCTGGGTCCTTCATTGGGTCCAAGAGTTTCCTTGAGAGGAGCTGGCAGTGACAGGCAGGTGCCAGCAAGTGTGCAATTTCCATCAGAGTCACCTGCAACAAGCTGGCAGACATGGGTGGGTGCTGGCTACCGGTGATCTCCATCACCCTGCAAGGTATGCAGGTCGGTTGCACGTGCTGCCCACTGGGTTCAGTAGCTTTGTGTGACCCACTGCAGTTGTCCTGGGACAAAGAGTTCCATTGCTCTGTTGCGTGGAGCTTACCCTGGTCAGGTTAATGTTCTGGGGGGTTAATCAAAGGGCAATTTGTTTTTTCCAGCCCTGAGATTGAGGCTCCCTATGTCAGCGAGGAGGAGAAGCAGAGGCTGCTGGAGCTATACCAGTACCTGCACAGCCGTGCCCACAACTTCTCCCGCCCCCTGAAAAACATCTACTTCACAGGACCCAGCGAAAATCTCCTGGCTTGGGTAAGAACCACTCATCCTTCCATCAGCTGCCCCACATCTAAAGAGTGTGGACCAGCCAAGTCTCTGTCATTTGAGCTAAAGGATTAATGCTGGCAACAGTAGTAGACTTTTCTCCTCTTATTAGGACCAGCCACTAGAGGGGGCAAAGACCCACATGCCAGGATGGGGATAACAAGCTGAGATAGGAGAGAGAGAGTACACTGAAGTGGTCTGGCTAGCGTGTATGTTCCTCTGACTTCTGCATGGAATTTCCACTGCATGGAACCTGGATACTAACACACAGTCAGGATAAGTGCCTGGAAAATACATGGGGGAGAGAGAGAAAATAAGAACTGCTCAGTGTGTGTCACAAGCCCTATACTGTTTGCTGCTCAGGGGAATCTCCTTTAGTTCAAGTGGCAGAGTCCTAGGCTTTTGGCAGGCCAATCTGAGTTCCAGCACTGTCCCCACCACGGAGTTCCAAATGGCCATGGTTTTGCAGCACAGTGACAACCATGATCTACACGGTAACCAAGGGTTTCATAGATGATTCCATCTAATCTGCCCCCCTCTGTAGAGACTGCCCCACAATTATTGCTGTTTGAACTAGGGCAGATATTATAGAAAAACATCCCATCTGGATTTAAAAATGGTCAGTGATGGAGAACCCACCACAACCCTGGGTAAGTTGTTCCCATGGTTAATTCCCCTTACTGTTAAAAATGTACGCCTTATTTCCAGTCTAGATTTGCCTACCTTCAGCTTCCACCCATTGGTCTGTGTTAGACTTGCTGGCCTGAAGAGCCCATTGTTAAATATCTGTTCCCCTTGTAGGTACTTACAGACTGTGATTCTAGTCACCCCTTCACTTTCTTGTTGTTAAGCTAAATTGATTGAGCTCCTTGCTTGTCTCACCATAAGGCAGGTTCTCCAATTCTTTAATCAGCCTCCTGGCTCTTCTCCAAACCCGCTCCAATTTGTCAATGCCCTTCTTTGCCGCCGTACTCTCTTGCTGCTCCTCTGAGAGGCCATCTCTAGCGTGCATCCTCACACAAACAGCTGTGAGACCTTTAGGTTGTAGCACAATGATGCTGCGGGACCCCGTGGTGATACAATGTGAATACACGGCAGAAGACTTCTAGTGTTGTTCTGCAAGCTGGGGGTTGCCCCCTGCTCTGGCTTTTGTGGGAGAGTCCTAGCCTTGTCGGAGTCCTTGATGTGCCAGCATGTACCCATTGCAGCGTGCACCCATTGCAGCATGCAATGCTCCATGTTGAGCTGAGATAGTTTCCAGTATGCAGCGCAGCAAGGCCTTTCCACAGGCCTCATCTCCATGTTATAGATGAGGGTTGCTGCGTTCTAGGAAAAGTAGCTGCTGGTCTAAGGCATGAGTGGGCA
Organism: Terrapene triunguis; assembly: GCF_002925995.2. Taxonomy (NCBI): domain Eukaryota; kingdom Metazoa; phylum Chordata; order Testudines; family Emydidae; genus Terrapene; species Terrapene triunguis. Next base: position 1,773,526 of record NW_020664586.1, on the reverse strand, counting down.
TAACTTGGGCATCTCCCTGGGATGGAAAGGTTAAATCCATCGTTTTTTTGTATAGATCCAGGGAGCTCCCAGGGGGAAGGGATGGCCCTTACAGGGTTTAAACTTTCATAAGCAGAATGGAAAATGTTAATTACTGAAATGTGCCAACCACCTTTGCTCCCCAGTTAGGAGGTGGAAAACCCTGTCCGCTTGCAGTCTCTAATGTACGTGTCTTCATAACCCTCCCATGCAGCAGTGCTGCCCTCCCCTTGCTGAGATGGGGAAACTGAGGCCCGAGAGACTACGTGATCTGGGCCAAGATCTGTAACAGGGCAAGGAATTGAATCCCCATCTCCTAGATTAGTGACCTCATCGCTGGGCCATCCTCCTGGACCCCTCCTGGCATCTGGAGGCAGGCTCTGTGCCCAGGCACTGACTGGGATTGGCTCCCATCTCTCCCCTAGGTGACCAGTGCCTTTGAGCTCTACCTGTGCTACAGCCCCCTGGGGACCAAGGCAGCCGCCGTCAGCGCTGTCAACAAGCTGATGAAGTGGATCCGCAGGGAAGAGGACCGACTCTTCATCCTGACACCGCAGACCTACTGATGGGTGCTGTGCCATGCCAGCCATGCCCAGAGCATTCCCGGCTCCGATCAGAACACCCCCCGCCCTCCCGATGTGCGTGGAGGATGGCGGGAAAGGGACACCCTTGGGAAGCAGAGCCCTCTGCCCCCCAACGCAGGGAAAGCACATTAATGGGGTTGTTAAATAGCAGATTTTAGAGACCCTAAAGCTTCCCGAGATGCCTGGCGCTGTGACCAGGACCCAATGGAGACCCCTGCTACTGAGGGGCCACCCCACCTGGACACGCATTCCTCACTACAGCCTCCAGCCAGCGCTTCTACCTCACCTGCCACTTCTCAGCCTCCCCACACCGTCCTGCTTCCCTCCCCTGTTGGGACACTCCTCTTCATTCCTGAGGTATATCTCTCAGTTTGGGGGGGGGGGAGGGAATATATATGGAGATATACCTATCTCATAGAGCTGGAAGCGATCTTGAAAGGTCATCGAGTCATAGAATCATAGAATATCAGGGTTGGAAGGGACCTCAGGAGGTCATCTAGTCCAACCCCCTGCTCAAAGCAAGACCAATCGCCAATCTAGTCCAGCCCCCTGCCTTCACTAGCAGGACCAAGTACTGATTTTTGCCCCAGATCCCTAAGTGGCCCCCTCAAGGATTGAACTCACACCCTGGGTTTAGCAGGCCAATGCTCAAACCACTGCGCTGCCTCCATGGTGAGGCAGGGGAGGGGTAGGTGCTCAGTCTGCACTGGGCTCCTAGGACCCCTGGTTCCTCCTGCAGCACTTCCCCTCTTTTCTCCATCACTAGACTATTCCCAGAGCACTGAGGTGGCATCTCCACTGCTCCATACCCACCCCCCTATCCCTGGCCTCCAGGTCTCTGAGCCAGGGGTCGCTGCCTGTGCACCTCAGAACCTGCTGGCTCCACCTCTGCCCCAGCCATCTGCCAGGCCCAGGCATTCTGCCTGGCTCCCCAAGGGACAAGTTCTCAGAGGCATTGGTGGGCAGGGCACACAGGGCAATCTGCCATGGGCAGGAAGGGCCGTACTGCCCAGCAGCTTGGCCCCTTGGTGTGGTCCCTCTCCCTGCTGTCTTCCAGCTTTCCCCTGCTTCTGGCGTCTCCACGCCAGCATCTCCCAGCCAGGTCCTTCACAGGCCTGTTGGGGATCTGGGGGACAGGGAGCACCTGGACAGGAAGAAAAGGCCCTTTGGGCTCCAAAGTGAGGAGGCCCTCACGTTGCCTTATGTCGGCCTGGTCACCCTGGGGAGGGCAGGGTGGCTGGGTCCCCAACCCCAGAAGGATTCACCCCCAGGTCTCCATTAGTCAGTGCCGGCCTCTCCCGCCCCTAGGTATTCCCTGGATCTCACCCAAGCCCGGATCACAGGCAGTTTGCCTGTCCCTGCGTCTGGGTTTTCGGAGCCAGCTCAGCAGCTGATCTATGTTCATGACCATGGCACCGGATCCTGGGATGGGGCTGGAGGAGGAAACCAACACCATTGAATAAAGGCTGCAGAGAAACGACGGTAGTTTTATTGTGGGGAGATAGCCACGAGGTGGCAGCAGAGGATGAGAGCGGGAAAGGGCTGGGTCCAGAGTCTGAGGTTAAAGCCAGGTTCCATTGTGAACCGCACCAGGACCCGTTAACTGTCTCTGAAATGCCAAACGATCTTCGTTGTAGTCCAAACTGTCTCTGTTGCAGCCTGAACGTGCTTGGCACAGCTGGATGTGCAGCTGTCATGCGGTGCTTTACAATGATTATCAGTTGTTCTTATTTTCAGGAATTTGCAATACTACAGCCCAGAACAAATGTCCCGTGTGGGGTTAATAAAGTGGGTGCTATGGCCCGGCGGGGCAAGGGCCGCCAGCAGCCCTGCAATGTGCCACTGACCCAAGCAGACTTTGGAATTGCACCCGGATGGTGCCAGTGGTGGGCCCAGGCCGAGCCAGCACCACGTGCTTGTCCGTGGCCACAGCTGGCTCCTGGGCCCTGCCCCAGCACGGATAAGGGGAATAAGCTATAGCGGTATGAGGCACCTTGATCCTATCCCCTCGGTGTAGCTGCAGCGGTAAGATCTCCCCCCCCCGAACCGCCAGGCAGCCTGGGCCAAGAGGAAAGGGTAGAGCAGCCCTGGCTGTCCTCTCGGCCTGCTGGGAGACGTGTCCCTGGGGAACAGGGAGTGTGACTAGCAGGTGGCAGTCACTGACCTGTCTCAAGAGACCACAGGGAGCGGGAAATCGGGCCCCCAGCTCTAAGGGTGGAGAAGAAGGATTTGTCTGGGACTTGGAGGATCTTTCCTTCCCTTGCTCACTGCGGGCCCATGAGTGTGAAAGGCACCTAGGGCACACAGGGAGCTCTCCATAAACACCGCGCAGGGCTGGGGAGTGGGGAGATGGTTGGGAGCAGTCAATGTCTGCTGCCCAGTGGAGAAATCTGGACTCCAGGATCTGCACAGTGCAGCTATAAACCACGTCCTCCCTGGCAGATTTCACAACCCTACCAGTCATTGCCTCATCTGCCCTGAACCTTGGCCTACAAGAGCTCAGCAGCCAGAGCTCCCATTCCATGCAAACCTGGGCCCCCCTTTGCCACAACCAGCACGGTGAGTCTCCAGGGGGTTGAGTTTTGGAGTGTCAGTGACCTGGTTTGAGAAGGGCAGCCTTCCCTCTGCCTTTCAAGGCTCCGTTGCTATCTTGGGTATCTGGCCCCCATGACCAGCAAATCTGAGCCCCCAATCCAGAAGAGACTGATCCTCATGCCCCACCCTCCCATGCACAAGAGTTGTACTAGGGTAGGTTCACCCATGGTGAACTTCCTGGGCTGTCACAGGCTTCCAGTGTGACCCTGGACAAGTCACTTAGCCTCTGTGCAGTGGGGATGCTAGTCCTGCCCTGCCTCACAGCGGTGCAAGGGAAATGCACAATTATGCCATGTGTTGAGAGCCACTGATGCTCTCTACAAGGTATAATTATTGTTCTACAGATGGGAACAGAGGCACAGCGACAGACCAAAGCTCACACAGGGAGCGAACCAAAGCTGGGAACTGAATCCTGGTCATCTGGCTCTCAGGGTAGGGGCCAGCCTTCGGCCTGGTCTACACTACGGGATTAATTCGGATTTAGCAGCGTTAATCCGAATTAACCCTTCACCCGTCCACACTACAGAGCCAGTTAATTCGAATTAAAGGGCCCTTTAAATCGATTTCTGTACTCCACCTCGACGAACGGAGTAGAGCCTAAATCGATTTTGTTAATTCGAATTAGGGTTAGTGTGGCCGCACACCACCGAATTACTGTGTTTCAGTTAATGGGGTAGTGTGGCCGCACACCACCGAATTAATGTGGTTAAAAACCGAATTAAGGTGCTTAGTGTGGCCGCGCACAATCGAATTTATACAACCTGTTTCCCAAATTCGAATTATCTAAATTCGGATTAATCCTGTAGTGTAGACATACCCTTCCACTCCATGCTCAACCTCCACAGTCCAATTCCTGAACCTCCAACACCTTCCCCTTCCTTCCACTGCGCATGACGCACTACCAGGTCCAGTCCGGCATGGTGACCCTCATTCGGGGAGCAGTCCCACTGGAGCGTAGGGCGAGGGCTGCTCCCGTGCGTGTGGGTCTGCAGGGTTGGGCCCTTTGGGGAGAAAGGTAGCGGCTCTCAAATGCCAACAATGTTATTGCTCCAGTGCATCGATGCACACAGCATTTTGCAGGCAAATCCCAAGAGTGGTGGTGTCTGCTCAGAGGCAGCTAGCAGGGGATGGATGAGGCCAGCAGGAGCGGACAGCTGGCAGCGAGAAGGGCAGTGTGAGGACGAGGCTATGGATGGGGTTCATTGTCCTGGGTCAGAGAGGCTGGTCCTGCAGGATGATCCCTGGGGAAGATGACTCAGTGACGCGACCCAGAGCAGACAAGGGCTCGGAGAGGTGGATGGAGCTGGTGGAATGGGTGTGCCGGGGGTTATGCCAGGGCAGCACCAGGCAGAGTCTTCAGGAAGAGGATGAGGCACATGGGCTTGCTGTGGGCGGAGGCTGGTGGGTGCCTCTGAGCAGGGAGCAGACAGGATCCCCATGGTGGGCCAAGGGAGGAGAGTTTGGCTGCAGTGGGCAGAATGGGCTGGACAGGAGAGGGGAGGAAGAGAAGGCTGCAACCCTCAGGTGAGGCATGAGGCACCCAGGGCCGGAGAGAGCTGATCCCAAGGGGATGGGGAAGAACAATGGGGTTTGGCAGCAGGGGAGGGGAGCTATGGCAGAGGCAGATCTGAGTCATGGGCACCAAGGGGGCAGCAGCACCCTGGGGGCAGACACACTCGTCTGGGGTGGGGGTAGGTTTAGAACGGGAGCAAGCGCCAGCAGCTCCTGGGGAAGGAGGGGCCCGCTGGGAGAGGGTCCAAGAGATACAGGGAGGTCGGGAAGTAGGAGAGGGCAGAAGCCTGGGAGGAGGGGGCAGGAGAAGGGAATCTTGAGGGGGGAGGGATAATCCTGAGGCCCAGGACAGAAGAGGGATGAAGGGCAAGTGGGTGGCAAGGAGACCCCTTGGCTCAGCGAGGGGAGCTAGTTACTCTGGGGAGGGCTGGCTCAGCAGGTGGGCCCCAGCGGTGGTAGAGGCTTGTGGGGTAACTAGCACACGCCAAGACTTGGGGATGGCAGTGGGGTGGCAGCTGGCTCTTCTCCAGAGTGGGGGGAGAGAAGGCAGGATCAGCAACCGAGTTTCCTGGCAGGTGCTAGCCTGTGTGTGGGGCAGTTGGCAGACCCCACCGGTGAGCTAGCTCCACCGACACCAGCCAGGCCTGGCTGTCTGCACGCTCACCAGCCTGTCCTGGCATGGGCCGCAGGTACTCCCAGCTCCCCTGCTGGGCCTGGCACAGTGGGAGGCAGGATCCCTCCCCGGGTGTGTCAGAAAGCCCTGCTTGGGCCACCAGGGCCAGAGCAGCTGGCTGCCAGGGCTGCCACCCAGAGGCAGGAATTCCAGTGACCAGTTGTCACCAGCTCGAGGTGTGGTCCTGGGCGGGGTTGCTGCTACCCTCGCTGGGTCCCCTTAGTTTGCCCCAGCAGGGCAGTTCTTTGTCTCTGACTGAGTCCGGAAGCTTGCCTCAGTCTCTGAGCTGTGATCAGGGAGGCAACCTGGAGCAGGGGTGCTGTCCCTCCACTGTCCCAGGCCTTTCTGCCTCTCCGCTGCTCTGTCCCCTTTGTAGCAGGCCTTGTTTCCTTCACTGGGCACAGCTGGGTGCCCTAGGGTTGCCAACTTTCTAGTTGCACAAAACCAAACACCATAGCCCCTCCTTCCTGAGGCCCTGCCCCTATCCTGCCCTTTCCCTGAGGCCCTACCCCTACTCACTACATTCCCCCTCCCTCACTGGCTCGCTCTCCCCCACCCTCACTCACTTTCACTGGGCTGGGGTAGAGGGTTGGGGTGCAGGAGGGGGTGTGGGCTCCGGAGTGGGGCCAGAAATGTGGGGTTGTCAAGGCTGATTCCCCACTCTGGCACTTTGAGTACAGAAGGTGGGGGGCCCGCAAGGATTCTAACAATACTGGCCACTCCAGGCTTGTATTAAACTTTTATTTAAACTTGTATTACAGCTTTTCTCTGACCTTGGATGGGTAGATACTGCCACCACCAAAGTGCAAAAACCCCTTTGAGAACCCAGGAAGGCGCACTTGGAAATTCCTTCCTGTGCAGTACCCTCAGGCCCTTTCATCACCCACTCGGGGGAAGAGCTGAGAAAGAAAAACAAAGGAAATCAGCTGTTGCCACCAGCTAATTAAACAACATATGCACAAACCTCTTAGGATACAAAAATCCAATTCTGTTCTTTAAAAAGGTAAATTTTATTAAAAACAAAAAGAAAGAAAATACATCTGGAAACTCAGGCTATTGCTAAATTTAAAAAGAGCAAATACAAGGATTAAGTATCAACAATAGTTTAAGTATCAAATACAAGGCTTAAGTATCAACAATAGTTTCTTGCAGTCAAGCTTAAAGGTTACAAGCAAAACAAAAGCATTTGGGGTTAGCACAGAGGAGTCCACAAGCCATATAGAAATAAAAAAGAGATAAACCTAATTGCATCTTCCTAGACATTCCCTGATCTACTTACATATCTGGGGTTTTAAATGAGTAGTTTCTAGGTATGATCTGATGATTTTTCAGACCTGGCCCAAAGCTTTTTACAGCATCACTGTTCTGTTCCCTCTTTCCAAAGAACAACAAAAGGGGAGTTTTGTTTCAATTTTAAAAAGTTCTAGCTTTCCCATTGGCTCTTTTGGCCAGGTGCCCACTCACTTCCTTTTAACCTATGCATCACAGTGACTTTTAACCCTTTACAGGTAAGGCAAGTAGAGAATAGCTACTAAGAGGAATTTTATAGCTAACTGGCTGTTGGGTCCATAAAAGGGAGCTACCCCCCCTTCATTTATCACAGGGATTCAGGGTGCAGGAGGGGGCTCCAGGCTAGGGGGTGGGGCCGAGGGATTTGGAATGTGGAAGGGGGCTGTGGGTTGAGGTAGGGGGTTGGCGAGCAGGAGGGGGTGAGGGCTCTGGGGTGGGGCTGGGGATGGGTGCAGGGGGGGCTCAGGGCTGGGGCAGGGAGTTGGGGTGTGGGCTTACCTCAGACGGCTCCCAGTTAGTAGTGCAGCGGGGGTGGGCTAAGGCAGGCTGCCTGCCTGTCCTGGCACTGTGCTGTGCGTGCCCCAGAAGTTGCCAGCAGGTCTGGGTCCTAGGTGGATGGGGGGGGGAGCCAGGAGGCTCCACGTGCCGCTCTCACCTGCACGTTCTCAGTGCTCGGGGCAGCGCGCGGAGCCCTGTGCCCTGCCGCCGCCTAGGAGCCAGACCTGCTGGCTGCTTCTGGGGTGCAGCGTGGTGCCACCCAGGACAGGGAGGGACTAGTCTGCCTTAGCGACGCCAACTGGACTTTTAACGGCCTGGTCAGCAGTGCTGACCAGAGCCACCAGGGTCCCTTTTCGACCGGGTGTTCCAGACACCTGGTCACCCTAGGGTGCCTGCCTGCTCTAGCAGCTGGGCGTGGGTGGGCTGCTCCCCTCCTTCCTGCCCAAGCTGAGTATGTGGTCTGTAGACCCCCATTACATCTCCTCCCCTGCTAGACCAAGACCCGGCCTTGACTCTCATAGGCTACTTCTGTAGATGGAAAATCTGTGTTATGATGCAAACCTCTTGCCCAGTGTTGTATCCAGAAGGCGTATGGGTGTAGGATCTCATGATCCTTGTTTAACTCGTCCATCACATTTAGTCAGGAGCGTGTGATTGGTAACTAGCGTGAGCTTGTTTCCTAGGAGATAGTATCGCAGGCTCTCTCTTGCCCATTTGGCAGCCAAGCACTCCTGCTTTATCACTGAGTATGCTTTCTCACAAGGAAGAGTTTCTGGCTGATATAGACTATCAGGTGTTCCTCTCCATCTGAAATGGCAGCCCCAGCCCTGATTCTGATGCATCTGTTTGTACTATGAATTCCTTTTTGAAGTCCAGGCTATACAGCACTCATAGAATATCAGGGTTGGAAGGGACCTCAGGAGGTCATCTAGTCCAACCCCCTGCTCAAAGCAGGACCAGTCCCCAGACAGATTTTTATCCCAGTTCCTTAAATGGAACCCTCAAGGATTGAACTCACAACTCTGGGTTTAGCAGGCTAATGCTCAAACCACTGAGCTATCCCTCCCCCCCACTGGTCATGGCATCTTGTAGGCTTGTGAGGCATGAACCTTGTTGACTAAGGGCAGGTCCACACTGGGGCGGGGGATCGATCTAGGAAACGCAACTTCAGCTACGAGAATAGCGTAGCTGAAGTCGACGTTTCCTAGATCGAACTAAATTTACTTACTTCGGGTCCACGCGGCGCAGGCAGGCTCCCCCGTCGACAGCGCTTCCTCCTCTCGGCGAGCAGGAGTTCCGCAGTCGACGGGGGAGCGCTTCTGGGATCGATCTATCGCGTCCAGATGAGACGTGATAAATCGATCCCAGAAGATTGATCTCTACCCGCCGAATCAGGCGGGTAGTGTGGACCAGCCCTAAGGATCGAACGTGTCCTCCACTGACTCTATGTCCCTGGTAACGGGCCTCTTCCTTTCCTATTGCATGTTTAGTGGGATTTGACGTTACCCCGGCTTTTATTAGGGATCGGAGAATAGCGGTGACTTTATCTAGATGGGAGTCCCAATCCTTACTACAGATCACTAAGCCGTCTAAGTATGTCACCGCATATTGACTGTGCTGTTGGAGTATTTGGTCCATCAAATGTTGAAATGTGGCTGCTGGCTTGTGTAACCCGAAAGGCATGGTCCTAAAATGGAATAGGACGAGCGGCGTAGAAAAGGCTGTCTTCTCTGGGCATCCGGTGTTAAGGGAATCTGCCAATACCCCTTTGTTAAATCCAAAGTGGTGACGTATTGGGCTTCTCCAGTCACTCTAAGAGTTCATCCACTCATGGCATGGGGTAGGCATCGAATCTGGAAATCACATTTGCTTTCCTGAAGTCTATGCAGAAACGTAGTGAGCCATCTGACTTTGGGACCAGCACGATGGGGCTCCTCCAGTCACTCTGGGCCTCTTCTATCAACATGGTCCTGATCTCTCTCTTGGCAGGCCCCCTCAACTTGTTGGGGATTGGTAGGAGCCCTTCCCATTTTACTTTACCAGGTTCTGTACTAATGTGATGTTGTGCTAGGAACATCTTCCCAGGTAGATCTGAGAATATCCGTGGGAAAGTTGCCACCAGTTGGAGCCCCTGCTCCTTTTGCTCCTGGCTGGCTCAAGTTCTGTCTCAAGGTACGGAGCCTTTCTTTAGGCAGTCATCACCTTGGGGTCCTAGTTCCAGTTTCTCCAGAAATAGTGTGATAAAAAGGTTTTCCCCGGGCTTTCCAGGGCTTCGGTAAGTTTACATGGTATACCTGCTGTTCCTTTCTCTTCCCTGGCTGTCTAATCACGTAGTCTACGGTCACCACTTTCTTTGATACCTCGTAAGGGCCATTAACTTTTCCTCAGAGCTTGGAAGAAGCACAGGACTCGTTTGAAAGACGCACATGGCCTCCAGCCTTTCAAGTAACTTTAATCCACACTGTGCTACGTTCTCAGCTCTTGGTTCTTGGCCTTCCCAGATGCCCTGTACCAGGTCGAGTATGCCCCTCGGCTGTCGTCCGAATAGCAATACGAATGGCAAAAACCCTGTTGAAGCATGGGGCACCTCTCTGCTGAGAGTAGTTGGTCCCAGTGTCGGGGATCCTGGGCAATGAACTTCTTGAGCATCCCCTTGAGTGTCTGATTGACCCTTTCCCCTAGGCCATCTGTCGGGGTGGTGGTACACGGATGTGCATCAGGATTTGATTTCTAATAGTTCTCTCATCATCTGGGATGTAAAATTTGTCCTCTGGACCACCAGGACTTCTTTGGGAAACCCAACCCTTGCGAGGACTTTCAGTAGCTCCTTGGCTATCGTCTTAGCATTCGTAGACTGTAGTGGTATAGCTTCTGTGTATCTGGTGACATAATCCTCGATGACAAGTATATGCTAATGTCCCGAGGTGTTTTTCTCTAGGGGGCCTATAAAGTCAATCCCTATCCTTTCAATGGGGGCATCCACCAAGGGGAGAGGAAATAGTGGGGCTTGCGGGCTTTCCTTAGGGGCTGTCAATTGACATTTGGGACATGAGGTGAAGAAATCCTTAACCTCCTTAAAGATTCCTGACCAAAAGTATCGGGCTAGGATTCTCGATTATGTCTTGTCTTTCCCCAGTTGTACCGCACATGGTGTTGTGTGGGCCAAATGCACTAACCCACAGCAGTATATGTGTCGAACTAGCAGTTGCGTCCTTATCTCTTGTATCTGCTTGTCTTGGTCAACGTGATATAAGCAGTCTGCCCTCAGGGCAAAATGTGGGTACTGCTGGGCCTTTAGGGGATCCACGTCTTCATCATCTATCGTGACTACTTGTTTGAAGGCTCGACTCAAGGTCTCATCATTTCTTTGTTGCACGCGGAAATCAGAGAACCTGGTTAGATTCTCCAGGTTCAGTTGCAGAGGGAGTGGTGTATTAGGGCCCGTGGATGTTTCTTCTCCAGGCTCATCTGCCTCACAGGCACAGGTTCCAGCATTTGTGGCCTCCATTACGCCTATGGAAGGGACTGCCTCTGTCACTTCCCTTCACTCTCTCCTCACTATCCATTTCTGAGATTTTCTTTCCTTGGGTCAGGAGGTCAGGATCCTTAAAAGGGAACAAGACCCCCCAGGACCTCCTCTGGGGTGTTTTCTTTGGGTCCTGGTGCTAGGGGAAGCTTCTGTAAGAGCTCGGAGAACTACAGCCAGTCCCAGCCTAATATCTCAGGGTAGCGGAGGTCTGTAGACACGCATTCTCTCATCTGCCCTTGGTGCCCATCAGTGGTTAGTCTTATTGTTGTGATGAGGTATGGTAATATATCTCCATGGATACATCTGATTGGGATTTTCCCCTTCTTGAGTTTCATTGCCACCTTGGCTATTCGTTCCCGGATAAATGTCTGATCACACATCGAGTCTACGAGAGCCAGTGTCTTTTCACCCTCCACTTCAACTGGGATTGTGAATTTCCTCGGGCTTTTTCTTCATGCCCTATTCTCTCTGGTCCAGACCAGTCCAAAGTTATACTGCATGTAGAGACAGTTGCAGAATCTGTGCCCCTATTGTCTGCAGGAGTAACAGATCATTATGCCTGTCCCTTGTCTTCTGGCAGCTGCGTTACCTTCTTGCTGAGTTGCAGCAAGCCCCTGTTCCTGTGTAGATATGGGATGAGGAGTTGGTAGGGGAGTTAAGGGCATGGGCCTACTGTTGTGGGGAAATCTGACCCATGGACCTTGAGGTATTTTCCTGCCCCTTAAGCTGCCAGTCGGTTGGATAGCAGTCTGCGTCTTCCTGGAGTTCACCCAAGAGGGACCACCACTTTTGGGTCCCTGGCTCATTTCCTTCTCTGGTATATTGGGAGCCATAGAATCATAGAATATCAGGGTTGGAAGGGACCTCAGGAGGTCATCTAGTCCAACCCCCTACTCAAAGCAGGACAAATCCCCAACTAAATCACCCCAGCCAGGGCTTCGTCAAGCCTGACCTTAAAAATCTCTAAGGAAGGAGATTCCACCACCTCCCTAGGTAACCCATTCCAGTGCTTCACCACCCTCCTAGTGAAAAAGTTTTTCCTAATATCCAACCTAAGATATCCCTCCAAGAGGGAGGAGGCCTCAGCTAGGGTTAGCGGCAGGTGTCTGCAAACCCAGTCTCGACCAGCAAGCGGAAGAATCTGTACGAACTGTTCTAGGACTATGAGCTCGGCTACTTGGGGCCCCATTCGAGATTCTGGTTTTAACCATCGCCAGTAGCCATATCCATATCCAATATGGCTGCCTTCACTTGCTCGTAGTCTTGGGCTGCCGTGTCGTCCTGACCTCGATACGCTGCCTGGGCTTCCCCCATGAGGAGTGGGGTGAGTCGGATTGCCCACTGGGCCAGGGGCCAGTTCGGAGCCATGGCTATCCTTTCTAAGGTTATCAGGAATGCTCTGGGATCATCATCTGCTGTCATTGTGGGGAGTGTCGGGGCCAGAGAGATCCCCTGTATTGGGGGGGGTATGTGTTTCCCACAGAAGTGGGATGCTGGGGGGTAGCAGCTGGTACTAGTGGCCACCTGTTGTAACAGCTGTTGCTGGTGAGCTGCCATCTGTTCCGTCAGCTGCTGTTGGGCTGTGGAGTCTGCCAGCCATTGCAGGAACTGAGTCACCTCCATAGTTCTCATGTCTAGATAGAAGGGGGGAAAAAGGAGAGGAGGTTCTGTTTTGTTTTTGGCTTCCCATCTCTGCAGGGAGGGGCCTCTGCACACAGACCCCACTTCTGGTACCACGCTCTCATCCACTCCAAGTCGCAGATGCCCTCGCCAGGACCCCCTAGTTCGCCGCTGGTCAGGGCAGTTCTTTGACTCTGCACTTTCCTGAGTCCAGAAGTGTGCTTCAGTCTCTGAGTTGTACTCAGGGAGGCAGCCTGGAGCAGCGGTGCTGCCCTTCCGCTGTCCCAGGTCCAGGGCCGGCTCCAGGGTTTTGGCCGTCCCAAGCAGCCAAACAAAAAAAAAAACAAAAAAAAAAAAGCCGCGATCGCGGCCGTGATCTGCGGCGGCAATTCGGCGGGAGGTCCTTTGCTCCGAGCAGGAGTGAGGGACCGTCCCCCGAATTGCTGCCGAACAGCTGGACGTGCCGCCCCTCTCTGAAGTGGCCGCCCCAAGCACCTGCTTGGTAAGCTGGTGCCTGGAGCCGGCCCTGCCCAGGTCCTTCTGCCTCCCCTCCCCTCTCTGCACTCTCCGCTTTGTAGTAGGTTTTGTTTTCTTCAATGGGCGCAGCTGGGTGCCCACCTCCATGACTGGCAGCTCTGGCTGCTGTGCATGGGTGTGGCTGGGCTGCTTGCCCACAGACAGGAGAGACTCCCCTTTTTTGCCCTAGGCAAAAAAGCCACCCGCCACGCCCCCCCCCCAGCGCGCCGGGGGGAGGGCGGCGAGCCCGGCCGGGGCCCTCCACTCTCCCCGACCGGCCGGAGCGCCGGGGGGAGGGCGGCGAGCCTGCTGCGGCTCCGCTCTCCCCGGCGGCCGGAGCACCGCGGGGAGGGCGGCGAGCCCAGTCGCGGCCCCGCTCTCGGGCTGGAGCGCCCCGCCGCGCCGCCCCCCCTCCAGGCGCCGCCCCAAGCACATGCTTGGTGGGCTGGTGCCTGGAGCCGGCCCTGGCCACTGAAAGTCATTCTGTGAACGGCAGGGGGCGAAAAACCTCCGCCTGCCCCTAGCCACAGACATTCAGATCCAATCACCAGATCTGTGGTCCACCCAGCCCTCCCGGTCCTTGCTGCTTCCCCAGCCTGGCTGGACTGGTGCTGGACACTGGGCCCAGTTCTGGGGGCCTCATTTGAAAACGGATGTTGAAAAATTGCAGACAGTGCCCAAAGGAGCCGTGACAATGACTTGAAGGCTGGAGAAAGTGCCTGAGAGAGACTTCGAGAGCTCGACTCAACCACAGCACGTAAGGATCTCCCCAGGGAGCATATCCCAGGTATTGATCTCCCCGAGAAAGGCAGAACCAGAACCACTGGCTGGAGTCACAGCCAGACACGTTCACATTAGAAATACTGGAGGGACACGCTTTCGACAAAAAGTGCTGCACAAACTCTCTCAGGAAGTGCTGGATTCTCTGTTCATTGGGGTCTGCAGATCCAGCCGGGCTGCCTTGCTGAGGGACGCGTTAGCCAAACACAAGTCACTGGGCTCAATGCAGGGGTAGCTGCGTGGCATTCTCTGGCTTGTGCTATCCAGCAGCTCGGGCTAGATAGGCTATGGTCGCGTCTGACCTTACGTTCTATGAACGTGGCTGCCCAGGACTTCACAGCCCTCGGTCACTGGCGTGGAAAGAGACTCTCCAGCAGCTGCAGTGATACTAGGGCTCAGGGGAAATGTGAAAGGCACAAATGGGAGGTCAGCACAGGGCTTAAAAAGGTCTGTAAAAAGAGCTGGGGTGGGGAGACTCTCCCCGGGAGAGGCTTCCTGCTGCTCACAGGGGGCAGAGCAGGCTCAGTGCACCTGTGGCTAGCTAAGTACAACCTAGGAGGGGTCACAGGGGCCGTGTGGGTCCATAAGTCAGAGAAGTAGGGAGGAAAACAGGAAGTGTCAGTGGGGGGCCTTGAGGAAGGTGCCCAGGATGCCCAGGGCTGGGGAAGGCAGGTGAACCTGAGTGCAGGAAGGGAGCCTGTCTCCAGGGAGAGCACTGGGAGTCATCACTTGGTAACGGGGGGCTGTATTGGGCTTTTATTAACTGATGAGCCTGTTGCCAGGGAGGGGAGCCCTGGAAGCTCCAGCTGTGGACACTATATTGCTGGGGTTGACACCCTTTTGGAGTATGCATGCCTTAAGGCCTGGGTAGGTGCCCAACTCCCATTGGCTCTTTCTGGGTCTTAGGGGCCTAGCTCAACTTTGTGCCTCTGAAAACCTCTCCCTGTATCCTGTGTGGGCTGCAGCCACTGGAGAACAGCATGCTTCAGCAGCGCTAGCATTGCCTCCAGCTGGGCCAGTGCCTTGCACCAGTCATGCCCCCATGCACCGTCCTGTATTACCAAAGCCTGTGCAAGGAGAAGCTCCATCTGCTGGGTGTGCCATGCACTGAGGCCTCCCTGCTGCTCTGCATACACTGTCCCCGAGTAACAGCATTACAGGTCACCGCCGCTGTGCAACGCAGCGGATCCTCTTAATTAACAGGAAGTCACGGTGGCTGCTACGATTGCACCATAGGGTTAAATGACCTGGTGTTGTTGGAGGGGGACAGAGTCCGGTACGTTACTGGAAAAAGCTGATGGCTTTGAGAGCCGGTACTCCTTGTGAGGCCTGTATTCAATACATTTGAGGCCTTCACTTCCTCTTGGCAAACCGTCTGCAAACAGATCCCCAGCTCTGGGGATGTCTTCCTTCTCACCATGCTCTCTTCAGAATTGATCAGGCTTGGTGACCAGTCATGTACATCAAGGATTGGGGGAAAATAGGAGTGGGGGAGTGGAAGGAAAAAATAGGTTTGAGGAGATTTCCTTCCCCTCTCCCTTGTTTAATTCCTTTGCTCTGAAATATTTCTGTGAACTCAACATTGGTGTGAAATACAGCAATTTCAATCGGTGGAGGAAAACTTCAAACTCTTCTAAAATGTTAAGAGACGTAATGGGAACACCCAGGGTTTTGTGCTATGTGTCACCATGAAAATTAGAACCCAGCCAACTCCATCCGTTTGAATTCAGGCTGTCATCTCCGTGCCTGTCTGTGTGTGCACTCTGATTTGGGATTAAGAGGGTTCAGTTTCTACTGACATTAAACTGATTAAAAACTGACTCCCGTTATATTGAAAGAGGACATTTTAATCTGAAGGACTGTCCCCTCATAAACAGGCGCTGAAATAATGAAAAGCGTGAATTCACACTGGTGGAGTTCTATGGATTTATTTCAGTTTGCAAGTAGCCGAGC
Source organism: Terrapene triunguis (assembly GCF_002925995.2). Taxonomy (NCBI): domain Eukaryota; kingdom Metazoa; phylum Chordata; order Testudines; family Emydidae; genus Terrapene; species Terrapene triunguis. The sequence goes on along the minus strand of NW_020664586.1, from coordinate 1,757,958 downwards.
CCAAAGTTACGGAACTGGCCTGGAACCACGAGCAGAGAGGAAGTGGGTAGGCGCTCTGATGATTAGAAAGGAGTGTGGACACTGGGTGGAGTGTCCCCAGGCAGATCCTGCTGGAAGCCTGGTCTGGCCTCAGCACTCCTGGAAGAGAGCGATAACTGCATTTTAACCCACGTGTCTTATCTCTGTATGTAAAGCAGTGTCACCAACTCTTGTGATTTCATCACAAGGCTCATGATATTTGGTGTTTTGGAAAGCCCCAGCTGCTGGAGTCAGGTGATTGTGGGAGAATCACAGTTTGCTTTTAAAACTATCCCCCAAGTTTCTGGCCCTTGTGGGTGTGAAGAAAAGCTGGAAAATGTAAGCCAAGGTTCAAAACCCAGAAGGCAATACACAGAGCCCCAATGAATTGATGATTTGTAAAATCTCATTATTTTTAAGATAGTCTCAGGGCTGGGAACAGCTGGATGTCTGATTTGTGAGTACTCAGGGTCGGCCGTGCTATTAAAGCGATGCTGCCAACTGGAATTTTATTTTATTGCTAAACTTTTTAATTTTTTACAATTCAGCATCTCCTAGACCACTCCTGGAAGAGCATGTGTGTGGGTCTCTGGGCTCCCTGCAGCTGTTTTGGGCAGTTCTGGAAGCAAAACCACACCCATCCTCCTCAGATGTGCCTCTCCCTCCATTCACTGTACAACTCTCTGTCTGCTGCTTTTGGTTCTGCTCTAGCTGTTAACACACTTTGGGTGGGCTGGGGGAGCAGGGTTTGTGTCATCATCATCAGCACAATGTAACTGACAAAGTGCCCTCAAATGCCCAAAGGAAAGTCTCTATCTACCTCTCAGCTCTAGCAATCTTAGGGGGGACTTGTTACAATCATTGGTACAAGAATTTTCAGATGGAAATGCAATTTCAAAGACAAAGGTCATTTAAATCAGGTAAAGTGTTTAACTCATGCATGCTAGGTGTTGGCAAACTCACTGGCTTTGCTAACTGTTCCTCACAGACGACAGCGAAGGGCGTATAATCAGGGCCGGCTCCAGGCTCCAGCCCACCAAGCATGTGCTTGGGGCGGCGCCTGGAGGGGGGGCGGCGCGGCGGGGCGCTCCAGCCCGAGAGCAGGGCCGCGACTGGGCTCGCCGCCCTCCCCGCGGTGCTCCGGCCGCCGGGGAGAGCGGAGCCGCAGCAGGCTCGCCGCCCTCCCCCCGGCGCTCCGGCCGGTCGGGGAGAGTGGAGGGCCCCGGCCGGGCTCGCCGCCCTCCCCCCGGCACTCTGGCCGCCGGGGAGAGCGGAGAGCCCCGGCCGGACTCGCCGCCCTCCCCCTGGCGCTCTGGCCGCCGGGGAGAGCGGAGAGCCCCGGCCGGGCTCGCCGCCCCCCCCCCC
>NW_020664586.1:1709766-1756475 GCF_002925995.2 Terrapene triunguis | reverse complement strand
CCCCCCACCACCCACCCTACAGCATACCCACAATTACTCAAGCTACAACACTAAGGACTTGGCTACACTTGCGAGTTACAGAGCATTAAAGGAGCCCCGGGCGCACTAGCTCACTACCTGTCCACACTGGCAAGGCACGTAGAGTGCTCTGACTCCACGGCTAGAGCGCTCCTGGTACTCCACCTCAATGAGTAGAATAACAATTGATGCACCCCAGCTGGAGCGCCCCAGCGACAGTGTGAACGAGGTGTTGCATTACTGCACTCTGATCAGCCTCTGGAAACGTCCCATAATCCCCTTAAGTCAAGAGGCCACTCTTGTCATTGTTTTGGATATGCCCTTCGAAAACTCCGTTTGACAGCCGGCTGCTTATCTGCTCCGAGACAAAGCAACCATTACTGTAGAATGCTGTGGGGGAGGGAGGGGGAGGTCTGCTGCTGTGTGAACTTACAAGACAACATGCTGACATGCTCTCAGCCCCCCCAAAACCCACTCTCTCTCCCCCCACATACACACAACGCACTCCCTGTCACACTCCATCCCACCCCCCTCATTTGAAAAGCACGTTGCAGCCACTTGCATGCTGGGATAGCTACCACAATGCACTGCTCTCTGTGGCCCTTGCAAGAGCTGCTAATGTGGCCACGCCAGTGTGCTTTCAGTTGTCAGTGTGGACAGACTACAGCGCTTTCCCTACTGCGCTCTACAAAGGCTGGTTTAACTCAAAACGCTCTACATTTGCAAGTGTAGCCATGCCCTTAGGGCTTGGCTACACTTGCAAGTTAGAGCGCATTAAAGCAGCCCCAGGCATCCTAACTCCCAACCCGTCCACACTGGCAAGGCACTTAGAGTGCCTGGACTCTGCAGCTGGAGCGCTCCTGGTAATCCAGCTCCACGAGAAGCATAATGCTTGTTGGGCCTTGGCTGAAACACCCGGGCGTCAGTGTGGACAAGGTGTTGCATTACTGCGGTTTGATCGGCCTCCGGAAACGTCCCATAATCCCCTTAAGTCAAGTGGCCACTCTTGTCATTGTTTTGGAATCGGCTATAGGAATGCGGATATCCCCTTTCAAAGCTCCGTTTCTGACAGCCGGCATGCTTATCGGCTCCGGGACAAAGCAAGCCATTAGTGTGGAATGTTGCTTACTGTGAATGTGTGTGTGTGTGTGTGGCGGGGGTCTGAACGTATAAGACAGCATGCTGACTCACTCTCAGCACCCCCAAAACCCACTCTCTCTCCCCCCACATACACACAACACACTCCCTGTCATCGGGGCCGGCTCCAGGGTTTTTGCCGCCCCAAGCGGCGCAAAAAAAAAAAAAAAAAAAAAAAAGCCGCGATCGCGATCTGCGGCAGCAATTCGGCGGGAGGTCCTTTGCTCCGAGCGGGAGTGAGGGACCGTCCGCCAAATAGCCGCCGAATAGCTGGATGTGCCGCCCCTCTCCGGAGTGGCCGCCTCAAGCACCTGCTTGGCAAGCTGGTGCCTGGAGCCGGCCCTGCCTGTCACACTCCACCCCACCCCCCACATTTGAAAAGCATGTTGCAGCCACTTGCGCCTGCCTGCACATGTGGGGCTGCCTCCCCGATCAAGGTTTGCAGAGGGGGTGCCTGCGAACATTAGGGATCTATCTATTAGTTTACTGTCCTAAGAACACCCAAGGGGAGACCACATCTTCCTCTGTGTTTGTACATTGCCTAGAACAATGGAGCCCCAAATCTGAGTGGGGCTGTTGGACGCTATCCCAATATAAATATTAGCAGTGCTTCTTGACAGGGCTTCCTTTGGGGGCACCCGGAGTGGAAAACTTTCCACTGCCAACAGGTGATCAGAAATTTATGAGCTCCGAAGTCACACACTCAGAGGCTGATGGCACAGCCTAATGCAGCACCAGTCCAATCTCACAGCACTGCCTGCTTGCAGAATGGCCAGGCGAAGCAGAACCAGAGGACAAGGAGAGAGGAAACTACTCCTATGCACCTCTGGACCACGGGAGAGAAGTGGACAAGCAGGAGTGGGTGTAGGGGATGTTGCTATAGTAGTCATTTTGTAAGCTGCCAATATACCACGGTGCTGGGTCCTGTAGAAAAACTGGGTCAGCCCCTAGGTTGGAGTAGACAGACAGCACTTTTCATCAGCAAACCTCAAGGCCCTCTACAAAAGGGGGTTAGGATTGTTATCCGCATCTCACAGATAGGGAAACTGAGGCACAGAGAGGGAAAGTGACTCAAGGTCACCCAGCAGACCCTCCCCATTCTTCTGAGTCCCAGTTCTGCGCTCTAGCCACTAGGTCATGCTGCTTCCCTAAATAGCAATCCAGTTTTAAACCCCACAGCCCTGGAGGTGAATGGGAGAGTGGGAAGTGCGTGTTGGGGGGTAGCCAAAGGGAATGATGTAAAGACTGGTTTGGGCAGCTGGGAGGCACTGAGTATCCTAGTGTGACCCTCACCCCCAGACTAACAAGGGCACAGACAGACTTCTCCATTGTTCTCTGGTTTCAGAGTTTTCTTTGGTGGGTTTACCGTGCGTTTCTAGCTGTTATGGCTTCAAGGCCACCTTTCAAAGCCTGGAGTGAGTGAAGCTGATATAGTGAGCTGTGCCGGAGTCTGCAGAGAGCCTGAGACAATAGCTGTGGGGGGACGGTTCCATTCATTTCAATGAGTGCTGACTCCAAGGATACATTACATGTCAACCTTGCTAACTACATCCCTCCTCGCCAAAGCAGGGAGGAGAGGAAGGATCAGATGTGCAGCACAATGGGCGCTGCTGCTCCATGACTGGGGCCGTTGTGCTAAATTAGATGGAATAAATAGGCCTAGAGAGCTAAAGGTGTTACCCGACCCCATCACTGTCCAATGCTGAACAGCTAACCAGGGCTCAGTTAAACTCCCCATCTGACAGTTGATTGGATGGTGTCATAGGCGGCAGTAAGTGTCCTTTTTTGGGGAAAGAGAAGCAGTGAGTTGAGATGGGTTGGAGCTGTTGTGAGCCCAATCCCATTTCCTGCCAGACAAAACAAGCCAAACGCACACAAACTGGGGAGAGAAAAAAGGAAAATACAGCTTCTGTCTCTGGCACTGCTGGAGAGACACAGACCTGGCACATGCTCCGAGCAGCCCCTGCGAGACCCGGCAAACCTGTACCAGCGCTGGGCGGTTTAGTGCATTGCTTTTAGCTGCCTCCTGGGTCCCAGGAGTGTTGCAAAACACAGTCTTGGCCAGTTCAGCCGGGTCTTAGGCCTGGTCTACACTATGACTTTAATTCGGATTTAGCAGCGTTAAATCGAATTAACCCTGCACCCGTCCACACAACAAAGCCATTTATTTCAAAATAAAGGGCTCTTAAAATCGATTTCTGTACTCCACCCCGACGAGCGGAGTAGCGCCAAAATCGATATTGTCATTTTGAATTAGGGTTAGTGTGGCCGCAATTCGATGGTATTGGCCTCTGGCAGCTATCCCACAGTGCACCATTGTGACCGCTCTGGACAGCAATCTGAACTCGGATGCACTGGCCAGGTAGACAGGAAAAGCCCCGCGAACATTTGAATTTTATTTCCTGTTTGCCCAGCGTGGAGAGCACAGGTGACCACTGAGAGCTCTTCAGCACAGGTAACCATGCAGGACGATAATCGAAAAAGAGCACCAGCATGGACCGTACGGGAGGTACTGGATCTGATCGCTATATGGGGAGAGGATTCAGTGCTAGCAGAACTTCGTTCGAAAAGACAAAATGCCAAAACTTTTGAAAAAATCTCCAAGGGCATGATGGAGAGAGGCCACAATAGGGACTCGGATCAGTGCCGCGTGAAAGTCAAGGAGCTCAGACAAGCCTATCAAAAAACAAAGGAGGCAAACGGTCGCTCCGGGTCAGAGCCGCGGACATGCCGCTTCTACGCCGAGCTGCATGCAGTTCTAGGGGGGGCCGCCACCACTACCCCAACTCTGACCGTGGATTCCGAGGTGGGGATAATCTCATCAGCTACACCTGAGGATTCTGCGGACGGGGAAGAGGAGGAGGAGGAGGACGAGCTTGCGGAGAGCACCCAGCACTCCGTTCTCCCCAACAGCCAGGATATTTTTCTCAGCCTGACTGAAGTACCCTCCCAACCCAGTATCCAAGACCATGACCCCATGGAAGGGACCTCAGGTGAGTTTACCTTTTAAAATATAAAACTTGTTTTAAAAGCAAGCGTTTTTTAATGATTACTTTGCCCTGAGGACTTGGGATGCATTCGCGGCCAGTACAGCTACTGGAAAAGTCTGTTAACGTTTCTGGGGATGGAGCGGAAATCCTCCAGGGACATCTCCATGAAGCTCTCCTGGAGGTACTCCAAAAGCCTTGCCACAAGGTTTCTGGGCAGTGCAGCCTTATTCCGTCCTCCATGGTAGGACACTTGACCACGCCATGCTTGCAGCAAGTAATCTGGTATCATTGCATGACAAAGCCTGGCAGCGTATGGTCCCGGTGTTTGCTGGCATTCAAGCAACATCTGTTCTTTATCTCGCTGTGTAATCCTCAGGAGAGTGATATCGCTCATGGTAACCTGGTTGAAATACGGGAATTTAATTAAGGGGACAGAGGTGGCCGTTCCTACTGGGCTGTTTGCCTGTGGCTGAAAAGAAATCCTTCCCTGCAGTTAGCCAAGCGCGGGGGGGGGGGAGGGGAATTGGCCCTTTTCGCGTTTGGCTAGCAGGGATCTTCCCTGATACCAGCCACGCGGTGGGGGGAGGGATAAAGCGATCATCCCAGAGAATTGGATGTGGGGGGGTTAGTTTGTTTTCTACTGCTGAAGGTTAACAGGAAAACCGCAGCACTCAACGGGCTTTGCTTGGTATGTGGGAAAGGAGGGCGCAGAAGCCGAAAGACAATGGCTTACCATGGCCGCATGCAAGCCGAATTCTGTTGCCCAGACCTGCGTCTGTGATCTCTAGCAGCAAAGCCACAGGCACTCAATATTAAGAGGCAAAATGCGACCTTGCACAGAAATCACATGTGCTATGTAATGTGAATAGTGTTGGTCACCGTGAAAGAGTATAAGCATTGTTCTGCAAAATGTATCTTTTTAAAAAATTCTCTCCTTTTTTCCCTCCCTCCAGCAGCTGCAAATTTTTCAAGCCTCCCTCCTCCGTCTCGAAGGCTATCTCAGATAAGGAGTCAGAAAAAGAAGACGCGAGACAAGATGTTCGCAGAAATCATGGAATACACCCACAGTGAAAGAGCTCATCTGAATGAGTGGAAGGACACGGTTTCAAAGTATAGGAAAGAAGCCAGTGAACGTGAGGACAGGAGGGACCAACGTGAGGACAGGAGGGACCAACGTGAGGACATGAGGGACCAACGTGAGGACAGGAGGGACGCTCGAGATGAGAGGTGGCGGCAAGAAGATCAGAGGAGGCAGGATGCAACGCTGGGGCTGCTGCGTGAGCAAACAGACATGCTCCAGCGTCTGGTGGAGCTTCAGGAATGGCAGCAGGATAACAGAGTGCCGCTACAGCCCCTGTATAACCCCCTTCCCCCCTCACCACGTTCCATAGCCTCCTCACCCAGACGTGTAAGAATGGGGGGGGGGAAGGCTCCGTACACTCTCCCATTCCACCCCAGTGGACAGCCCAAGCAAAAGGCTGTCATTTTTTTAACCTTTTTTTAGTGGCCTTTTCCTTCCCGCCGATCCTCCTCCCAAACCCCACCCGGGTTCTCTCCCTCTTTTTATAATCAATTAATAAAGAATAAATGATTTTTAAATGATAGTGACCTTATTTCCTTTGAAAGCAAGCTGGGGGAAGGGGGAGGGTGGGTTCCTTACAGAGAATGAGTCAATAAAGGGGGCGGGTTTTCATGAAGGAGAAACAAACAGAAATTTCACACTGTAGCCTGGCCAGTCATGAAACTGGTTTTCAAAGCTTCTCTGATGCACAGCGCTTCCTGGTGTGCTCTTCTAATCGCCCTGGTGTCTGGCTGCGCGTAATCAGCAGCCAGGCGATTTGCCTCAGCCTCCCACTCCGCCATAAAGGTCTCCCCCTTACTTTCACAGAGATTGTGGAGCACACAGCAAGCAGAAATAACAATGGGGATATTGGTTTGGCTGAGGTCTGAGCGAGTCAGTAATGATCGCCAGCGACCTTTTAAACGGCCAAATGCACATTCTACCACCATTCTGCACTTGCTCAGCCTGTAGTTGAACAGCTCCTAACTCCTGTCCAGGCTGCCTGTGTATGGCTTCATGAGCCATGGCATTAAGGGGTAGGCTGGGTCCCCAAGAATAACTATTGGCATTTCAACATCCCCAACGGTTATTTTCTGGTCCGGGAAGTAAGTCCCTTGCTGCAGCCGTTTAAACAGATTAGTGTTCCTGAAGACGCGAGCATCATGAACCCTTCCCGGCCAGCCCACGTTGATGTTGGTGAAACGTCCCTTGTGATCCACAAGTGCTTGCAGCACCATTGAAAAGTACCCCTTGCGGTTTATGTACTGGGTACCCTGGTGCTCCGGTGCCAAGATAGGGATATGGGTTCCATCTATCGCCCCACCACAGTTAGGGAATCCCATTGCAGCAAAGCCATCCACTATGACCTGCACATTTCCCAGAGTCACTACCTTTCGTAGCAGCAGCTCAGTGATTGCTTTGGCTACTTGCATCACAGCAGCCCCCACAGTAGATTTGCCCACTCCAAATTGATTCCCGACTGACCGGTAGCTGTCTGGCGTTGCAAGCTTCCACAGGGCTATCGCCACTCGCTTCTCAACTGTGAGGGCTGCTCTCATCTTGGTATTCTGGCGCTTCAGGGCAGGGGACAGCAAGTCACAAAGTTCCATGAAAGTGCCCTTACGCATGCGAAAGTTTCGCAGCCACTGGGAATCGTCCCACACCTGCAACACTATGTGGTCCCACCAGTCTGTGCTTGTTTCCCGGGCCCAGAATCGGCGTTCCACGGATAGAACCTGCCCCATTAACAACATGATCTCCAAAGCACCGGGGCCCGCAGTTTGAGAGAATTCTGTGTCCATGTCCATATCCATGTCCATGTCCTCATCATGCTTGTCGCTGCGCTGCCGTCGCAGCCTCCTCCTCGCCTCGTTTTTCTGGTCCTGGCTCAGCATAAACTGCATGAAAACGCGCGAGGTGTTTACAATGTTCATGACTGCTGTCTTGAGCTGAGCGGGCTCCATGCTTGCCGTGGTATGGAGTCTGCAGTGTTCACCCAGGAAAAAAGGCGCGAAATGGTTGTCTGCCGTTGCTTTCATGGAGGGAGGGGTGAGGCTGTACCCAGAACCACCTGCGACAATGTTTTTTGCCCCATCAGGCACTGGGATCTCAACCCAGAATTCCAATGGGCAGGGGAGACTGCGGGAACTATGGGATAGCTATGGGATAACTACCCACAGTGCAACGCTCTGGAAATCGACGCTAGCCCCGGTACATGGACGCACACCGCTGAATTAATGTGCTTAGTGTGGCTGCATACATTCGACTTTATACAATCTGTTTCCAAAATTCGAATGATATAAATTCGGATTAATCCCGTAGTGTAGACATACCCTTAGTAGAAAGAAGGGGAAAGGAGAGCAATAGGAAGGAGAAGTAAGAAGGTAGGGAAGGAAAAGGAACATAAGAATGGCCCTACTGGGTCAGACCAAAGGTCCATCTAGCCCATTATCCTGTCTTCCAACAGTCGCCAGTCACAGTGCCAGGTGCCCCAGAGGGAATGAACAGAACAGGTAATCATCAAGTGATCCATTCCCTGTCGCTCATTCCCAGCTTCCGGCACACAGAGGCTAGGGACACCATTCCTGCCCATCCTGGCTAATAGCCATTGATGGACCTATCCTTCATGAATTTATCTAGTTCTTTTTTGAACCCTGTTATGGTCTTGGCCTTCACAACATCCTCTGGCAAGGAGTTTCACAGGTTGACTCTGCGTTGTGTGAAGAAATACTTCCTTTTATTTGTTTTAAACCTGCTGCCTAGTAATTTCATTTGGTGACCCCTAGTTCTTGTGTTATGAGAAGTAGTAAACAACACTTCCTTATCTACTTTCTCTATACCAGTCATGATTTTATATACCTCAATCATATCTCCCCTAAGCTGTCTCTTTTCCAAGCTGAAAAGTCCCAGTCTTATTAATCTCTCCACATACGGAAGCCATTCCATACCCCTAATCATTTTTGTTGCCCTTTTCTGAACCTTTTCCAGTTCCAATTTATCTTTTTTGAGATGGAGTGACTACATCTGCACACAGTATTCAAGATGTGGGCGTACCATGGATTTATATAGAGGCAGCATGATATTTTCTGTCCTATTATCTATCCCTTTCTTAATTATTCCCAGCATTCTGTTTGCTTTTCTGACTGCCGCTGCACATTGAGTGGATGTTTTCAGAGAACTATCCACAATGACTCCAAGATCTCTTTCTTGAGTGGTAACAGCTAATTTAGACCCCATCATTTTATCTGTATAGTTGGGATTATGCTTTCCAGTGTGCATTACTTTGCATTTATCAACATTAAATTTCATCTACCATTTTGTCACCCAGTTTTGAGAGATCCTTTTGTAGCTCTTTGCAGTCTGCCTGGATCTTAACTATCTTTAGTAATTTTGTATCATCTGCAAATTTTGCCACCTCACTGTTTATCTCTTTTTCCAGATTACACTGGTCTACAATTTTTGAGAAGTCGTCTGCTTCAGAGATAAAATGTGCTATTTATTATGTATTTTGATGTGCTGAATTCAAATATGACAATTAAAACAACTGATTGGCTACTGTTTCTAAGATATTTAAGTTTTTACATTTTATGTCTATGTATATTGTGTAGATAGTAGAGTTTTAATCATAAATTGTAAACCTAGGTCTTTTCATGTGTTTATGGTTGCTTTACATGATAATATTTCACCTGTCCTGTTTATGTAACACTTTAAAAATCAGCAAAAGGGTTAGATAAATAAAATTTATTATGAAACAAAAGGCAAAAAACTATTCTGTACATAGTTTAGTCCTATTCAGTGTCTACTCGGCGCTTCTTGGCTTGTCTTTTGTATTCATTAAATGGAGCATCTCTTGTCACTGTCCAGCAATAGTCTGCAAGCATTGATGGGCTCCATTTGCCCTGATAGCGTTTCTCCATTGTTGCAATGTCCTGGTGAAATCGCTCGCCGTGCTCGTCGCTCACTGCTCCGCAGTTCGGTGGAAAAAAATCTAGATAAGAGTGCAAAAAATGTATCTTTAGTGACATGTTGCAACCAAGGCTTTTGTATGCTTCGAGGAGGTTTTCCACCAACAACCTGTAGTTGTCTGCCTTGTTGTTTCCGAGAAAATTTATTGCCACTAACTGGAAGGCTTTCCATGCCGTCTTTTCCTTGCCACGCAGTGCATGGTCAAATGCATCATCTCGAAGAAGTTCACGAATCTGAGGACCAACAAAGACACCTTCCTTTATCTTAGCTTCACTTAACCTTGGAAATTTTCCACAGAGGTACTTGAAAGCTGCTTGTGTTTTGTCAATGGCCTTGACAAAGTTCTTCATCAGACCCAGCTTGATGTGTAAGGGTGGTAACAAAATCTTCCTTGATTCAACAAGTGGTGGATGCTGAACACTTTTCCTCCCAGGCTCCAATGACTGTCGGAGTGGCCAATCTTTCTTGATGTAGTGGGAATCTCTTGCACGACTATCCCATTCACAGAGAAAACAGCAGTACTTTGGGTATCCAGTCTGCAGACCAAGCAAGAGAGCAACAACCTTCAAATCACCACAAAGCTGCCACTGATGTTGGTCATAGTTTATGCACCTCAAAAGTTGTTTCATGTTGTCATAGGTTTCCTTCATATGGACTGCATGACCAACTGGAATTGATGGCAAAACATTGCCATTATGCAGTAAAACAGCTTTAAGACTCGTCTTCGATGAATCAATGAACAGTCTCCACTCATCTGGATCGTGAACGATGTTGAGGGCTGCCATCACACCATCGATGTTGTTGCAGGCTACAAGATCACCTTCCATGAAGAAGAATGGGACAAGATCCTTTTGACGGTCACGGAACATGGAAACCCTAACATCACCTGCCAGGAGATTCCACTGCTGTAGTCTGGAGCCCAACAGCTCTGCCTTACTCTTGGGTAGTTCCAAATCCCTGACAAGGTCATTCAGTTCACCTTGTGTTATGAGGTGTGGTTCAGAGGAGGAGGATGGGAGAAAATGTGGGTCCTGTGACATTGATGGTTCAGGACCAGAAGTTTCATCCTCTTCCTCTTCCTCGTCTGACTCAAGTGAGAATGATTCTGGTGCATCAGGAACCGGCAGTCCTTCTCCGTGGGGTACTGGGCATATAGCTGATGGAATGTTTGGATAATGCACAGTCCACTTTTTCTTCTTTGACACACCTTTCCCAACTGGAGGCACCATGCAAAAGTAACAATGCTGGTATGATCTGTTGGCTCTCTCCAAATCATTGGCACTGCAAAAGGCATAGATTTCCTTTTCCTGTTCAACCACTGGCGAAGATTTGTTGCACAAGTCTTGCAGCATATGTGTGGGGCCCACCTCTTGTCCTGATCTCCAATTTTGCAGCCAAAATAAAGGTGATAGGCTTTCTTAACCATAGTGGTTATACTGAGCTTTTGCGATGCAAAAGTCACTTCACCACAAACATAGCAGAAGTTATCTGCACTGTTCACACAAGTACGAGGCATCTCTGCTCACTTTGGCTAAACAGAAATGTGTCCCTTTGCAAAATCAAACACTGACAAATAAGAGAGCACGACACTGTATGATTTCTAGAGCTGATATAGGGCAATTTGTTCAGCAGAGTGATGTAAGCTTCGTTATGATTGCATCATCCATGACTTCTAGGAATAACATGATGCAATTCATATCATGTATGACGCAATACCAGCTTCAGATTGCATCATTCATTGTTTTGCCTAAAAAGCAAGTACTATCCAAACCCAGTCACAGATTTATTCATAGATCCAGTCAAAGATGTATTTTAGTCATTTCTGGTTTAAATTGAGATCCCTTCCCTTTATAACTCACTTATCCTCCGCCATTCCCAAGTCAAGGGTCGTATATACTGACCCAATAGCATATCTTGAAAACTAGAGCCAATCAACAATTTTAAGCATCATTTTCGTTCTCAGTGACCCAGAATTAGTAAAGTTTGACTACATTTATTTCAGAAGCATTTTGGCTGTAGAGCAGTGTTATTTATGAATATGTTGAATAGGACTGGTCCCAGAACAGACCCCTGGGGGACACTACTATTTACCTCTCTCCATTCTGAAAACTGACCATTTATACCTAACCATTGTTTCCTATCTTTTAACCAGTTGCCAGTCCATGAGAGCACCTTCCCTCTTATCCCGTGGCAGGATGCACAAGAGGGGCTGTATGACAAAGTCTCACATCCCAGGTGCTGCTCATGAGTCAGCCAGAGTTGGTGGGGTCCCCTTGCTCTGGCCTGGCCTTCTCAGGACATTTCTCAGGCTGATGGAAGCCCAGTTGTGTTCCGGCGGATCCTGGGTTCTCCGGAGATGGTGGGGGCGGGAGCCAGGCTGGAGGCGCTTGCTCTCTTTGCTTTACCTATCTTCCAGCCAGGAGTTGTTCATTTCCCCCCAAAGTCTTTTTTTTGTTAAGAACCCCCCAAAACAGGGGAGTGGGGTAGCCCAGCCCCTCATCATTGTGATCGCCGGTTAGGCTTCATTTCCTACACCCCAATTGTGGGCCATTAATTTTCGGGCCCTCACATCTTTGGTTTATCAAACCTGATTTGAACAGAGTCCATGACTCATCAACAGCCTCTTTGTTTGGACTAATTGAGTCTGTCTCCTGTTCTCACCTTTCCACATCCCCCTTCCGTGGTACACCTGCTTGGAGCATGTCACAGCCGTGAGCCACTTTCCCATGCTGACCACACAATGAGAGCAGGCTGTGCCGGCCTCCATTATTAGCGCAGGCCTCGCGGCGCTGCAGGCGGATCTGGGTGTTTATTTACTGTATTTCAAAAAGATTGCCAAGGCGCCTAATCGGTATGTATGTATGTTTGTGGGTAGCTGCATGCATCTATGTATGTGCATATGTATGTGTGTTTGTGCACATGTATGTATCTGCAAATATGTGCGTGTCTATGGGTACAAGTATATATATGTGTGCATGCACACAATTATGTGTATCTGCGTGTGTATGCACGTGTGAGTGTATAGGGGTGAGTGTGTATCTCTGTGTGTATGCACATGTGAGTGCACGGAGTGCATGTATCTGTATGTGTGTATTTTTGAGTGTATGCACATGTGAGTGTACAGGGTGTGTGTGCCTATCTCTGTGTGTTTGCACGTGTGAGCGTACATGGGTGTGTGCATGTCCATGTTTGAGTGAGTATATGTGTATCTGTGTGTATGCGTGTGTGAGTGTACAGGAGCATGTGTGATTGTGTATGAATGAGTGTATGGGGTTGTGTGTGTGTGTGTGTATGGGGTGTGAGGGCATGGGAGTGTGTGACAGAGTGCACAGGTATGTATATGTCTGTATGGGGTGTGAGTGTATGAAGGTGTGTGTGTATGTACAGGGTGTGTGTGTGTGTCAGTGTATGGGTGTGCATATATGGGTGTGCATGCCTGCATGAACTATGAATATATGTGTGTGTGTGAATGTACGTGTGTGTGTCTGTATAGGGTGTGTGTATGGGGTGTGAGTTTATGGGGTGTGTGTGTATGAGTGTACATATGTGTGTCTGTATGGGATGTGTGTGTGACTGTATGGGGTGTGTGTGTGTGTGTATAAATACATGTGTCTGTCTGTATTGGGGTGTGAATGTATGTATGTCTGTATTGGGTATGAGTGTATGTGTGTGTGAGTGTACTGGTGTATAGAATCATAGAATCATAGACTTTAAGGTCAGAAGGGACCATTATGATCATCTAGTCTGACCTCCTGCACAATGCAGGCCACAGAATCTCACCCACCCACTCCTGTATCAAACCTATGTCTGAGCCATTGAAGTCTTTAAATCATGGTTTAAAGAGTTCAAGGTGCAGAGAATCTTCCAGCAAGTGACCTGTGCCCCACGCTGCAGAGGAAAGCGAAAAACTCCCAGGGCTTCTGCCAATCTGCCCTGGAGGAAAATTCCTTCCCGACCCCAAATATGGCGATCAGCTAAACCCTGAGCATGTGGGCAAGACTCACCAGCCAGACACCCAGGAAAGAATTCTCTGTAGTAACTCAGATCCCACCCCATCTAACATCCCATCACAGGCCATTGGGCATATTTACCGCTAGTAGTCAAAGACGAATTAATTGCCAAAATTAGGCTATCCCATTATACCATCCCCTCCATAAACTTATCAAGCTTAGTCTTGAAGCCAGATATGTCTTTTGCCCCCACTAGTCTCCTTGGAAGGCTGTTCCAGAACTTCACTCCTCTGATGGTTAGAAACCTTCGTCTAATTTCAAGTCTAAACTTCCTGATAGCCAGTTTATATCCATTTGTTCTTGTGTTCACATTGGTACTGAGCTTAAATAATTCCTCTCCTTCCCTGGTATTTATTCCTCTGATATATTTATAGAGAGCAATCATATCTCCCCTCAGCCTTCTTTTGGTTAGGCTAAACAAGCCAAGCTCTTTGAGTCTCCTTTCATAAGACAGGTTTTCCATTCCTTGGATCATCCTAGTAGCCCTTCTCTGAACCTGTTCCAGTTTGAATTCATCCTTCTTAAACATGGGAGACCAGAACTGCACACAGTATTCCAGATGGTGTCTCACCAGTGCCTTGTATAACGGTACTAACACCTCCTTATCTCTACTGGAAATACCTCGCCTGATGCATCCCAAGACCGCATTAGCTTTTTTCATGGCCATATCACATTGGTGGCTCATAGTCATCCTGTGATCAACCAATACTCCGAGATCCTTCTCCTCCTCTGTTACTTCCAACTGATGCCTCCCCAGCTTATAACAATAGTTCTTGTTATTAATCCCTAAATGCATGACCTTGCACTTTTCACTATTAAATTTCATCCTATTACTATTATTCCAGTTTACGAGGTCATCCAGATCTTACTGTATGATATCCCACTCCTTCTCTGTATTGGCAATACCTCCCAGCTTTGTGTCATCTGCAAACTTTATTAGGACATTCCCACTTTTTGTGCCAAGGTCAGTAATAAAAAGATTAAATAAGATTGGTCCCAAAACCAATCCCTGAGGAACTCCACTAGTAACCTCCCTCCAGCCTAACAATTCACCTTTCAGTACGACCTGTTGTAGTCTCCCCTTTAACCAGTTCCTTATCCACCTTTCAATTTTCATATTGATCCCCATCATTTCCAATTTAGCTAATAATTCCCCATGTGGAACTGTATCAAATGCCTTACTGAAATCGAGGTAAATTTGATCCACTGCATTTCCTTTGTCTAAAAAAATCTGTTACCTTCTCAAAGAAGGAGATCAGGTTGGTTTGGCACGCTCTACCTTTTGTAAAACCATGTTGTATTTTGTCCCAATTACCATTGACCTCAATGTCCTTGACTACTTTTTCCTTCAAATTTTTTCCCAAGACCTTGCATACTACAGATGTCAAACTGACAGGCCTGTAGTTGCCCAGATCACTTTCCCCCCCCCCCCTTTCTTAAAGATAGGAACTATGTTAGCAATGTGTATGTGTGTGTCAGTACAGGATGTGTGTGTGTTTATACAGGGTGTATGTACGGGAGTGTGTGTACTTGTACAGGGTGTGTGTGTTTGTACAAAGTGTGGGTGTGGGTGTGTGTACAATGTGTTTTTGTGTCCAGGGTGTATGCCTGTCTGTCCAGTGTGTGTGTCTGGGGTGTATGTCTGTCAGTCCGGTGTGTGTGTAGGGGTGTATGTGTGTGTCTGTCAGGTATGTGTGTGTGTCTGTCCGGGGTGTATGTCTGTCTGTCTGGTGTGTGTGTGTGTGTGTCTGTTCGGGGTATGTGTGTGTGTGTGTCTGGAGTGTGTTTGTGTGTCTGGTGTGTGTGTCAGTCCGGTGTGTGTGTGTGTCTCTGTCTGTTTGTCTGGGGTGTGTGTGAATGTGTATGTGTGTCCGGGGTGTGTGACTGTCCAGGGTGTGTATGAGTGTATGTGTCTGTCCGGGGTGTGCATGAATGTGTGTGTGTGTCCGGGGTGTGTGTCTGTCCAGTGTGTGTCTGTCTGTCTGTCTGTCCAGGATGGGTGTTTGTGTGTGTGTGTGAGTGTGTCTGTCTGGTGTGGGTGTGTGTCCAGGGTGCGCTTGTGCGTCAGTCGGGGGTATGTGTGTGTGTGTCTGGTGTGTGTGTCCAGGGTGTGTGTCTGTCCGGGCCGGGGATGACAGCCCGGCTAGTTGGGCACTTGCAGCTCCCAGGCTCTCGATCACACCCCGCGCTGCCGCGGGGCTCCGATCAGACTGCGGGCGGAGCCGCTGGCAGGAGCCCGCCCGTAGTGCCGGCCCCAGGGCGGGAGCTGGCGGGTCCCTCCTCCAGCTCAACTCGCCCCGCCCCGGAGCTACCCGACCAGGTGAGCGGAGCGCCCCGGCCAAGCACCCACGGGCTGGCCCGGCCCGGCGCAGCGGGGAGCGGCCGGCGTCTGCGGTGGGTTCCGGCGGAGGAGAGGGTGAGGGTGAGGGGGCGGCGGGGGCCAGGGAGGTGGTGTCTCTGGGGTGGGCGGTGGGGGTGTCTGGGGCAGCAGGGCTGGGCAGGAGGTGTCTGAGCCAGCAGGAGCCAGGCAGGGGGTGTCTCTGGGGCGGGCAGGGTGTGTGGTGTGTCTGGGGCAGCAGGGCCGGGCAGAGGGTGACTCTGGGATGGGGGGTCGTGGGGGGTGAATACCCATTTTATACCTACTGGTGCCAGGTTTCCGTGTTCCCAGGGCAGATCCCCGGGGGGTGGTGTGGAGAGGGGCCCAGGCTGGTGTTGGGATCCCTGCCCACGGGGGAAGAACAGGGACAGGCAGACGCTCTGAGGCCATTGGATTGCCTCTCAGTGGGTGCCCGTATGCCGGTCCCAGGGACAGATCTCTGCCTGTGCCTGGCACGGGTTTCTAAGGTCAGTTTCTAACCGTTGGGAGCGTGTTAATGAGACTCAACGGGGGTGCTCAGGACAGAGTGCCACCTGGCATGGGGGAACCGGGCATCTGATCTGATGGGGAGTGGGGCGCAGGGTCCATCGCCTCCAGGATGAGGCATGGGGCACAGGACCTGCCACTACCAGGTCACTACTTCAAATCTGCCCTGGTCAGTCATAACCATTCCTGTCCCGTGGTTTTTGTGGCATGGGGAGGGCATCTCCACCTACCATGCTTTCTGCCTCTGTAGAAACCCTACTGTTCTCCTGGCTTCTCAGTGTCTTTCCCCACTTTCATGCCCCCCCATCCCCGGTGAGCATGCCCAGCAGGTAGGTGGGTGGGTGTGGGGTAGAGGGAGCAGCTGGCTCTCCTTATCCATATTCCCCCTGTCTCTGCCTTCCTCTGGCATGTGGTGACAGAGCAGAGGAGGTGTGAGACAGTGCAGGCAGTTTCCGGAATCACTGTAGTGATCTAGGTGTGTGGCTGCTGCTAGCAGCCCAGCCCTAGATGGAATGAGAGGAGGAAGTTCCCCACTCCAAAGCCGCCTTGTTTAAAAAGCAAATTTTCCTTATCTGTAAGCTGGAGTGTGTAATTAAACTAATCTAGAGGTGCTGCCATGCCCCTTGGGGATACTCACCAGGAGAAGGGTGGCTTGTTTGGCTTAGCATATGTTGCTTGGGAAAAGGTTTAAACTAACCCAGAAAAATGGTCTCTTATAGTGGAATAAGGCTTGTCCACGGCGGAGGATGGATGGGTGGTGGTGGTGGGATTATACTGGTGTAACTATAGTGGTATAATTGGTAAAACTTTCCCATGTAGACAAGGCCTAAGTAAATGCCCATGCAACAGTGGCAGTTTAGCTACATAACCAGCCAGTTGCGGATGCACATCCTGCGCTTGAGGGCACCTCCACGTGCGCTTATGAAGGTTAGGAAAATGTGCCCCTGAGGCTATAGCCGTGTATAATAATAAACCAAACAGAAGCCAAATCCTGTCAACTTCCCTTACTCCAGGGACCCGGAGTCTGAAATCCAGTGGAACTTGTCTCCAGAGACGGGCGGATCCATCGAGGCAGGTGTTCTATAAAGCTGGAACAGACTCGGGCTCGCTATGTGTGGAGATGATTTGGGGCCGGGAGTTTTGTCTCTTGATCGGTTGCAGTTTTTGCTCTTTAGGGAAGTGAGCGCAGTCCTGAGGCCTCCCTTGTTAGCAGACAACCTGACTGGGGCCCTATTCTGCACTTCAGTGCTCCTTTCAACCTTTCTGACAAAGACTCCTGCCCAGATGGTTTTGGGAATAGTGGGAGGCGGGCCGTCAATAAGGTCCCTCATTCCCATCCTAGCTAGATGCAGGCTGACCTTTGATGCTCAGTCCCTGGATCTGCAGCAGGTGCCTGAGTGAGGGAGAGGAATCTTCACCCTCTCCCCTCCCCAGCCCTTACTGTCTCCATCTCATGGCAATGTGGAGGCCAGATGGAGGAGGGGCTGCCCGGTGCTACCTCTTCCAAACAGCTTGGGCTACCTGTGAGAGATGAGGGGATTCTGGGGGAAAGAAGTGTCGTCTACTTGCAGATCCCAACTGGAGTGGGCCCCAGAGCTATACAGCCACCAGTCTTTAGAGATCCAAACGTCGTAGCTGGTTATAAAACTTAGCCAGGCTTCTTTGTTCTGTTCAACATCTGATGTGCCTCAGCCCCAGTGTGTATCCAGGGCAGTGCTCGCAGGGTGTATTGGCTTGCCTCATTTGGGTGAACCCTCACTGAGGTTACCAGATGCTTGACTGTGCAAGTGGCTGGCTGACACGGCAGTGCAGCGTCAGGGCAGCATGCTTCATTACCCATCAATACAAATCCACTTCTTTCCTCCAGTGAATGAGATGGACCAGCGCTTTTCTGGGTCTGTCCTGCTGGTAGGTGCTGTGGACATGCTGGAGAGATCCAGCCAGCATGGGGGGCCTGATCCCCTCTGCACTCTGGGGGGAGACCCGGTGCCTGCTCTGGGGGATGGGGAGGTGGTGTGCTCCCGGTTGGGTACTAGAGTGCAGCATGACACCTCTTCAATGTTGCGACTAACATGCTCTCTCCTGCTGGTATTTCAGCTGAAGTGGAATGGTAGCTCACACTCAATGGATCCCAGACCCGCTCAGAACTGAGGCGCTCAGATGACCTTTGAAGTCAAGGATCTTGGAGTGGCGTTTCCTCCCCTAGCATGGGGCTTTCATTCCTGGTTTGCCTCTCCCTGGGGTTCATGCTCACTGGAGTTTCTTTCAGCACTTGGCAATGCCCGCGGATTCCCTATAGCGCTACCAGGGACTTCACTGTCAAGTATGAGCTGCCCAGCTTCACCGCGGATGGCCCCATCCAGAACATTGTCACCTACAAGGATCCGAGCGGAGCAGCCGCCCTCTTTGTGGCGGTGCGGAACAAGATCTACGTGGTGAGCCCGGCACTGGCAAACTCATCAGTCATCGTGACTGGCCCCGTGGGCAGTGCCCAGTGCGAGATCTGTGCCCAGTGCCAGGAGCCAGGAGACGGCCGGAAGCTTGAAGACACAGATAACGTGGTTCTGGTGATGGACCCATCTGAGCCATGGTTATACAGCTGTGGCACTTCCCAGCACGGCCGGTGCTTCCAGCATGAATTGGAAATCCAAGACAGCCTGGTGGTGGTTAGTGCCACCTACTGTTTGTATGCAGCTCAGAACAGTCCTGATGAGTGCCCAGACTGCGTGGCCAGCCCCCTGGGGACGAGGGTCCTGGTGACTGAAACCAGCCGTGTTTCTTACTTCTACATTGTCTCTACCATCAATAGCAGCATAGCTGCGAGGTACAGCCCGAAATCGGTGTCTATCCGGAGACCGAAGGCCACTTTGGATGGGTTCTCCTGTGTTTCCGATTCCCTCAACGTGCTTCCAAAGTTCCAGGACTCCTACCCCATTGACTACGTGTATTCCTTCAGTGCCCAGGACTTTGTGTACTTCCTGACTATCCAAAAGGAGAGCCCCACATCCGGATCGTACCACACGCGGCTGGTGCGGCTGACAGCCAAGGAGCACAACATGGATCGGTACCGCGAGCTGGTCCTGGATTGCCGCTTCGAGTCCAAGCGCAGACGGAGGCGGAGCTCAGACGGGGAGCACAAGCACGATGTGGCTTTCAACGTGCTGCAGGCAGCCCATGTGGCCCGGCCGGGCCCAAAGCTGGCCCAGGAAATCAGCGTCAACGAAACCGACCTGGTCCTGTTCGGTGCGTTCGCTGAGAGCGAGGCAGAGAGCTCCATGCCGCGCTGGTACTCGGCGGTGTGCGCCTTCCCCGTGCACCAGATCAACCAGGCCATCGAGGATGGGATGTCCAAGTGCTGTGGCGCTGCCCAGCGTGAGCTGCTGCGAGGGCTCAGCTTCTTCCAGGCCGTTGAGTACTGCCCCCACAACGTGAGTCCCCTGCGAACGCTACCTTCCCCTTTGCCAGAGGAGCGGGGGGCATGCAGCGCTTTCTGCCCAGAGCGGTTTCTCTGGGGTGGGCCAGTTGGTTGGGATAAAAGGAAAGGCGGCCCAGTTGCCCCCAGTCCTCTCATTCCACATTGAATCTCAGCTATTGAGGCTCAAAGTTTGGTTAGTGTCTTCCTGTTTCTCACGCTTACCTATGCTAGCCGGGCCTTTGTGCTTCCTGGTTCGGGGGGTGTTGAGATGACCTTTAGCAGCTGCGGTAGCTGAGATCTGTCCAAGGGGAGCTCTGTCCTTGCGGAGTGCCCTGCCGGGTGAGGAGCTGCACTTGTCAGCGTGGTTAGGGCCAGGGGGTCGGTGCCCCAGCTGCGGCTCCAGGCTCTTTGCAGATCGCGTATTGCTGACCTTGCTCCGAGCAGAGCCGGTTGTGTCTCATGTAACCTTGAGGGTGGGACTAGCGGGGCTAGTTCACGATCAGTTACAGCGGCCTTGTTTTCTGTCCCCCAAACCCTAAAAGCTTCTCTTCCCGCTGCCCCTCCCCCCAGCCAGTGAGGTTTGGTTTAATTGCTTTTCTACCCCATGAATTATATATAAGCCCCGATGACACACATTTAATAGCAGCCTCATTACTGCTTGGCAGCACTGAGTTGATCCAAGTACCCTGCTCTGTCTTCTGTTTCCGTTCCTTCAAGAGGGTGTGGCCCAGGGGGTCAGCAAATAGCACTTCCCCTGCTCAAAGTGCTGTGCAAATATGAATGGAGCCTCACAGAGTCCTGAGGAAACATTTGCTTCCCCTGCGTTTGCCAGATGGGGAAAGTGAGGCAGAGGGAGGGGACGGGGCTGGTCCAGAGTCCTGCGGAAAAACCATGTCAGACCCAACGTGAGAACTTGGGCTTTCCTGACTCCCAGCCCCGTGATCTGCACTTGAGCCTATGTTTTCTGAGTGATGGGATACAGACAGACATGGTTATTGGCAGCAAGAGAGGGAGAGAGAGGAAAAAAGGGCTATGCCAACTTTTTGCTACTCACTGGCACTTTGGGCTTCCGCTAGACTCCAAACCTGTGATCTCAGGATTGTAGAAAATGACCACCCACAAAAATTCCCCTGGGCAGCAAGCACTGCTGTGGGCAAAGCTAATCCTGTGCTACCCAGCTGTGTTAGTGGGTGTTACCGTGCTCCTGGCCTCACACTGCCATAGCTATGGGGTGTCTTACAGTGCCTGGCACTGTGGGGTTGCCCTTAGGCCGTGCCACAATAGGCATGAGTAATAATAGTGATAACATGTGGCTAGCAATCTCTGCATAAAGTGAAAGTCTGGTCTGATTTGGCCTTTTCCTATTCTTACTAATCGGCTGCTGTTTGCCATCCTGCCCGCTCCTGGCATTGTGTGGCTGTTTGCTTTTCCTCTTTTCTCTCAGCTTTGTGTTCTTCCTGGAGCAGAACAAGTTGGTGCCCCCTTCCCTGGGGCTCCCGGCTCCAGGAATTGGGAACATGCTGCCTGTTTTGTTTGCAGAGTGCTGCAGGGAGGTGTTTACAACCTGACTACTGTGGCGTCCCACGGCTCAGAGCCTGGGCAGCGCTCACCCAAGGTGGCCAGCCCCTCCGTGTGGATACGTTCCTGGGCAGCGTCACGCGAGATGAGGAGCAGGCTCACCTTGGGGAGGTGGGGGGCCAGGGTCCCAGTTCTGGGGCGACTTGCAGTTTAACACTGGGCTGTGTCATGCTGGTAAACAGCAGGAGAGCCTGGCACCTTGCAGCGAGGGGGTTTGGAAGTGTGGGAGGTTTCTGGTGTGAAATGGGCTCATAGGCCAGTTGGGAACTGATAGCGCGGGCTGTGCAGGCTGGCCGACTTAGTTTGCACAAGCAAAACAAACAGTGCGTTGGCAGCTGAAGGGGTGTTGCTGCCTCTGGAATCCGAAGGCTGCCTGCTCCGCCGGATTGTGCAATAATCCTGACTCATTTCCCCTCTCTGTCGCTACATGATTTCTGGCTGCGGGCGGATTTCTACAGCGGCTGGAAGGGGTGCTGGCTGAGTGATCCACCCAGGAAAGCCCCTCACTCCAGCACACAGGAAACCCATGCATGCCTGGCGGTTAGGAAGAGTAAAGGGCAAGGCCTCGGTAGCAGCTCTGTTTCTGTCTTGTCCTTCCATCCAGTGGGAGCTCGATTGTGTCCTGAGCATGTGTCAAGCCCTTGAGGCAGCTCTAGGGAAGTAGCGTCTGTCACTTCTGAACGTGGACTTAGCTACCATTTGAAGCCAGGCGCTGTGCTGAGGAGCAGTGGCTGGGGGTGGGGGCACTGCAGAGGCTGCGTTTATCTCTTTCATTCAAGCCCAGCCCAATCCACTTTTAAATAATGGGATGGGACATGCTGGGAGAGACTCAGGCCTGGGCTTGGGGAGCAGGCACAGCATGGACTGGCTCTAGGCTTGCTCTGTCAGGCTGGGCGGGGTGAGTTCTCCACCTGCAGTGGGGAGCCAGCTAAAGGGTGTTACAGGCGTTCCTTGGGAACATGCCGCCCCAGGGCATGCAGGTGACCAGTTCTGTCCTTGACCTGTGACGGGACCCTCCTTCCAGATCCAGCAGCTTTGCCTGCCCCTCCCCGCCCTTGGATCTAGACGGCGCTGCCTCAGTGGACATCACCTGCTGTAAAGAGGAGGCTGGTGCCCGTCTGCACTGTGTTATTCAAACGAGGAGTCAGCCTGGGCACCTGGGCTCTGGCCAGATGGGCTCACCTGTGTGTCCTGTGCACTGGCAGCCTGGCCAGAGAGCTGCATGTCCAGGGGTCTGGGGGAACAGCCCCATCCTGTGGCTATGGAGGACTGGGGTGGCCGTGTTGTCTCTCCTCCTCTATGTCTGCGTCCCTGCTCAAACCCAGCAGAGCCCTGGTGGGGGTGCTATTCCCTGGGGCTCAAGGTAAGGGCTTGTTCCTAGCACAGTGCTGTAGGGGGGTGCCTATGGCACTGTTCCCCATGTTACCCGCCAAAAATCCAGGGCACCTCGCCTATATCCTACCGAGGGCTCAAGGTGTGACCCAATCAATTTAGGCACCCCCACCCTTTCCCTTCCGAGGGCTCAGGGTGTAAGGCACCTATCCTTACCCATGGGGCTCAGGAAGAAACCTGGTCAATTTAAGTACCTGCCCTTTCCCTCGGGGCTCAGGGCCTTATGGGTCTGCGGGACTTTTTCCCAGTGAGAGAGCCTTACACAGCTGTTCTCTAAACATCTATTTATTAACAACACACACAGAATACATATACCAAGCAAATCTCTTATGCTCAACACTCCCAATATACAGACAAAATTCACCCAATGGCCAGTCAGGATCCTCTCATCTGGGGGTTCTGGCGATGCGTCTGCACGTCACAGTTGTGCAGAGGGGTCAGAGTTCCAGCAGCTTGATGTTAAATTCCTGTCCAGAGATGGTTCCCAAAGAGCATTGTTTTTTGTTACATTATTTACGTAAAACAAGCTACCTCCTTTAACTCAGTACCACTAGGTAACAAAATTTAACCAATCATGCACTGGCACCTCTGTTTTTTCCTCCCTGTTCAACTCTTTATATTTTATCTCTCATGCCCAAATTGTAACTTATGATCTTCTGTGTTTGTGCAGATGGTCAGCATAAATTCACTGGTCAGAGCTTATCGTATCTATTTTACCAATTCTTGGGGTCTTTCTGTTTCCTCCCTAAACTTCCCAGTGCCTGGGTGTCTCTACTTTACAACCCTTGGTGTTATAACTCTTGTTAGGGGCATTCCTGAGGTGGGGGCACCTTAGCAGCAGTGGAGCACTTTTCCCCCTTAATTTTAGTGGTGACATCCCTGAGTTTCACCCAAGGCTGGTTTAGTATGGGGCGAGTTAAATCTCAGGCCTATACCCAGCTCTCCTACCCCTTCTCTCCTGGGAGTGCCACCCCAGATGGAATAGTGACTCCAGCCCTTGGGCTGATCTTTGGAGCCCCAGCACTCTCTCAGATCCAGCCATGCTTCAGTGGGCTGCCTGGGTCTCAAACCCAACCCAAGCCCTGTCCCAGGTCGAAGAGTGGGCAGGGCACCATCAGCATCACCGTGTCTCTGACCTTGGTTGGAGTAGCAGGGGGGCTGTAGGTCAGGACTGAGCAGCTCGTCATCATCCTGATCCCTAAATCTCCTCCCTCTGAAGAGAGGCAGCAAGTCATCCAGCTGTGGGGGCGGGGCAGAACCTGGCCCGTCAGAGAGCTGGGCTGCGTGGAGGGGCTGACGACCAAGGCAAGCCCAGAGCAAGAGGAAAAGCAAGCGCCCCAGAGTAGGACACTTGATTCTCCCCAGTGGCTCCAGCAGGGTCAGTTCCCAGCTGGCCCCTTGCTGCATTTCTGGCTTGGCCCGGATCTTCACACTCCCCAGCTGGGATCTTCGGTTCAGCTTCTGCTAAGGTCTGAGGGGAAAATTGATTCCCTAGTGGGGGTGCAAGGAGGGGTCCAGGCCTGTGACTCAGAGAGAGAAGCTGTTTCCTGTCCCGTGCAGGATGAACAGGAATTGCTAGGGCTCTGCCAGACATGCCCATGGAGGCCGTGCTAAGACTCCCTGGTTGCTGGCCACAGGGGAAGGTAACAAGTGCTGGCTTGTGGCCAGGGGCCTCGGCGCTGCCACAGTGTGTAGGACGGGGAGGGGGCAGTATGCGTGGCGGCTCCCTACTCATGCAATCCCTCTCTGGCCTGGCTACACTTGCACTTCTTGGCGGTACCACCTGGCATTGCCATGCTCTGTTGCTGCAGCACTGGGGGCATCAGCACCGTCCTTGCAGACTGGTGGCAGTGTCCTACGCTGCTTGGACAGCGAACTGCGGGGTACGAAAACCCAGAATCAAGCCAGTACCGAGCTCCAGAGAGCAGGGACAGAGCAGGCATGGGGGGGAGGCCGGGTGCCTGCGACTCACCTGGTGCAGACGCAGACAGGGTGTGTAGCCTGCTGCATGTTTGCTGTCTCTGATTAGCTCTCACCTCCGCACCTGGGAACTGCCTAATCTGGATGTTCCTATCGCAGGCCTCTCAGCAGGTGCACCGGGCACATTTGGCACAGTCAATCATGGGGGATTTGTAACCTCGTGTTTGGTACATTGGCCTTGTTAAGTCAGGGGTAACAGTGCCAGGTCTGGGGCTCTCCTAGCTGTAAGCTGAGTGCACACAGGTGCGAGAGGTGCTTCTGATTTAGGGTTCCGCTCACGGCTGCTAATTGCCCTGTAATCTGACCCACTCCTCTGGATCCTCAGAGAGCTCGTTTTCAACAGAACTCGGCCTCCTGGAGATGGGGTTCAAATACCCTGGTGTCCTGCCTGCCACAAGGCCAAACCTCTGCTGGGTGCGGCATAACCACATTCTGCAATCAGAGACCTTCTGTCTGTGCCTGGGGTCTCGGGCAGCAGGGGAATTGGGGCTGCAAAGAGGTCTGGGGAGGGGAGCAGCCGCAGGTGGCCCTGGAGACTGTGTTTGTTGGTACAGAAATATGAGGGGAATTAGTGCCAGAAATACGAGAGAGATACAGCCAGGGAGGGTGAGCCCTGAGTTTCACCCTGCTGTGCCCCAGCCCTGTGAGCGTGTCTCAGCTAGTCCCCACCTGTGCTCTCCTGGAGCTATGCTTAAGTATCTGGCCTGTGCTACCATTCAGCTAACTGGCTGCAGCTCCAGTTGGGTGGGTGTGTCCCATGCTCCATTCCCTGCCCAGCTGCTCCTAAGCAATGCAAGACACAACTCCCCAGGGGCTGGTTAATGTTAATATTTAATAGGAGAGCTGAGAGACCTGCCCAGTGCTGGTCCCCTGTGGATGCAACCCCAGAGCCTCATTGGGGTGAGGCCTGGGGATGGGAAGTCTCTGGGCTCGCCTTGGTGGGCTGGGAAGCTATTTTCAGTCCTTTTCATTGGCAGTAAAAAGCTTCCATGTTTTGGGTTGCGTTGGCAGGTGTGGATTTTGTGTTGGATCCGGGACGCTCCACCCTGTGGTTTGCCAGTGTCACAACCTCTTTATCCCTGTTGCCTCTGGCCCTTCCCAGCTCTGTCTCAGGGATGGTACAGAGGTGTCCTGCTGCCCCCTTGCCCGGGTATTGACTGACCCTGGCTTTGGAGCTGGGAGTAGTGTGTGGAGTGGAACCTGCAGGCCCCTCCTTGTGCGAGTGGCTGAGTGCGGGACCCCAGGGTGAAGGCGCCTCGTGGCTGTGTTCTTCTCCCTCAGTAGCTGCTACCCTCTCTGGGTAGCATGTTGCAGCAATCCCATCTCTGTGCTGCAAATCTGGGAAGCCCGGGGCTGCTGACGGGGAAGGGCCGAGAGCATGGGAACACATCCCCTGACTGCAGTGATGGTGCCGTGCAGGGGTCTTGACTTGGAGCTTGTCCTGGGACCATGCCATGTGCATTCAGCATTCTGTGGCCATCCTGTGGCACTGCTGTATGGGGAGACCTCCTGAGGGCTGCTGTGATTGAGCTATGACAGCGGAACTTGTGTGGCACAAATGCAGCTGAGCCGCAACCCTCTGAAACCCTGGGATCTTCTCCAGAGGGCAGCATGTTGTCTGCTGAGCGCACCAGGCAGCAAGTGCCTTGCACAAGTCCAGGGCCCAATTCAATGGGCTTTCAGCCCATCTGACTTTCTTGGCAGTCTGACAGAAACAAAGTGTGCCATCCACTGAAACCTGATTAACTCTCACACTGAGGGTGTCTCTACGCTGGCGCTAGAGGTGGGATTTCTAGCCCCAGGAGACAGACCCATGCTGGCTCTGAGCTGGCGGGCTAAAAACAGCAGTGTAGTTGCTGCAGCATGGGCAGTGGGACAGGCCACCCTCTTGAGTGTGTACCTAGGGTCTCGGATGAGATCGTACTGGGGTGCCCGGCCCAATGCTCACACTGCTGTGACAATGCTGCTGTTTTTAGCATGCTTTGCTCGACCAGACGCCAGGGCTGGTGGTGAGCAGCTGGCACTATGCTTCCCGGTTGCAGAGCTGGTGCATGGCTTGTTTCTGACCCACCAGGAGGGGAAAGCAAGGAGTCAGATTCCGGGGAGCGAGTGCTCCCCCAGAGGAGGCTGCTCCAGCATCGCCTCTGAGCATGTCCAGTATCATGGTTCTCCTGGGGTGACACCTGCTTGCTGACAGAGAGACAACGTAGGCCAGTTCTGATCTCACGTGTGCACACACAGCGGGCACTCTGCTCTGGCAGGATCCAGGCCAGCTCCCCCTTTCCTGTTCCCTGGTGCTAGGCGCTTCTTGGCACCCTTTCTCTCCCCCGCAGACTTCCTAACTCTCTCCAGGTTCCTCCCTAGGCACCGTGCTGCTCTGCTCCCCAACCTGGAGCTGATACCCATGATTGGCATGGTGCCAGGGAGGCTCGGGGAGATCAGTCTATCCAGTAGCGCTCCGGCTTGCACAAGGGCTAAGTGACAGGAGGCCCTTTTGGAGCCACGGGGCTATGGCAGTGTGAATGGCTTTGTTCTCCTTGGAGCCCCAGGAGGAAATGTTCGGTGGTGTCAGGTGACCGGTCAGTCTCTGGGCTTGGGAAGGCAGGGAGGGGGTGTGTGTGTGGGGGAAGGGTGTGTGTGCAAGCTAGTCTGCTGGATTCTAGGCCAAGCCCCATCACTGATTTGCTTCCAGGGCCCAAGGCAGTGGAGAGGCTTCCATGTGGGCGTGGGACACTGCCAGGGGGTTTGTGCACATTCCCCAGGCCTGCCAGAGAAGAAAGGTGAGGCCTGAGTCACCCCACAGCTGACTGCGCCAGATTGTGGTGCCAGCCCCAGGGGTTGTGTGGCATGGCTGATCTGAGGGGTTGCTGTGGTTTCCATGCGCGTTCCTGGGACTGATCCTTGTCACTCTTGGGAGCTTATCTGTGGGCAGGCAGCACAGGACGGACATAGCTCTGCAACCAGTGCTCCGAGCCGGGGCTGGCAGCAGGGGAGGGACGTGGTTCTGCGACCCCAGTGCTCAGAGCCGGGGCTGGCAGCAGGGGAGGGATGTGGTTCTGTGACCCCAGTGCTCAGAGCTGGGGCTGGCAGCAGGGGAGGGACGTTGTTCTGCGACCCCGGTGCTCAGAGCTGGGGCTGGCAGCAGGGGAGGGACGTGGTTCTGTGACCCCAGTGCTCAGAGCCGGGGCTGGCAGCAGGGGAGGGATGTGGTTCTGTGACCCCAGTGCTCAGAGCCGGGGCTGGCAGCAGGGGAGGGATGTGGTTCTGCGACCCCAGTGCTCAGAGCCGGGGCTGGCAGCAGGGGAGGGATGTGGTTCTGCGACCCTGGTGCTCAGAGCCGGGGCTGGCAGCAGGGGAGGGACGTGGCTCTGTGACCCCAGTGCTCAGAGCCGGGGGTGGCAATCTGGCCTATTGGGAAGGCTGCTCAGCATTTCCTGTTATAAGACTCCATTGTCAGTTACTCATAACTTTGCCAAATTCTAACCATTTGGGCTTAAATTTTCCATGCCCCGTGTCTTCCGCAGCCTGAATTTTGTTGGGAATTTCCAGCCAAAATGGTCAAGCTGTTTCCAAGAATGAGGCTGGGGAAATATATGCTGTGTTGCCCAGGGGCAGTGGAGTGGCATTTAAAGAGGGTCAGGACTCCCCCCCCCCCCCCCCCCCCTGGGAGAAACTGGATTATCCAGGGCCTCCCCTCCCACTGGAGGGACCAGGCCTCTCCCCTCGGCCTTCTCCCCATAGGGCTTGTCTGCACTCTGCCATGGAGCAGTTTGTGGGGGTTGTGAATTGTGTATTAACACATCAGGGTCTCCATGGGGCAGTTAGTGCTCTGCAGCTCACCTCCCCCTCTCCCTCCCCCGGTAGATGGGTCTGTGGTGTGTCTCCCAGAAATCCGCTACCCTATGCAGCTGGCTAGTTTGCCTGTAGGTGCAGCAGCCCCTGTTTCCATGTGGTTGGGTCGAGGTTTTGCATGTGACCTTTTGCATGGCCAGCTCTAGCGGCCCCATACTTTGGAGCAGGGACATGAAACGGGGTCACCCCAGTGTCAGAAAGGTGCCTTTTGTTGTCCCCAGGAAAATCCTTCCACACTTGGCTAAGTTCAAAGAGTTTTAATATTACAGTTCACACATGCTCAGTGAAGACTTCTGCAACGGTGGCTGGAGATTCTCCCTCACTGAGCATGCTCCATTGCCCCAGAGCTCCCAGTGCTGACCAGTCTGCGCAGCCACCTTCCTACTGAGCATCTGATGCTCCAGCCTAGGCTAGAGGGGGTGGGCAGAGCAGAGCTGTTCCTGGCCCCAGCTGGGCATGGGGACTGAGGGCAGGAGCCGGGCTCTTGTGCGCTCTCAGAGCCCCCCTGCTGGCAGCCAGGCCTTGGGGAGCAGGAAGCTGAGTTGAATGCAGAGGGGCAAGAGCCAGTCCTGGGAGGCAGGGGAAGGAGTAACCTGGGACCAGGAGTCTGAGACTGGGGTGGGGTGACTGGGCCTGGAATGTGTGTGTGGGGGAGGCTGAGACTGCTTGGGCAAGGAAATGAGGACTGAGAGCCACTGAGGGAGGCATTCAGGTCGGACGAGGGGCTAGGGGATTGGGGCTAGTTGGACAAGGAGAATGCGGGGGGATAGAGACAGATCTGACGAGGAGCTAGGTACGGGGGAGAATTGCGACTCGGTAGGCCAAGAGACTGGGCCATAGGGCTGGCAGGGGGATTCAGTAGAGACAGGCTAGCTGAGGAGCGTGGGAAGGGAGTCTAGGGCAGGGGTTCCCAACGCGGTGCCCGCGGGCGCCATGGCGCCCACCAGGGCATCTAGGTGCACCTGCGTACTGGCTAGCGGACGAGCATCTGCCGAAATGCCACCGATAAGCAGCGTCATCCAGAGGTGTCGCCACTGAAATGCCGCCGATTTTCGGCGGCATTTCGGTGGCACTGCCTCTGGATGCTGCTGCTTGTTGGCGGCATTTTGGCGAATGCTCGTCCGCCGCCACGGTCCTCTGTGGCTCGTCGTCTGGCACCCGCCAGATGCAAAAGGTTAGGGACCACTGGTCTAGGGCACCAGACCTGGGAGTAGGAGAGAGACAGATTGGACAATTAGCTGGAGGAGGGACTGGGATGGGCTGGGCAAGGAGACAGGGACTGGTATGAGAAGCCTGAGGACTGGAGACAGCCTGGGTGGGGAAGAGACAGGACTGGGACAGGTTGGAGGGGATGGGACAGCTTGGGAAAAATTGCAGAAGAGTCTGGGCTCCCCTCCAGGCCCGGGAATGGAAGCAGAGATCCCTGCATCTCACTGTTCCTCTACCACCAGCAGCTAACTGGGAGCCCCCAGCAAAGCATGCGTCTCATCCCCCTGGCCCATGAGAGAATGACAACCTACTACTGATGTGGATTGCTCCAGGGGCAGAGGTCTGTGCAGTGCATCTAACAGTCCCAACCCTGCTGGTCACCCAACTGGGGCTCAGTATGATGCCACAAGATGGCATTTCTGGATTTGCAGTTTGCTTTTTGAAAGCCTTTGGCCCCTTGTGTGTCTGTGTTAGGGCACAGCCATGACACGCTAGCCCGTGGGGAAGTTGGACGGCGATCCTGTAATTAAAGACTGCAGCGTAATGCAGTCACCCCAGGGGCTGAATTCAAACCGCACGGGTGCCCTTTGATCTGTTTCCTAACGTTTGAGGGCCAGGCTGTGTAACCTCCCTGGTGTTCCTGTGCCATGGTTTGTCGTGTGCCGCACTGCGAAGATGGGAAGTGCTGGCGACTGGTGCCCCATTGGGAGCCCCTCCTGTAGCCTTGCTCTTAGTGCTCCTTCCCAGTGGGACTCTGTGTCTGCCAGTAGCAGAGCACAACTGGATTTTGTCTGAGCAGATGCAGATGTGCAGGGGGAAGCACCCTGTCACCTGATCCCCCTGCAGGAAGAACCAGAGGCTGTGAACTTCAGCCCCTGGAGGCTGTGAAATGCTGCGGGTGGCAGGGGTGTGGAGGGGGGACGGTGAGGCGAGGCGGAGGCTGTCTGGGATAGGGCGCAGCAGGGCAGCCCTTTGCCCTGTGACTGGCTGTGCTTGTGCCTAGCCTGTAGCTCCATTCTGGGTAGAGGAGAGGGGTGGGCCAGAGGGTATCTGTGGCTGCACTGCTACAGCACTGCAGCTGTGGCCCGGTAGAGCTGCAGCCTAGACACTTCCTGTGCCAGCTAAGGGGTTTTCCCATGGCTGGAGTGAATCCAGCTCTCTGAGAGGCGGTAGCTAGGTAAAGGGAGAATTCTGTCAGCCTAGCTGTGACTGCATTAGGGGTTAGGCCAGCATAACTACGGTGCTTGGGGTGATGTTTTCCCAGCCGAGTGAAGTCGCTGGGACAATCGGATTTTTAAGTGTAGCCCAGCCTGAGGCTGTGTACCGAGCCATGATCTCAGCTAGATCCCTCGCCCCTCCCTGGTTTCATCTCCTGGGAGTTCTGCCCTGGAGGAAATGGGAACCCACCACATTTCCTGGGAGTGTGATGGAAAATCCTCCCTCCACGGAGGCTGCTGTGGCCTTTTGGACCAGCTTCGTCTCCTTCCTTCCACTATTGTGTGTCATGGGGTCAGGCCAAGCCCTTTGCCTCAAGCCCTTGCTTCGGGAGTGGGAGGGCCCTGAGTCTGAACTCTTGCCAGATGTCTTGTCCGTTTCCCAAGAGCGCCTGGCATGAACTCATGCTCTGTTTACAGTCGACCGCCCTCCTCTTCTGCAGCAGCTGCCTGGAGCTGTGCAAGTCCTAAAGGCAGGGAAATTGGGCTGCCTGCTCCAGCTGGGTCGGGTGCTGGTGCGCGTGGAGGAAGGGGTGGGTGTTATGACTCCAGGTGAGACAGCTAAGCCGCGCAAGCGAGAGGCAAACAGGCCTTAAGTTAGGAGCTGCCTGTGGATTCAACAGCGGGATAGCAAATGATACGCAGCCAATGCGAGGCAGGACAGAAGCACTGTGTCTTCATCTCCGGGACCTCTGGCTGTAGCCAGAGGGAGCTTTGCTTCCTGTGACCCCTGTCCTGAAAGTCCCATCACAGGCTTAATGTGCCACCCTGCTCCAGTTGTAATCTGCACCAGTGTGTTCTGACCCACCTGCTGAGGTAGTGCTGGTGCCAGCGGTCCCTCCTGCCCGTCGGGTGACTAGTTAGCAGGGCCCTAGCAGTAGCGGCCTCACTCCCAGGGATGGCCTGCATCAGATCCCATGGAGCCTCCCTGTGGGGCTGTCCATGCCAGGCCCATGGATGTGGCTCTGGGCCAGGCGATGGAGAAGGGTTTCCAAGGGCGCTGCTGTGTGGCCTGGAACATTGAGGACATTTGTCCTTCTCCCTGTCCATCCTACGCCCTGATCATCAGCTTCCTTTGGGAGCCCCTGGCTCTGGCAGCTCAGGTTCGGTTCACTGGCTGCTGGTCCCAGGGCAGGAGGTCTCCATCCGGCAGTGTGTGTGTCACAAGAGCGGCTTGCACATCACGCCTCCAGAGTGCTGCATGGCTTTGGTCTTCTGGCTCTCTGCTGGAGGAGTTGGGGGAGAGTTGCACCTCAGTGCCGCCCCTGTACAGCGCTCAGCTCCTCCAGGGCAGGGGCTGGATCCTGTACAGTGCAGAGCACGTGGCTGGACAGTGACTCACCTCTGTGCCACCCCCTGCATCGGGTGGGTGGCTGGCCTCTCCTTCCATGCCTTGGCACAGGCATCACCCCCTCTCTATCGTCTTCCCCACCCACTTCTGGCACTGTTCCAGCTTCCGTCCCTGCCTGTCCCGCCCTGGCTGGGAAGTCACCTGCTCTGTGGATGGACTTGGATGATCAGCCCAGGCATTATCTCTCTGAGCAGCCATACGGAGCATGGGCCGCTGAGCTGTGTCTCTGGCCAGCTGGATCAGGGCCATGTGCCGCAGGGGCAGGGGAAGATGTTTTCAAGAAGCTGCCCTGCGGCTGTGCCACCTCCACTCCTCTGCCCCTCTCCCATCTGTCCTGCCTGCCCCTCCCTGGGCAGTCCAACCTCCTCCCCCGCCCCGGGGCTGGGAAACTCTGGGATCAAGGCAGGGAGTTTGCCCGTTATCCCAAGAGAGACTTCCCTGCGAGGGAAACAGCTCTAAAATTTCCTGGCAGCTGCCCAGCATCCATCCAGGTGCCCAGGAGCTGCTGCTTCCCCTGCAGCTGCCAGCAGTATCTGTTCCCTTGCAGCATCTCTTGTCTGCGGCTTAACGGCCAGTCCTCCCTCGCTGCTGGTGATTCCCAGCTGACCCGGGCTTCTGCAGAAAGGGGAGCTGGAGATCAGGGGAGTCCCCTTCTCCTCGCCCGGCCAGCACCAAGCCCAAAGGCTACCCACACCCGCAGGTGCCAAGTTCTGTATAGCACCATGGGGGATGTTCTGGGCCAATCAGTTACTGAGTTCATTTCATATTTGTCGATTGCATCAACTTCAGCTTCTGGGCAATGCACCCCGTAGTGGAAGATGGGATGTATGGGGGTGGGGAGGGAGGTTAGGGGGTGTATGGGTGGGTGCTATGGAGTTGGGGGATGTATAGATGGGTGCTGGAAGGCTGGGTGGTACTGGGGTGCAGCGGGTGAATGGGGGTGCAGGTGGTACTGGGGAGTTGGTATATGGGTGGTGCTGGGGGGTTGGGGTGTATGGGTGGGTACTGGGATGCTGGGTGGTACTTGGGGTTGGGGGTGTATGGGTGGGGGCTGGGTGGTACTGGGGAGTTGGTATATGGGTGATACTGGGATGCTGGAGGGTTGGGGGCATATGGGTAGATGCTGGGGGGCTGGGTGGTACTGGGGTTCAGGGGGTGTATGGGGGTTGGGTGGCACTGGGGAGTTGGGGGTGTATGGGTGGTACTGGGATGCTGGGGGGTTGGAGTGTATGGAGGGTTGGGAGATTGGGTGGTATTGGGGAGTTTGCAGTATATGGGCGATACTGGGATGCTGGGGGGTTGGGATGTATGGGTGGGTGCTGGGTGGAACGGGGTGCAGGGGGTGTATGGGGGGGGCTGGGTGGTACTGGGAGGTTGGGGTGTATAGGTGGGAATGTGGAGCTAACTGCTGGTGGTGGCGGGAGGAAGCCGGGCAGGGGGTAGCTGGAAGTGGCTGGGGCCAGCAGTGGATTCCCTGTCCCCTTTGTCCCCTTTCCCCCCAGCTGCTCCCTCCCCACGGGTGGCCGGCCGAGGGAGCAGTGAGTGGCAGGGCGGGGGCAGCGGCCCCAGATGCAGCGGGAGCACAGGCAGGTCCATGTGTGACACCGGGCAGCCGGGGGGGGTGGGGAGGAGGAAGAAGACAGGGGGGCGGTGGAGGTGCCACAGGGAGCTAACGCTGTGCGATGTCCCAGGTGAACCTCTCGTCTCCGGTGGTGGATACCAGCTGCTGGAACAAGCCCACCCTGGTCACCACGGCCCCCTACAAGGTAGATCTGTTCAATGGGCACATGGCCGGAGTCCTGCTCACCTCCATCTTTGTGATGGCCCAGGGCAATGTGACGGTCGCCCACCTGGGCACGGCGGAGGGGCGCATCATGCAGGTAGGCTCTGCAGTGCCAGGCTCCATGGCTGTGCCCCGTATCCACTCCAGGGGGAGCTGCAATGCCAGCCCCTCCAGCAGGGGGCGACACGCCCTGGGATGCTCCAGCGGTTTCCAAAGCTCACGCGGGGCGTCCGTCCCGTGGAACTGGCACGGGCCGGATGAAATGGGGCAAATCATGCCTGGACTTGGGGCTCTGTGGCTGGCTGCCAGTCACAATGACCTGTGAGGATGACTGGACTGTGCCCAATCCAAAGTACCTCCATCCCTTTCCCTGGCGCTATTGCTGTGCTGCCACTACCGTAGGCTCTCCCTCTCTCCGTGCCGCTGGCTGGGCCTGGAGGAGTCAGCTGCCTCCATCCAGCCATGTGGGCAGGCCACTGGCTGGGCCTGAGCAGCACTGGGGGGCCATGCGGACACTGTAGACCCCCCCCTTCCCTGGGATTGCAGGGAGCCGGGGCACGGTGCCCCGCCCAGGGCAGTGCTGCTCTCCTCCCGCGGGGGTCGGCTGGGCCATGTCCTCCGGCTTTCCTTGGGGTCGCTCGCTCTCTGAACACGGCCAACTGCCCCCCCTCAGGTGGTGCTTCAGCGATCCAGCTCCTACACCGTCACCTTGGCCAATTTCTCCCTGGGCAAGGAGCTGCCGGTGCTGCGGGAGGTTGGCCTGCTGCAGGACTCTCTGCTCTTTGCCACTGGAAACAAGGTGAGACAGGCGAGCGTTCGCCCCCGACCTTGCTGGGCTGGGGGCTCCCACTTCGCCCGGTCGGGAACCAACTCTGTGCCCTCGCCCCAAATGGGATTGGAGCCCTGGACCGCCTCCGAGTGCTGTGGGGTGTAGGCAGGTGGTCTGCACGTTGGGCTGCTGACCCGGCCATCCCGCCAGCTGGTCAGTCCTGGGGAGATGTGCTGGCTGGGCCGCGGGGTTCATCGCAGCCCCTCACCCGTGGCTGGGAGACAGCAGTGGCTGTGCCCAGGGGCATGCCAGCTGCAGGAAGGCCGTGTCCTTCCCTCCTGGTGTGGAGGTCCCCGTTCAGCGAGTGCTTTGCGGTTGCCCCGAGATCTCCGCGAGCCTTGGTCCTGCATGCTGACATTCTCCCTTTTCCCTGAAGGTGTCTCAAGTTGCCATCACCGGCCCAGGCTGCCGCCACTTCCTGACATGCCAGCGCTGCCTGCGGGCGGAGCGCTTCATGCGGTGCGGCTGGTGTGGGGGTGTGTGCACTCGGCAGGAGGACTGCGCAGCACTATGGACCAAAAAGAGCTGCCCTCCCATCCTCACTGACGTAGGCCCCTGCACCGTCCCCCGCGCTGTCCCTCCTGTTCCTCCTCGTATGCTGCGCTGGCTCTTGCCTTGTCTCGGGCCCACGCTTTGCACTCTGCTTTCTCCGGTGCACCTTGATACATGCAGCCCCTAGGGCCCTGGACCCAAAACACACCCGCTGCCGATCCTGCCCTGGAGGGAGTGGTGCTGCCTGGCTGCTGCACTGACCCAGCTATTCTTTCGTGCTCACCCCCAATCCCCTTTCCTAGCTCTGCAGTAACCTGGGCATTTCCCTCCCCCAAGGGGGGCTGGCAGGGGACATGCTGCTCTTGGCTGGGACTGGCTTTGTGCCAGGCTGGGGGGAGAGGGCGGGGTTTGTCGCCTATCAGAGGAACATGGGCATTGCCAGACTGGGTCAGAGCAGAGATCTGTCCGGCCCAGACTCCCAGGGACCAGCGCTGAGGTTTCAGAGGTGTCAGCCCTCCGCACACAGGTCCCCTCCTGGTCTCTAATAGGTTGGCTTAAGCCCTGAGGCAGGAGGTTCAATATCCCTGCCAGATTTGTTATTAATTATGACAGCTCTGGCTATTATTGTCCGTGCCCATGTCCAATCCCTTTTTGCATTCTGTCAAGTTCCTGGCCTCTGTAGCTTCTGGTGGCAGTGAGTTCCACAGTCTGCTCACATGTTGTGTGCAGAAGTATTGCCTTTTATTGGTTTGAATGTCCCATCTTTTAATGTCATTGTTTGTCCTCTGCCCCATCCTCCCTTCCCTAGATCAGGCAATATTTTATTGCCGTTTCTCATGTGCCCTCTCATTCGGGTCTAAGGTAACTGCCCTATATCATAGACTCCCAGGACTTGTGCTCTTTCTTGGCTCCATACAGTCCCTGGGAGGAACTGCCTTCAGTGCGACAACCCTTCTCTGGAGTCTGCTCTGTCTCGGGGGTTAATCCGTAGGCCCCTGGAACTGCACCTCTCTGAGCCTTCAGCATGCCTGTCTCTTGCCGTGGGTCCCCTCAGGGAGTCCACTCACTCTGGACCCCCAGGGCCTCCACCCCCAGAGGGAATGATGCAGCCCTGATCTCTAGACTGGAGTGACTCTCAGCCAGCGTAAAACATGAGGGTTTATTGAGCATCTGAACCCAGCACAGGAAACTCTCCAGACCCTCAGGCCTAGCAGCTCTCAGTACTGTACATCTAGGTCTCTCCTGCATCCAGGTGGGCTCTGGCTGCTCTCTCTCCCTAGTTCAGAAGCCCCCTCCTTCCTGCCGATCATCCTATATCATCTCCCGCAACAGCTCCTCCCCTGTCCTTTGTCTTTGGTCCCAGCTAAACAGGTCGCCTGGGGCTCCTCTCTTCCATCCTTTGTTCCCCACTGGCTGGAACTGGCTGGTCAGGTCACCGGGGTCCTTTCTCCTCAGCCCTTTGTCCTCCCACTGGCCAGAACCAGCTGACTGCCAAGCTGGGCTGGGCCTCCTGGTCACCAGGTCACCGGTTGCTAGGGTCATCTCCAGGCAGTTTTCTGCTAGACGAGGTTACACGTGGTCCTCTGCAAAAACAAACTCCTTCTCCCACCACCTCCCTCCTGCAGAGACTCAAACAGGGCAGAGGGGCCGGTTAGCAGCTGCTCCTGAGCGTGCTTGTTAGTTCAGCTTCCCCCACAACCTTGCCAAAGGCCAGCTCCCCGGCAAGGACTGGTTACACCAAAGGCTCCGTATTGCTGCAGTACGTGAGGATAAGGGCTCTGCTGTGCTGGGTGCTGTACACACCCAGGGTAACAGATAGCTGTCCTGATCAGCTGACAGAGCAGACAGACGCAGGGCAGGGGAAGGCCTCAAACTCACCAACATTGTGACCCATGGGATGGCAGCAAGCGGTTTAAAAACATCTCTGTTAACATGGGTGTGACGTTCTCCTCTGGTGTTATCTGGACTGGTGATCTCCTAGGTCACTCCAATCCTTGACTTTGGCAGCCATCCTTACCCTGCTCTGCTGTCAGAACCCCCACTCCTGGGCTGTTCATGCACAGCCTCTGGCATGTAAGCTGCTCCCAGCTACTTGCAAACGAATGACACAAGCCAATATCTCTGGTCCCAGAAACAACCCTAGGAACCTCCGTCTTGCAGTGTCCAGTTATGCCTGCTGGACACTGCAAGCTTATATAAGTTCATCAGTTTAACAAAGAAATTGATATGTACCAGGCTTGTTATCCCAAGGGGAGCCTCTGACAAACTGCAAACCAAATGCACTGCTTCAGGTAGAATAAACAAACAGATTTATTAACTACAAAGATGGATTAAGTGATTATAAATCAAAGCATAACAAGTCAGATTTGGTCAAATGAAATAAAAGCAAAATGCATTCTAAGCTGATCCTAACACTTTCAGTGTCCTTAAAAACATAGATGCTTCTCACCAGAGGCTGGCTGGTTACTTTTCTGTCAGGCTCTCCCCTTTGATCAGCGTTTCAGTCGCGTGGTGGTGTCTGTAGATGTAGGTGTGAGAGAGAGGAAGCATGGCAAAATCTCTCTCCCTTTTATCATGTCCTTTCTTTCCTCTTGGCTCCCCCCCCCCCACTTCAGTCAGGTGTGCATTACCTCATCGCAGTCCCAAACTGCACAAAGGAAGGGGGTGACTCCCTCGAGGGTCCAACAGATTCTTTTGTTCCTGCCTAAGCCAGTGTCCATTGTTCCTGTGAGGCTGGGCTGGGTTTGTCCCATCCATGCCCTGACAAGGTGTGAACTGCCTCTCTGCTCTTGGAGAGTTTTTGCATAGGCTTGTTCTAAGCCATGAGGATACATTTTCAGCCTCATAACTATATACATGAAGTTATAACCTATAACCTTACTATAACATTACTGTAACAATTAGTATAACATCACTATAACAACCATGCTCAGTGCATCATGAGCCTTCCGAAGCCACCCAACATGACAAACTTTGCATTGGATACCACACAATCATTTTATAGAGATGAACATGGGGGTGTAGGGTGTTCCCCCGAGGTACAGAGCGTCACAATGGGGAAATGCCTCCTTTCCCCCTCATCTGAGTCCCTGGATGGCTGGTCAGACGCTTCCCCGGGGGCACCTTGGCCGGCATCCATGCAGCACTTGCGGGCATCTCCTTCTCATGCCCAGCTGCCAAGTTGCATTAGAAGAAGTTATAAACTCCAGTACTGGAAGAGGTTATTTTCCCAGCATTGCCCTTCCACAGGACTGCTGCCTGCCAGGGAGCTGTCACGGTCCCTCTCAGGGGGTCCTGCCAGGTAGGGAGCTGCCATGGGCCCCCTCAGGGCGTCCTGCCGGACAGGGAGTTGTCACAGGCCCCCTCGGGCGTCCTGCTAGGCGGGGAGCTGTCCCAGGCCCCTTGGGGTGTGCTGCCAGGCGGGGTGCTGACACAGGCCCCCTTGGTGTCCTGTGGGGTGGGAAGCTGTCATGGGCTCCCTCGGGTGTCCTGCCAGGTCGGGAGCTTTTACAGGCTTCCACGGGCCTCCTGCCAGGCGGGGAGCTGTCATGGGCCCCCTTGGGGCGGCCTGCTGGGTGGGGAGCTGTCACAGGCCCACTCAGGGCAGCCTTCCGGGCAGGGAGCTGTTAGAGGCCCCCTAGGGACAGCCTGCTGCTTGGGGGCCATCTCAAACCCACCTCAGCGCTGGGGAGCTCTTCAGGTTGCGCTGTCATAGCTCCTGCCCTGGACTCTGGAGGCTACTGGTTCGGTCCCCGGAATGTGAACCACGCTGGGTCCATCACCTCAGCGCAGGCTGTGGTGGCCGCAGGGACAACAGGTGGGTTTGGACAAGGGGAGGGTGGGCACGGCTCCCAATGCCATCTGCTGCTGCCCTGTCAGTGCGCTGGGGGGTCCCCTCAGCCTGCCATTGGACATGCCTCCCGCCATGGCCCAGGGCTCACCAAGTAGTTTTGCCACAGGGCCAGCCTCTGGCCTGCACCCTTCCTTCCCCACCAGGGCTGCCCACCTGCTGCCCGTGAGCTGGGTGGGTGAGCCCTGTGCTGCTGTTGGGGGTCCGAGGGTGGAGAGCTGGGATGGGCCGGGGATGTTACTCTGCCTTGTTTCCCCTCAGTTCCACCCCCGAAGCGCCCCCTTGCATGGCCGCACCCGGGTGACGCTCTGCGGGATGGGCTTCCAGTCACGCCGGCACTTCACTGCCGCCGTCGGGTCCCCCGTGGCCGGCAGCACCTACCGGGTGACGGTGGGGCAGAGGGACTGCACCGTGCTGCCTGAGGAGAGCCTGGGCAGGAGGTAGGGGGTGGTGGTGGGGATCCGGGGCTGCTGTCAGGGCTGCCACTGACCTGGGGATAGAGGTTTCTCCGGCTGACTCACCTGGGGGTAGGGCCTTCCTTCCTGGCCAGCGGCAGCTCAGAACATGGGTGGGGAGGGGGAAGAGGCACCTTCCCTATTCAGCTTGTGGGGTGCTTGGAGCACCCCCCCCCGACCTCCCCCAGTTTAGGTAGCAGAGAGAAGGCAGAGCGGGGTGGTTCTTGAGTCAGCTCCCTCTCTCATCCCCTCCCCTCCCCCGGTGGGCCTCTCTCTCTGCAGTATGATCCTGGCCCCTGCTCTGTCCGCATTTGAGCTGCAACATCTCCCAAGGTGGGGCCCCTCCACATACCGGTGCCAGGAGCTGGCAGCTTTCCCGAGTGGAAACGGGCTGGCAGTGCATGATGGAATCAGCTCCTCCAGGCACGCAGCCACCGGCCTTTCCCCATGGCCCGAGTCACCAGTGCTGGCACCCCAGCGAGTTCTGCCCCATGTCATGCAGCCACTGCCCCAAGCAACCAGGCCTTTTAGGAGGGGGCTGGAGTAATATGGGCAAGAGGGGCTGTGGGTCAGGACTGAGGGGCACCAGCAGGTTTGCCGTCAGACCCGGAGCACGGGCAGCTGGTGGCACCCACTGGGGTTTGTACCAGAGGCGTTCAGTGATTACCAGGGTGGTTTTGGTGATAGAGTCCAGTGACTTTCCCTCTGAGAGCCGCTTCCCGGCTGGTGCCCCTGCTCTGCGGATGGTGACGGCAGGGGTGTGGGCCCTGCTGTTGTCCTCTCTGGCTGGGGTGGGGGGTTGGGCCTGCCCCCGTGTCTCAGTGCTCCCTGCTGTGTCCCGCAGGCCCCCCGTGCTGCCCCCCACCAAGGCCGCTGTAGACGTGCTGGTGTGCAAGCTGGAGCTGAGCATTGACCAGGTGGTGACGGGGCCTGTCACGGTTCAGCTCACCATCGAGGAGCAGACGAGGGACCCGCCCTTCCACGTCAGTGGCTCCTCATCCCTTGGTGGCTTCATCTTTGTGGTACGTCCTTTCCCCTGCCCGCCTCCCAGCTGCAGGGACAGCCCCCCAGGAGAGTCGCCCTCCCGGCCGGAGCCAGGGGTCGGCAATGGGGCTTGTCTGGGAGTGCCGCCCCCCAGTGCCAGCTGGGATCCCGAGGACGGCAGCCCCCGGAGCA
Source organism: Terrapene triunguis (assembly GCF_002925995.2). Taxonomy (NCBI): domain Eukaryota; kingdom Metazoa; phylum Chordata; order Testudines; family Emydidae; genus Terrapene; species Terrapene triunguis. The sequence continues at coordinate 1,715,855 of NW_020664586.1, read as the reverse complement.
GGGTTGGCAGAGTGCCCCGCCTGCTCTCCAGCCAGCGGCTTGTCCCTATCATGTGTCAGGCCTAGCCCCCCTGTAAGCAGGGCCTGGTGCCCAGCTGGGACACACACACACACGCACCCTGGCACACCCAGCGCACCTCTCCTTCGCCCCACACCGTCCCATCACCACCCCTCCCTCATTGGAGGTTAGGCTGAACCTGTGGCTAGCTCCCTCCCTGATGGAGTTCCTATGGCAGCCACTGAGCAGCCCTAGCATGTGCAATGGAGACAGCTCCACTGCAGCAGCCCTGCCCTGGCCTCCCGTCTTGTGCCAGAGAGGCAGGGCCCTCCCCAGAGGCTCACCCTCTCCCTGGGCCATGCTTTGTGTCTGGCAGGGAGGCGGCCAGCGGGCAGCATGCTGGAGAGGTTCCCCTCTGGGGATGACCTGCCCCCCACTTCCCTTGGTAAAGGCCCCGTGCCCTCTGTGGCTCCACAGGTGCCGAACGTCACTGCCATCCGCCCTGTGTACGGCCCGCTGGCCGGCGGGACCCAGCTCTCCATCTGGGGCCGAAACCTGACCGTGGGCAGCAGCTGGAGGGTGATGCTCGGAGAGGCAGAGTGCCCCGTGGCGGGGCAGCAGAGGTACAGAAAGCATGGAGCTCTCATTGCTGCGTTGGCTTGGGGGGGCTGGGCTTGGGCCATCGGCTCTAGGTCACTGTAGCTAAAAACTTCATATTCGACAGCTGGACAGTGAGCGGCCCAGCTGAGAAGGGGTAGGTCAGAGAAGTCTGGGGGCTACCTTGCCTGAATTGGCCTCTCAGCTGGAGTTTCTCTGGTCATCACGGGTCAGCATGGCTGGGTGTGGCTGTAACGATGCTCCCTCTGGTGGGACACCACTGAGAGCATCAATTCAGGACAAATTGCTTAGAGCAGGGCAGTTATGGCCCAAGGCTGGTGGTTCTCCAGCTCTAAGGCACACCAAACCAGCCAAACAGAGAGGACTTTGGTTTTACTACACTGGCTAACCATAAGTCATACAAGCAATTCCCTTAGACACTCCAGTTTCCAGTATCACCACCAGTGCCACTCGTTATGGGGACAAATGGTTATAAAAACCAACATCCCAGTAAAAGAAAAAAGGTTCTCCTTATCTGAAAGGACCAAGCCCCGGACCCAGGTCAATATACAAGTCAGATCTTACAAATCACGCTGTTGCCAATCCTTTAGAGTCCAAAATCTAAAGGTTTATTTAGAAAAAGAAAGAAATTATAGATGAGAGCTAAAATTGGTTAAATGGAATCAATTACATACAGCAGTGGCAAAGTTCTTGGTTCAGGCTTGTAGCAGTGATGGAATAAACTGCAGGTTCAAATCAATAAAAAGCAACAGAGAGTCCTGTGGCACCTTTAAGACTAACAGATGTATTGGAGCATAAGCTTTTGTGGGTGAATACCCACGTCTGACGCATGACGTCTGACAAAGTGGGTATTCATCCACGAAAGCTTATGCTCCAATACATCTGTTAGTCTTAAAGGTGCCACAGGACTCTCTGTTGCTTTTTACAGATCCAGACTAACATGGCTACCCCTCTGGTTCAAATCAAGTCTCTGGAGTACATCCACAGCTGGGATGGGTCATTTAGTCCTTTGTTCAGAGTTTCAGTTTGTAGCAGAGTTCCTCCAGAGATCAGAAGCAGGATTGAAGACAAAATGGAGGGGTTTTCAAGGCCTTTTATATTCTCTTCCCCATGGAAGGACACCCCTTTGTTCTTACTGTGGAAAATCACAGCAGCAAGATGGAGCTTGGAGTCACATGGGCAAGTCACATGTCCATGCATGACTGAGTTTGCAGGCAGACGCCATTGTTTACATGTTAGTTTGAACATTCCCAGAAAAGCTTATACATACAGACAGCATAATCATAACCAGCAAATCATAACCTTGTCATAAACACCACACTCGACAATATTTGTACAATATTTACTGCAAATATGTAATAGTGGTTGCAATAATGATCTATACGGTCACAGTTTATGTCAATAACGTCACACCCCCAACGCAAAATTGATGCAGGAAGGGATGACACAAACATCGCTGATTGCATCCCAAGAGCTCCCCATCCTTGGTTCTGTCTTACTACAGCTAATTATTAGCTGTATCAGTGTGTAACAGAAATGGTTTCTCAAAGACATGTTCAATAACATGATTGAATCTCTTTACAAACTTAAGGTAAAACTTGGCTAGAACAATAGTGGATTGGATCTGCTCTTGTGGATCCTTGCTTTTCCTGTATGTCTCATGTGAGCTAAAGAACATAGCTACTTTATCCATACAAACTCTGGCAAATGTTTGGAACCCAATTAATATCAAGATAATGTAGATATTAATGTTGTCCATAGCATAGGAAACTTGGCGTTTAGCTGTGAAAACAATATGGTAGTGTGCCTTAGTTTCCCTTTTCATACATCGCATCAGGTCTGGAATGTCTTTTCCCCTGTGAAAAGTTCCAATACTGTTTACAGGCATTAACTGTTAAACATCAGTATAACAAGGCCTTTTAACATAAAGTGTGTTCTCATGTATTCCTTTTAACATGTTCAAGGGTTTTTTCAAAAGATTAGGCACATTGTACATTTTTACAGTTCTTGATACACATTAGGTACAAAAATTACCATTAGCCATAACAACAAATCCATTGCCAGTGTCCATCTACAATCATTTTTGTCATGCCACACCTTTGGCTCAATACTTTGGCATTTTAGGGTTAACCTGTGGCTTCCCTTTGCAAAATTAAGTTCCCTTTTCCCTCCTTGTCCTGAAGGATTAAACCCTGATTTCTTTTGCTTAACAGAATCCACTGGCTGATTGGGTGTATTCTCTTTGCTAACAGCTATTAGCAAGTCTTTCTTCTCCCTGTCAGCCAGGTAATTTGCATCAACATAGACAGGAGCCTGGTCACCAGTTTTCAGATTAACTGCTACCAATTTCAAGGCTGGACTCTGTCTTAAAGAGATACCACACAAATCCAAAGAGTCTGAGGGAGAGAATTTGCTTGCTCTTCCCTGCATCCTTAAACATTCAGCCATAAAACTTTTCTGCTTTGAAACACCAGTAACTAAATCTGTCCTTAGACCCTGAAGCACAGACTGCTCACCTAAAGAATTAGCGTGGAGACATTCTTTTTCCAACACCATCCTCTTCCCAACAAGCTGGCCAAACACAGCCACTTGGTCATAGGACTGTTTAAATTCCCTGACAATTTTCATTTCATCTGAGACCTTTTCTAAGCGATCCACACTGGATCTTTCAAAAGGAAAGTCAGTGGATCCATTCACAACAGAAAATTTCTGGCTGCTAGGAACTGAAACCTTTTTGATTAAATTACATCCACACCCTTCAATTGCGGCAAACTGCTTGCACAGATTACCATGAGGATTCCTTTCCCTAGGAGCTTCTCTAAGCAACAATTCACCCCTCACAGAAATTCTGTCCTTACCCTCTTCACCTAGGGCTTGCTCTAAAGGAACACTTTCCTGAGCAACAACAGACTCTTTATGGGTTTCACTTACATCCAGGATCACCTTTGGCTCATCAGGCGGATTTCTACACAATCCCCTTTCAGGCAAACTCATAGACTTACTAGATAAAAGGTTAGAGGTACTCTCTTTCCCTCTGCAACTTTTGTCACAGTCACTGGCAACATGCAGGTTACCAGGCTCCGCACACACAAGCTTAGGAATTATTTCCACTTGTTGCAAGTTTCCAAACTGTCAGTGGGCAACACAACTGAATCACCTTTATGCTCTCCTCGTGCCCTGGCTAGGATATTACTCTGATCAGGCAAAGTTGCTACACCCTTTTCCAGCCACACATTAGCAACAGGCAAAATACAAGCACCAGAATTGTCTGGTCTCTGGGGATTTTGCCATGACACTAACTGGATGCAACCTAGTTACAGTGCCATTCTCCCTAGCAGACACAAACTTAGGACCATTTTCTTCCTGGGCTCTAGTTGAATCCAGAACCAACTCTGAGACAACTGCACTACACTCAACCATTACAGGCTGAAATTTTCCTTTAACAGACACACAGCTTGGGATCTCATTTCCCTTGTCCCAGCACACAGGGCTGTTCACAGACAACTGCTTGGAGACCAGGGTAGCTCCCTCTATACAGGTGCATTCCCTTTACTGTTACGATTCTCCACACAGGTAACAGGTAAGGTATAGGGACACTTATTTTCCACTATCCTCACCTTCCCAAACTGCTGATTAGACAAAGCCATTAGCTCACAAGGCTGCCTAGGCTCATTCAAACTTTCCATGCCTTCCTCAGTTAGGGCTTTAACCTGACCATCCACTTTAATTTGCTCCTGAGAAACATTTTCCTGACCAATGAGTTCTTTTTGTGCTTGATCTAATTACAGATTCACTTCTGAGCCATTAGACAGACATTCAGAAATTTCATTCACAGACAAACAGCTGGGTCAGCATGGCTGGGTTGGCGTGGCCGGGTCGGTGTGGCTGAGTGGCTGGATGGGCGTGGCTGGGTGCGGCCAGCTCTGTATGTGCTCCACTGAGGTCATGTTTATACATAAACACCCATGTGGGGTCCTTTGGATGGCGTCTGGTGCCACGGACGCTCTGCAGTGTGTTAGAGCCCACGTCTGTCTGCAGTGCCCAGGGCCCATCTGGGGGGCAGAGCCCTCGGTGGGAGCTCCTGCCCCAGGACTGCCAGGGCCTGTTGGGGCACGGATGGGGCCAGGCGCGCTCCCAGCTATGGGATGGCCAGCGTGGGGGTGTCGGCTATGCTGGTCCGGGCGGGTCACCGGGGGGCATGTGGGCCAGAGCAGGTTGAGGGGCAGTCTGCAGCCCAGCCGGGTGTCTGTTTGTCTCCATGTTGTGCTGTCCTCTGTTTCCAGCCCCACCGAGATTCGCTGCACCAGCCCTGCAGCCAGCAACCTGCATGCTGTCCCCGTGGCCCTGTGGATAGACGGGGAGCAGTTCCCCGCCCCGGAGCCATTCCAGTACCGCCCAGACCCCGTCCTCCGCGACATCTCTCCCAACTGCACCTACGAGTGAGTGCCCAGAGGGGGGTCCCCTGGCCCCTGGAGCTCCCCCGGTCACAGCCCCCCACTCCATCCCCCTGGTCACAGCCACTCCAACCCCACAGGTCACATCACCCCCACTGGATCACAGTCCCTCTGGTCACAGCCCTCCCACTCCAACCCCGCAGATCACAGTCCCCCTGTAACGATGCGGCCTCTGGCGGGACACAACTGAGTATCAATTCAGGACAAATTGCTTAGGGCTTGGCGACGCTTGTGATTTAGAGCACATTAAAGCAGCCCCAGGCACCCTAGCTCACTACCCGTCCACACTGGCAAGGCACGTAGAGCGCTCTGACTCCAGGGCTAGAGCACTCCTGGTACTCCACCTTAGCGAGAAGATTAACACTTGGTGGGCATTGGCTGAATCGCCCGGGCATCAGTGTGAACGAGGTGTTGCATTACTGCACTCTGATCAGCCTCCGGAAACGTCCCATAATCCCCTTAAGTCAAGTGGCCACTCTTGTCATTGTTTTGGAATCACTGCAGGCATGCCAATATGCCCTTTGAAAGCTCCGTTTGACAGCCAGAGACAAAGCAACCATTACTGTGGAATGCTGTGTGTGAGAGAGAGAGGTGGGGGGGGGGGAAGGGTCTGTTGCTGTCTGAACTTACAAGATGCTGACATGCTCTCAGCCCCCCCCAAAACCCACTTTTTCTCCCCCCACATACACACAACACACTCCCTGTCACACCCCCCCCACCCCCACCTCCATTTGAAAAGCACATTGCAGCCACTTGCATGCTGGGATAGCTACCACAATGCACTGCTCTCTGTGGCCGTTGCAAGAGCTGCTAATGTGGCCACGCCAGTGTGCTTGCAGCTGTCAGTGTGGACAGACTACAGCGCTTTCCCTACTGCACTCTATGACAGGGCCGGCTTCAGGGTTTTGGCTGCCCCAAGCAGCCAAAAAAAAAAAAAAAAAAAAAAACAAACCACCCCCCCACCTCCGCAGGCGGTCCTTCGCTCCGAGCGGGAGTGAGAGACCATCCTCCGAATTGCCG
>NW_020664586.1:1708555-1709666 GCF_002925995.2 Terrapene triunguis | reverse complement strand
AAAAAAAAAAAAAAAAAAAAAAAGCCGCAATCACGATCTGTGGCGGCAATTCGGCGGGAGGTCCTTCACTCCCAGTGGGAGTGAGGGACCGTCCGCCGAATTGCTGCCGAATAGCTGGACGTGCCGCCCCTCTCCGGAGTGGCCGCCCCAAGCACCTGCTTGCCAGGCTGGTGCCTGGAGCCGGCCCTGCTCTACGAAGGCTGGTTTAACTCAAATTGCTCTACATCTGCAAGTGTAGCCATGCTCTTAGAGCAGGGCAGTTACAGCCCAAAGCTGGAGTTCCTTTACTATTAAGGCACGCCAAACCGGCCAAACAGAGAGGACTTCAGTTTTACCTCACTGGCTAACCAGAAGTCATACAAGCAATTCCCTCAGATACTCCAGTTCCCTTATATCACCACCAGCATTGCTCCTTATGGGGATGAATGGTTATGAAAACCAATACCCCAGTAAAAGAAAAAAGGTTCTCCCGATCCCAAAGGACCAAGCCCCAGACCCAGGTCAATCTACAAGTCAGATCTTACCCACAAATCACGCTGTTGCCAATCCTTTAGAATCTAAAGGTTTATTCATAAAAAGAAAGAAATATAGATGAAAGCAAAAATTGGTTAAATGGAATCAATTACATACAGTAATGGCAAAGTTCTTGGTTCAGGCTTGTAGCAATGATGGAATAAACTGCAGGTTTAAATTAAGTCTCTGGAGTACATCCACAGCTTGGGTGGGTCATTCAGAGTTTCAGTTTGTAGCAAAGTTCCTCCAGAGGTAAGAAGCAGGATTGAAGACAAGATGGAGGAGATGCAGCTGCCTTTTATAGTCTCTTGCCATGTGGCCTGTACTTCCTTTGTTCCAAAAACAAGCTACCCACCACATGGCATGGAAAAACCTGAGAGTTCTGTTCATAGGCATGTCCCTGCATGCCTTGCTGAGTCACAAGGTGTATCTGCCTTCTCTCAATGGGTCATTTGTATAGCTGATGGTCCTTAATGGCCATCAAGCAGGCTAGGCAGTGCTGACGCCAAATTGTGTGGGGTGTCACCTAGAAGCATAGCACAAGTTTGAAATACAGACAGTATAGAGCCAATACTTATAACTTTAAATACAAAAATGA
>NW_020664586.1:1694635-1708545 GCF_002925995.2 Terrapene triunguis | reverse complement strand
TACAGACAGTATAGAGCCAATACTTATAACTTTAAATACAAAAATGATATATGCATACAGATAGCATAATCATTACCAGCAAATCATAACCTTTTCATAGACACCTCACTTGACAACCTTTGTACAATATTTACTGCAAATATGTAACTGTGATTGCAACAATGATCTATACGGTCATAGTTCATGTCAATAATGTCACCCCCCCACACACTCCAACCCTACTCTCCAACCTCCCCGGATCACAACCTCCCTCCCCCACCCCCAGCTTGCATGGCCTCCTCCCTGCAGGGGACGGTGAAGAGCCTAGCACTCTGTGCCCAGCAGCCTGGCCCATTTCACCCAGCTGAGGGCCCCCTCCTGAGAGCCCAGGTGTCCCCCCTCCAGGCTGGGGATGGGGCAGCCCCCTGATTCCATGGGCAGCCCCAGCCTCCTCCTGCAAGCCCATGACACGTGGGAGTTCACAGCATGGGGGGTTAGGAACAGGGGGCACAGCTCCCCTTGTGCGCACCAGAGGCCCAGGCAGCGTATCTAGCCAGCATACCCCAGATGGGGTTCCCCTGGGTCCCCAGGGCATCCCGTACGGGGTTCCCCTAGCCCCATGGTCCCCAGCACACCCAACACTGGAAGCTGGTCCGGCCCGTAGGTCCCTAGTGCATCCGTCCAGGGTTCTGCCGGCCCCGGGGTCCCCAGCATGCTCTGGCGAGGGGCTCCCCCAAGCTTGTAGGCCCCCAGTGTGCCCTGGCCGGGTCTCCCCTGGCCCTGAGGTCCCAGGCTCAGGGCTGTGCTTCACGTTCCATATGGCAGTGATCTGTGACCTTCTGCAGGGGTTCGGCCCTCACCATCCATGGCACCAGCCTGGACTCCGTGTATTACCCCAGAATCCAGTTTGTGGACGCCAGCATGGCAACGGAGGCCAAGGTGAGTGTGAGGGGCGGGGCAGGGCCGGCATCGTGGGCCAGGGCCGGCTGAGGCAAGGGGATCACAGTCAGGGAGCTGGGCATGATGTGCTGAAGGGGGAGAGAAAAACGGGCTTGAAACGCTGGTCGGGCCTGGTGCAGGCAGGCGCTGTAGGAGATTCCACCCGGTCTGCCAGTGCCCCCCAATCCTGCCCCTCAGCCCCTGCTAGCCCAGCCCTGGGCCACCCTGAGCTCTGCCATTTCCCCCCCAATCCCACCCCACAAGCCCTGCTAGCCCAGCCCTGGGCTCCTCCCCAGCTCTGCCAGTTCCCCTCAGTCCTGCCGCTCAACCCCTGCTAGCCCTGCCCTGTGTCCGCCCAGCTCTGCCAGTGCCCCCCAATCCCAACATGCAAGCCATGCTAGCCCAGCCCTGGGCTCTGCTCAGTGCCGGCCCACAGGCCCTGCTGTCCCAGTCTGAAGTCTTGGGCCCAGGCCGTGCCAGTCATAGGAGGTTGTGCGTTTGCCAGGAGGCAGCTGAGAGCTCACACACTCGTGTCACTGGTGGCTCTGGTCTCCAGTTATCCAAGGCGGGCGCGTTAAGTTGGTGCTGCAGCCTCGGGCTCCCTGCAGACGTAGTGTGCCTGTGGCAGGGTAGGGGGGGTGGCGAGAGGCCTGGGCCGGGACCGTAGCATGCAGCCAGCAGAGCGAAGGGCGGTGCGGGCCTGGGCCTGATGGGGTGCCTGGGAACCGGTTCCGGGCCATGTCCAGGGAGCACCGGGTCCCCTCCCCACTGTGAGCTCTGCTCCCGGGTACGCTCCTTCCAACGCACCTTGTCCCCTCAGGTGTGCGCGGGGCCGCGCTCTCCCGAGCAGCTGGTGTGCCAGAGCCCAGCCTACCCCTTCGCTAACAGGGTGGAGAGCGCCCATGGCAACCTGACCGTGCTGCTGGACGGCTCCCCCGGGCGCAGGGCTTTCCACCTGCGCTACTACCCCACGCCTCAGATCCTGCCCTTTGAGCGCGACAACACGTACCACCTCAAGTCTGGTGACGACGAGATCGAGATCCACGTACGGAGGGGGCTGGGGGAGGCAGGGGGCCCAGGCAGGAGTGGCACTGAGGGGGCCAGGCCAGGCCTGCATTGGTGGGCTGGGGGCCAGAAGAGTGCCATGGGATGATGGCTGGTGGGGATGGGATAGGGGAGGGCCCAGGGCATGGAGGGATAGCCAGTGGGAGGGAGGGGGAGGGGGAGGGCCCGAGGCCGGGCCGATGGCTGGTGGGGGAGGGCCTGGGGCCATGGCCAGCAGGCTGAGGGCCTGCAGGGGGATGAATGTCTGGCCCTGAAGGATGGTGCACTGGTTAGGGCGAAGGGATGGGAGCCCAGGCGAGAGGCTTGGCAGCTGGAGCTGAGGCTGGGGTGGTGCGGTCCCCTGGGGAGGGGTGGGCCTGGGGGTTCCCGGGGTCTCAGGCAGGACGGTTCCTGGGAGAGGCTGCGGGGTTCCCCAGGGAGGTGGGGTGGTTCCTGGGGGAGGCGGGGTGGTTCCTGGGGGAGCGGGGGCAGCTCAGGCCGGGGGGCGGGCAACCTTGGAGAGGTGGGGTGGCTCAGGTGGGGGTGGGGTTCCAGGGAGAGGCCAGGGCGTTCCTTGGGGAGGTGGGGCGGCTCAGGTGGGGGAGTTCTCTAGCTAGGGTCGAGGGATCCCCATGACGGTGGCTGTGTGTGCAGCAAATCGGGTTGGATGCGCTGGTGGGCTGCATGAGCATCACCGTGACTGTGGCGGGCCAGGACTGCCACCCCAGCGTGCTGAAGAATGAGGTGACCTGCCGGATCCCCAGGAACCTTAGCCTCCCCCTGGATGGAGTCCCTGTGCAGGTAGAGCCGAGCTGGAGGGAGGACAGCGCTCGCCCTGAGCTGGGCTCCCAGGGTTTCGCCCCCCTTTCCCCTGGCTGGCATGGAGCCCAGGGAGACCCAGGCTGGCTCAGGGCTGTGGCAGCACTGCCTAGACTGGCCCTCTGCCCTGGAGGGTCTGGCCCACAGCCTTCCACCCCCTCTCCCTGCCCTTCCTCTTTGGACAGTGCTCGGGACTGAACATGTCCTGAGTGCAGCTGCCTGGGGAAGGCTTTCCCAGCCTCTGGAGGGCACCAGGCCTGTGGGGAACGGCTTCCCCACTGCCAGCCAGCTGCTGGGCGTCTCTCCTGGTTCTGCTGCCTGGCACACAGTGAGGAGGGCAGGGGAAGCAGCGTACAGCCCAGCATGCAGCCACAGGCTGTGCCAGCTGCTTGTTGTCTGCCCTGGGTGCAAAGGGGTGGCCGGGGGGTCCATGCCGGCTGAGCCCACGTGGTGACCCTGTCAGTCTCCTTCCTCTGGTGTCTCTACAACATGGCACGTGCTGGGGTGGCATCTTTGATGCCCATGTCTTGCCCAACCTGCCTCACCCAGTGCTCACTGCTGAAACGAGTAGGTGCCAGGCTTTGCAAGAGTGCTGCCAGGCAGGGCTGGGACGGGACAGAGCGCGGGGGCTGGGGTAGCTGGCATGCATGCTCAGAGCAGCCCAGTAACAAAAGGGTGTAGCCCCATGGGCCAAACGATGGGAAATGTCCTCTGGTCCATTAGGCAACGATGCCCATCCTGCCAGGGGAGTGTGGGTCGGGGCTGGCCATGTGCCACATGTGCTGCTTGCTTCTGGGCCCTCTGTCGTCCCACCAACCCTGGGCACTGAATCCCTCAGTACCCAGGAGACCTGTGTGGAGTGGAGCTCCCTTCATGCCAGCCCCACCCCCTCTGGAGAATCTGGGCAGGAGCGCCAGCTGCAGGAGTACAGTGTGTTAATGCTTCAGAGAGGCAGAGTGGCACGGCGCATAGAGCACTGGGCTGGGACTCAGGAGACCTGGGCAAGTCACGGCCGTGCCCCGGTTTCCACTAACCTTGACAGCACACTGAGATTGCTGGGTGAAAGTGCTAGATAAGAGCTGGGGTGGTGATCAGCGCCGGGGGTGGGCAAGTCCCCCTAATCCTGCAGATGGCTTAGGGACCCATTCTCTGCCTGCTGGCTGCCCAGGCACTGACTGCCTGCCCTGTCCTTCCCCAGATCTGTGTGAATGGCGCGTGCCAGCACCTGGGTTCGGTGGTGGCCACTGTCTCCCCAGACCCCCTGACGGGCATCCTCCTGGGCATCATCACCATCTTCGTGTTCGGCTGCCTCCTGGTGTTCCTGGTGGTGAAATGCAGACGCAGGAAGGAGATGGGTAATTCCCTTCCCACAGAGGGGGTGTTGCACCCCTGAGCCTGCCATGGCCCCATTCCCACAGGCACTGAATGTTGTGTCACATGCTCTCTGCTCTGGCAGCGTCCGCTCCTGTTCTGGGCCCCCAGCTGGGTGTCATATGCCTTACCTGGGTGAATTGGACTGTGCCCCATGACCATGGGGGAGTGTCTTCTGGCATTACAAGCAATGCGCACATCATCCTGCTATCTAGGCACCAAGAAATTGCCCTCCCCCCACACACATCGTTACTGATGCTGCGCCAGTCCTTAGGGTGCTGACTCTGAGGCCTGGTCTACACTAGGACTTTAATTCGGATTTAGCTGCCTTAATCCGAATTAACCCTTCACCCGTCCACACTACAGAGCCAGTTAATTCGAATTAAAGGGCCCTTTAAATCGATTTCTGTACTCCACCTCGACGAACGGAGTAGAGCCTAAATCGATTTTGTTAATTCGAATTAGGGTTAGTGTGGACGCACACCACCGAATTACTGTATTTAAGTTAATGGGGTAGTGTGGCCGCACACCACCGAATTAATGTGGTTTAAAACCGAATTAAGGTGCTTAGTGTGGCCGCGCACAATCGAATTTATACAACCTGTTTCCCAAATTCGAATTATCTAAATTCGGATTAATCCTGTAGTGTAGACATACCCTTAGTGGGGCTGGGCCTCCCGTCCTCTCAGTGTGGCAGGGGGGCTGAGCGATGCCTGTGGCCAGTGGGATATCTGGTACCCAGCAGAAATGGGCCAGGCCACTAGGCCAACGTTGGCTCTTGGGACTCTGAATGGCTTCTTGTTCCATGTCCTCAGGGACCGAGAATTTGGAGATGCTGGTGAATCCCAATGGGAATGCCCCCAGCTTTGCCCTGCTCCCCTCCTTCATGGACTACCGGGATGTGCAGGGTAAGGAACTGTCATGCCAGGGGGCACTGCTCACTGTGCCTGCAGCCTGTGGGGGCAGGGCCGAGTCACCGTCCTTGCAGCAGACACCCCTTCCCTCCCCCCGACCCACACCAGCCGGGAAAGGCCTGCCCAGCTTGGGGCAGCCCTGCCCGTGTTAGAGCCGCACCAGCATGTCAGTCGGCTCCCTTCTATTCTGCCCCAGTGGACGGGTCTCGGCCGTGGCTGTGTGCAGCTCCTGTCGACTGGTGCTCGCCAGCCGTGGGACCCCCGCCCACAAGCTCCCAGCACTGCAATGCCTGGGGGCCCTCACGGGGCTGGTGTGCATTGATCGGGAGACCCTGGGGATGTTCTGAGGGGCAGTTCCTCTCTCTGCCCCAGTGGGGGGCAGGCAGCAGGGCACACAGGCTGATCCAGTGGAGGGGAAGGGTTTTGCCAGGGTCTCGCTGTGACTTTCCTCTCTCTGCCTGGTTCCTGGCAGTGCTGCCCCCAGCAGTCACTCCCAGCGGTGGCTTTGCCAGCAGGCGCTTCCGAGATGCCTCCTACATGGGCAGTAGCGACAGCTCTGCCGTGCCACTTGTGAGGATGCCGTCCTGTTGCGTCAAAAACCTCCGTCCCGAGCTGCTGGAGGAGGTGAAGGACATCCTGATCCCAGAGGAACGGCTGCTAACACACTGGGACCGGGTCATCGGCAAAGGTTAGGGTTAGGGCCCGCCTGGCACGGCAGCGTGGCACAGTGAGCGCTGAACTGCGGCTGGGTCGAGCCCTCATGGCATCTGCAGCCTGGCACAGGAGCGCTGAGCCGTAGTTGGGTTGGGCTGGGCCTGCGTGGCACCCGCAGCCTGGCACTGTGAGTGCCGAGCTGTAGTTGGGTTAAGCTGGACCTGTGTGGCACATACCGACTGGCACAAGGAATACTGAGCCATAGCTGGGTCGGGCTGGGCCCATGTGGCGCATGCAGCCTTGCACAGTGAGCGCTGGGCTGGGCTGGACCTGTGTGGCACATGCAGACTGGCACAGTGAGCGCTGAACCGCGGCTGGGCTGGGCCTACATGGCACATGCAGATTGGCACAATGAGTGCTGAGCCGTAGCTGGGTCGGGCTGGGCCCACCTGACATTCCCTCTGTGTCAAGGTCCCACCCCAGAGAAGCTCAGTACTAACAAGAGCCCCCATGTGGTGCTGATCCAGCACGGATGGTGTTCATCTGTGGCATGGCATGCAGGGTTGGGCACGGGGGCGGGATTCCACACCCGCCACAGTCTCGCTGCCTGGCCCCGGCTGCTCCCCTGATCGGAGGGACCGGTCCCTGCCCACGGCTTGAGGGCTCGGGCTGAGCAGCATGGCATAGTTTGGTTGTGCCAAGATCAGCCCGTTCCCCGGAGTGCCAGGTGCATGCCTGCGGCTGGTGGCTGTTGCCCAGCTAGGTCACCTCTCTGAACCCGATGAGGGGCAGTACCCGGCCCAGCGCAGAACAGCCCTGTGGGGGAGCCCATCAGGCCGGCCTGGAGGCCCCACAGCAGGGCAAGGCCGTATCTGGTGCCTGTCTGGGCCCTGCAATGCCAACATGGCCCCATCCCCTCAGCCATATCCGGTTCCCGTCCAGGCCCAATGGCGCCGACATGGCCCCGGCCCCTTAGCCGTATCTGGTGCTGGTCTGGGTCTTGCGACGCTGACATGGCCCTGTCCCCTTGGCCATATCTGGTGCCCATCTGGGCCCTGCGGCACCGACATGGCCCTGTCCCCTTGGCTGTATCTGGTGCCCATCTGGGCCCTGTGGCACTGACATGGCCCCGTCCCCTTGGCTGTATCTGGTGCCCATCTGGGCCCTGTGGCACTGACATGGCCCCGTCCCCTTGGCTGTATCTGGTGCCCATCTGGGCCCTGTGGCGCCAACATGGCCACGTCCCCTTGGCCGTATCCAGTACGTGTGGGTGCCTCTCCACAGTAATGCAGCCCCAGCCCCCCTGCTGTATCTGGTGCCCATCTGGGCCCTGCAGCATTGACACCCTCCCAGCCCCCCTGCCATCTTCCAGCCCATCCCCTTGGACTCTAGGTGTTTGTCCTGCCTGTGGCAGGCTGGCTGGGGGCTGGAGCAAAGGGCAGCTCGGGGCGTTCCTTGCTGCATGGCGGCTCTGTCCAGGGTGCCTGTGTTTTCCCGGCCAGGGCATTTCGGGAGCGTGTACCACGGCATGTACAGAGATCTGTCAGAGAGGGAGATCCACTGCGCCGTCAAATCCCTGAACCGTGAGTGCCCCTCCCTCTGGCTCCTGGCCTGCTCTCCCACAGGGGTTGCCTCTGCCGTGCTCTAGGGGGTCCCCAATCCCTATCCCCCCGGGGTCCCTCCAAGCCCCGCCTGCTTCCTGCGTTGGCCCTTCATTCGTGCCAGGCTGTGGGCCAAGGAGCAGGAGGTGAATAGAGCAGGAACCCCACCTATCTGGGCTATGCCTGACTCCTGGGCATTTTCAGGCCTTCCCCCTGTGCAGCTGCCAATGCCGGGGGCCAGGAAGCGTGTGTGTGCCCGGCCCCTGCTGTGCCTGGCTGGTGGCTGGGCGTGGTGTCCCATGGCATGGGCGTAACCCCTCTGTGATGTAGCCACCGCTCTCCCGTGCCCTCTGCTGCTCCTTGCTGGGCTCCGGACAGCCCAAGTCGCCCCATCCCCTGGGGCCTGTCCCTGTGATGCAGCTCCCGGGCTGGTTGGTGCCCCAGCCTCATGGCTGTGCTTGGTCCCAGGGATCACCGACGTGGAGGAGGTGGAGGAGTTCCTGAAGGAGGGGATTCTCATGAAGAGCTTCCATCACCCCCACGTCCTGTCGCTGGTGGGTGTCTGCCTGCCGCGCCAGGGATTGCCCCTGGTCGTGCTGCCCTACATGAAGCATGGAGACCTCCGGCACTTCATCCGCTCCAAGGAACGGGTAAGCACCGGACAGCCACCCTCCCTGCTCAAGGGCCAGGCAAAGGCAGGGTCACCCTGGCTGGGGGCAGAGGAGAACGGGTAACCTCCTGTAACAATGCTGCCCTTGGTGGGACACTTCTGAGAGTACCAATTCAGGACAAATTGCTTAGAGCAGGGCAGTTACAGCCCAAGGCTGAGGTTTTTCCAGAGGTGAAAGTAAGCCGGTACAGTCCGGACTGGACCATCTTCTCCGTGGGTGATTTAAAGGGCCCAGGGCTCCAGCCGCTGCGGAGAGCCCCGGGCTTTTAAAATCACCGCTGGAGCTCCAGCTGCTGGGCTTGGGTGGGGATTTAAAGGTCACGGAGCTCCAGCCCCTGCGGGGAGCCCTGGGCCCTTTAAATCCCAGCCCAAGCCCGGCTGCCGGAGCCCTGGGCCCCCGGGAACCGGGCTTCGGCCGAGATTTAAAGGGCCTGGGGCTCCCCGCAGCGGCTGGAGCCCCGGGCCCTTTAAATCACCACCGGAGCCCTGCTGCCGCTACCCCAGCCCTAGCCCGAGCCCTGTCGCCCGGGGTAGCGGTGGCAGGGCTCCCGCGGTGATTTAAAGGGCCTGGAGCTCTGCGGTGGCCGGAGCCCCGGGCCCTTTAATTCGCCCCGGGGCTCCCAGCCGCCTCTGCAGCTGGTAGCTCCGGGGTGATTTAAAGGCCCTGGGGCTCCCAGCCACAGCCGGAGCCCCAGGCTCTTGAAAGGCCCCACCTCTTCCCATTGAGGCCATGCCTCTTTCGGTTGAGTCCCCGGCCCGCTCAGGACTCCGGCGTACCGGTAAGTCCTTTAAGTTACTTTCACCTCTGGGTTTTTCCACCTTTAAGACACACCAAACCAGACAGACAGAGAGGACTTTGGTTTTACCCCACTGGCTAACCATAAGTCATACAAGCAATACCCCTAGACACTCCAGTTTCCCTGTATCACCACCAGTGCCACTTGTTAAGGGGACGAATGGTTATGAAAACCAATACTCCAGTAAAAGAAAAAAGGTTCTCCCGATCCCAAAGGACCAAGCCCCAGACCCAGGTGAATATACAAATCGGATCTTACCTACAAATCATGCTGTTGCCAATCCTTTAGAATCTAAAATCTAAAGGTTTATTCATAAAAGGAAAAAGATATAGATGAGAGCTAAAATTGGTTAAATGGAATTAATTACATACACTAATGGCAAAGTTCTTGGTTCAGGCTTGCAGCAGTGATGGAATAAACTGCAGGTTCAAATCAAGTCTCTGGAATACATCCACAGCTGGGATGGGTCATTCAGTCCTTTGTTCAGAGCTTCAGTTTGCAGCAAGGTTCCTCCATAGGCAAGAAGCAGGATTGAAGACCAGATGGAGGAGTTTTCAGGGCCTTTTATATTCTCTGCCCGTGGAAGGACACTCCTTTGTTTTTACTGTGGAAAATCACAGCAGCAAGATGGAATCTGGAGTTACATGGGCAAGTCACATGTCCATGCATGATTCAGTTTGCAGGCCAATGCCATTGTTTACATGTTAGTTTGAAATTGGCATCTCTCAAAGTCCATTGTCAGTTAAGTGTTTCTTGATTGGGCACTTACTGAGAATAGTCCCTTCTCAAGAAGCTGACCAAATGCTTCACTGAGTCTACTTGGAATCAAATACATTTGAGATACAAGTACATAGCCCATATTCATAACTTCAAATACAAAAATGATACACATATACAAATAACCAGCAAATTATAACCTCTTCATAGACACCTCACACAACAACCTTTGTACAATATTTGCTGCAAATATATAACAGTGGTGGCAACAATGATCTATACGGTCCCAGTTCATATTAATAACATCACACCCCCTGCCCCCAGAGCCAGGCCCCATGCAGCTACCTGCCTAGCCAGCCTGTGCTCTCCGGCCCGGCCCTGCCCTGGGCGCGGGGGCCAGCAGATGCGGCCAGGCAGCACCACGGCCATTGGGTTTCCAGGAGCTGCCAGACCTGTCAGCTAGGCTGAAGCTGCTGCAGGGGGCGTTCTGTATCACAGGGTCCCAGTGGGGCAGGGGGTGCCTGGGTCTGGGGCGGGGGCTTGTGCTGCCTGCCGAATGGGCAGGAAGGTGAGATGAGGGCTGATGGACACCCAGCAGAGCCCATATGCCCCTCCCACCAGCCAGCCACCAAGTCCCCCTGCCCCCAGGAGGCCAGGAGCCCCGCCCTTGTCCTCATGCTGTTCTCTCCAGGCTCGCTGGCCAGCAGGGCTGCTTTGCGCTGGGAAGGTGAGGGGCTCACCTGGCTAGCACAGGGTGCCCTGCATTCTCCTCCCCCAGCTCTGCCACTGCCCCTTTGCGCTGCCCTCCAGCCCCTCTGCTTTGCGACTGCCCCTCCACACCACCCTCCAACCCCCCAGCTATTCCCCTGAAGCCCCCCAGCTCTACTGCTGCCCATCCACACCATACTCCAGTCTCCCCACCCTCAGCTATTCCCCTCTCCCCCGCTCTGCCACTGCCCCACCGCGCTGCCCTCCAACCCCCCAGCTCTGCCCACTGCCCCTCCATGCTGCCCTCCAGCCCAGTGCTCTGCCACGGCCCCACCATGCCGCCCTGCAGCCCCCAGCTATTCCCTTCCTGAGTCCCCTACTCAACTCTGCCCGGGCAGCTCACTGCCGCATGCCAGCCCCCAGCCATGGCCAGGGGCAGGCTCAGCAGAGGGCCATGCTCCTGTGCCCCACACCTGTGTCCTGTAGGGGTTGCCATGGAGACCCTCCAAGCAGCGTTCTAGCCAGGTCTCCCGACAGCCAGCTGTGGACATTGCCCTGCCCGGCGCTCTGCCCCAGTCTCCCAGCTCCAGATGCAGGGTGGCTGGGGGAGCTGGTGGTCGCAGGGCTCCAGCCATTGCAGTGCCAGGTAGGGGCTGTGCTGTGCCCAGGCACGAGGGACGGGGCTGCATGTCTCCCTGCTCCTGTCTCCCCAGAACCCGACGGTGAAGGACCTGATAGGCTTCGGGCTGCAGGTGGCGCAGGGCATGGACTATCTGGCCCACATGAAATTTGTGCACAGGGACCTGGCCGCCAGGAACTGCATGTGAGTGTGGTGGGTGGGTGTCCGGGGCCTGTGTGCCCGGCTGCGGGATGCTGGGGATGCGTCACTAGCCTGGAGCACTCACGGGCACACTCCTAAGCATCCTCTTTACTGCAAGTCGCTTCCCAACGGGACGCTCTGTCCAGGCACACTGGCCTCGGGAGCCCAGGCCATGGCACCCATTCCTCTGAGTGCCGCTGGCGAGCCCGGGCCTGGCTGATGGGGATGGAGGGCTATGGGGCCTGGCATGCCACCTCTGTGCCAGCTGAGCCTGGGGCTAGTGGGTACCATGGCATGGCACTGTCCCCTCTGTGCTGGCTGAGCCTGGGGCTGGTGGTACTGGGGCCTGGCACTGCCCCCTCTGTGCTGGCTGAGCCCAGGGTGGTGGGTACCAGGGGCCTGGCATGTCCCCTTTGTGCTGGCTGAGCCTGGGACTGGTTGATACAAGGCTCTGGCACTGTCCCCTCTGTGCCAGCTCAGACCAGGGCTGGTGGGTACCAGGGCCTGGCACGCCCCCTCTATGCCAACTGAGCCTAGGGCTGATGGGTAACTGGGCCTGGAACACACCCTCTGTGCCAGCTGAGCCTGGGGCTGGAGGGTACCAGGGCCTGGCACTGCTCCCTCTGTGCTCGCTTAGCCTTGTTCTGGTGGGTACTTGGGTCTGGCAGTGCCCCCTCTGTTCTGGCTGAGCCTGGGTCTGGTGGGTACCAGGGCCTGGGAAGCCCTGTCTGTGCCAGCTGAGCCCAGAGCTGGTGAATACCGGGGCCTGCACTGCCCCTTCTGTGCCAGTGGAGCCTGGGGCTGGTGGGTACCAGGGCCTGACACTGCCCCCTCAGTGCCGGCTGAGCCTGGGGCTGGTAGGTACCAGGGCCTGGCATGTCCCTTCAGTGCCGGCTCAGCCTGGGGCTGGTGGGTACTGGGACCTGGCATGCCCGCTCTGTGCTGGCTGAGCCTGGGCAGCAGCAGGGTGAGTGTTAGTCAAACCGCCTCAGAAGGAACCCTGCTATTATGAGGATGGGGTTCGTGGCCCAGGAACAGTTACTCTGCCAGCTGGGAGGGTGGACACGTGGCCCTGGGAGCTGCACTGAGACCTGCCAGCCTGTGTGCCAGTGGCCCCTGAGTGCCCGCCCATGGCTTTGGGTCCAGATGTCTGGGAGCTGGAGATAAGCGGCTCCGAATGCCAGGCTCCCGGAGCAGTGCCACCAGCTCAGCTGGCATTCCCCGGAGCGGTGGGGACCAGGCTGGTCCTCCTCCCACCCTCCCTCCAGCCCCATCTGTGCCTTGCAGGTTGGACCAGACGTTCATGGTGAAGGTGGCGGATTTCGGCCTGGCCCGGGACGTCTTTGATAGGGAGTATTACAGTATCCGGCAGCACCGCCAGGCCAAACTGCCCGTCAAGTGGATGGCGCTCGAGAGCCTGCAGATCCAGAAATTCACCACCAAGTCGGACGTAGTGAGTGCGGGGTGGGCTGTGTGTGGGGCTAGTGCATTGCCTGTGCCCATGCCACGCCCACTGGGGAGCGCCCAGGAGCTAGGTGGCTATGGCAAGTGACCGCAGAATGGCCCTGTGTGGCTCCCAGCTGCTCCAAGTCCAGGAAAGAGCTCTTCTCTCCTCTTCATGCCAGCTCCCGCCCTGGCTGGACCCTGCCCCCCACCGGGCACCCTGGGCGCATGGCTGACGGAGCCAGGGTTAGTGGCCGGTCCGCACACGGTGTTACATGCCCCCCATGGCATATGGGGCTTTGGAAGTTTAGACCCATTACGTGTGGCTTGCCCTTTCCCAACAGCCTGCCACCTGCGCTGGCTGTGCTGTGTCAGGTGGCAGTGGGCAGAGCCCTGCCAGCCAGCGTGACTGGCACAGAGCAGCACTCGCTGAGCACTTGGCCTCCAGCTGAGCTTCCTTGGCTGCACAACAAGGGTCTCGGCGTCTCCTACCACTTGGCATTCCCATTGCTGTGCAAGGGAGGGGAGAGCGTGGCCCAGGCAGAGCCCGTCCCCAGGGGTCAGAGACCAGCGTGGGGAGAGCATGGCCCAGGGGTCAGAACGCGGCCCGGGGGTTAGAGCTCAGTGCCAGCAGACACCACTCCTGACGTCGCTGACCCAGGCAGGTCCGTGTCCTTGCTGGCCCATGCTGGGCCTACGTGGGGCCTCAAAATATGGCTCTCCGGCGGGTGGGCAGGTCAGGTAGCCAGAGGTAAAGAGCTGGGGGAGGAGCGGGGATGTAGCTGTCCCCTCGCTGGTGGAGACCAGAGACCTGATGGGGCAGATTCTCCCATGCCTGCTGCTGTGGGCACTGCCCAGGCCAGGCTCCCGATCAGGGTCTCCTCAGGCACTGCCCACATGTGCAGTGGTAGGGTTACCATATTTCAGCAAGCAAAAAAGAGGATGGGAGGAGCCCCGCCCTAGCCCCGCCCCTGCCCCTCCCACTTCCCGCCCCCCTCAGAACCCACAACCCTCCCCCCGTCCCTTGTCCCCTGACTGCCCCCTCCTGGGACCCCTGCCCCTAACTGCCCCCCAGGACTCCACCCCCTACCTAAGCCTCCCTGCCTCTTGTCCCCTGACTGCCCCCTCCTGAGACCCTCCCCCCATCCTAACTGGCCCCCTAGGACCCTACCCCCTACCTGTACCCTGATTGCCCCAACCCTTATCCACACCCCCACCCCCAGACAGACCCCTGGGACTCCCACGCCCCATCCAACCACTCCCCACCCCCTGACAGCCCCCCCCAGAACTCCCGACCCATCTAAACCCCTCTGCTCCCTGTCCCCTGACTGCTCCGATCCCTCTCCCCACCCCTGCCCCCTGACAGCCCTGCCCCCAGAACTCCCAACCCCCCCCCCCGCTCCTTGTCCCCTGACTGCCCCCTCCTGGGACCCC
>NW_020664586.1:1678546-1689635 GCF_002925995.2 Terrapene triunguis | reverse complement strand
CTCAGGCCTGGCCTCCCTCAGCCCAGCACATCCCAGTCTCTCTGCATTCAGGTGGGCTCTGCCTGCTCCGCCAGCCCAGAGCCCCCCTGCTTCCCAGCTGGGCATCTGAGCTCCCCGGCCCCAAGCCCCGCCTCTGTCCATTGTCTTCTCTCCAGGTAAACAGGGTTGTAAACTGGGGCCTCCTCTCCTCGCTTCTGTCCTCTGGCTGGAACCGGCTGGTTAGGTCACTGGGTCCTCACTCTGCAGCCCATTGTTCTCCCACTGGCCAGAACCGGCTGCAACTCCTGAGCTGGGTCTCCGGGTCGGGGTCTCAGGTCACCGGTCGCTGAGGTATCCATCCTCCAGGCCATTGGCTGGGGTCCCACATTCCCTCTCCGGTCCTCTGTAACAACAAACTCCCTCTCCCCTCACCTCGTTAAACCAGTAACACCCAGGGAAACTGTGTCCCACTCCCTCCGCATGCAAACCATTGAAACCCCACCGAAACAAGAAAAAACAAGAAAATCCCCCACTTCGTCACAGGGGGGTACCTTCCAGGGCAGAGAGGAATTCAGTATCCATGGCCAGTTCTTCCAGCCTGGCCTGGCCCCGGGGCTTGCCCTGAGATCATGGCAATGGCACCGAGGTGGCAGCGTGAGGGCAGGGGCCGTGGCAACACAGTGCTGAACAAAGCTGGGTGCCAGGGTGCCGTTGGACCACACACACCCTCCGCTTTCTAGGGCAGGTCCCTCAAATGCCAGTGGTATCCCCGTGGTGCCCAGGGAGGGGCCGCAGCAGGGGAACCATGTCCCAGAGCTCGAGGTTCCCACCCGACCTGCCCCTGCAGCCAGGGGCAAGACGGCAGGGGTAACATCCCTAGGGAGTGCCAGCCCGGGACAACCCCTTGCTCAACTCCTCACCAGCCACTACATGGGACACACCTTCCCACAGCACTGGGTTGGGGCTGGCTTCACAGAGGGCAGGGCTCAGGCCCTAGAGAGGGAACCAGCTGGCCCAGCCCCTCTACCCACACACCCGGCAGCAGCGTGATGTCATGGCAATGTCGCATCGCCCTCCTGCTGCTGGCACCCAGCCTTCTGGGCAGCCCCGGCCTGCTCTGGGTTTGCATTGGCCTGTGGGGTAGGTGGGAGGGGCCCCATCTCCAGAAGTGTGGGGCCGCGCTGGTTGTGGGGTGTTTCTATTCCCACAGGCACAGAGGGGTGGACAGTGAGGCTGCTTGCTGTGCCCTGCAGCCCCTGCCCCAGCAGGGTCGCTCTTCAGCACCCAGCCTCCTCTCCGGCACAGTGCGGGGGGCCCCCGGCCCGCCCTGTCCCAGAGCCCCCCCTCCCCCCATTGGCCTGCTACAGGTGTAAGGGAGAGAGAACTGTCCTGCAGTAACTCGGAAGCACCACTGGAGGGCAGCGGCACTGAAGGATTCAGTGCAGGAGATGGGCCAGCCGGACATGGCCCAAAGGTGCTACCAGTCAGAGCCGGCTCTGTTTGTGCGCATGCTTCCTCACCTGCAGAGTGGGGACAGTGAGTCTGAGAAACAAAGCCGCCTATTTCCAGGGTGGGAGACGGCTTGCTGGTTAGTCTGGATGAATCCCTGTGGTGTACAGGCTTGCTGAGCCTTAGGGCGGTGTTAGCACTGGGATAATTCTGTCAGTTAGGGGTGTCATTGCTAGTAGCTAATACCCCAGTGTCTGGAGACAGGACACTTGATGGGGAGGGCTCTGAGTTACTGCATAGAATTCTTTCCCCGGTGTCTGCCTGGTCAGTCTTACCCACATGCTCAGGGTCTAACCAATCACCATATTTGGGGACAGGAAGGAATTTGCAGAGATTGGCAGAGACCCCGTGGGGTTTTCACTTTCCTCTGCAGCATGGGGCACGGGTCACTTGCAGATTTCAACTAGTGTAAATGGTGGATTCTCTGCAACTTGAAGTCTTTAAATCATGATTTGAGTTTAGTATCTCAGCCAGAGGTTAGGGATGTATTAGAGGGGTGGGTGGGTGAGGTTCTGTGGCCTGCAACGTGCAGGAGGTCAGACTTGATGATCATGATTAACGCTGTGAGTCTGTCATGGAGGTCATGAAAGTAATGGTTTCCATGGCTTTCTGGGACCTCCATGACTTCTGCAGCCGCAGATGTAGCTGGCCCTGGGGCTGCTTTGGGCCGCCACGCCCCTGTCCACCCAGCAGCAGCAGTGGGGGTCTTGGACTACCATGCCCACAACCCCCCCCCAGCAGCAGCAGTAGCGGGGGCCTCGGGCCGCCACGCTCCACCCAGCAGCAGCAGCGGAAGTCTCGGGCCACCATGCCCCACACCCTGCCCAGCAGCAGCAGCAGCAGCAGGGGTCTTGTGCCACCACACCCCACTCCAGTAGCAGCAGCAGCAGTGGTCTCAGGCCGCCATGCCCCACACCCCCCTCCAGAAGCAGCAGCAGGGGTCTTGGGCCGCCATGCCCCCACCCAGCAGCAGCAGTGCGGGTCTTGTGCCGCCATGCTCCACACTCCCCTCCAGTAGCAGCAGCAGGAGTCTCAAGCTGCCATGCTCCACACCTCCCCAGGAATAGCAGTGGGGGTCTCGGGCTGCCATGCCCCACGCCCCCCCAACAGCAGCAGTGGGGGGGTCTCGGGTCACCATACCCCTCCAGCAGCAGCAGGGCTCTTGGACTGCTGTGCCCCCTCACCCCCCTTGCATCATCATCAGCGGAGGTCCCAGGCCGTCGCTGCCGCCACCCCCCATCCCAGCACTGGCCGGGGTCCCGGGCCGCACGTTGCTGCCCAGCCCCTTCATCCCAGCACTGGCGGGGGTCCCAGGCCGCACATCACTCCTGCCCAGCACGTGCTGTGCCCCCTGCCCTCCTTCCCCCGGCACCCAGGATTTAGTCAGGAGTATATAGTACAACTCATGGACAGGTCACAGGCCGTGAATTTTTGTTTACTGCCTGTGACCTGTCCATGACTTTTACTACAAATACCTGTGACTAAAATGTAGCCTTAATCATGGTGGTTCCTTCTGGGCTGAAAATCTATGAGTCTGTGCATCATTTCTCAGTGATATACTGGTCCAGTCCCTACCTTTGGGTGCAGTGACACCAGTATAACTGTACCCTCACTCAGGGGTTTGATGGCTTTAATTATGCCAATGCAGTTAAAGCAGTTGAACTTTTGCGTGACCTGCTTCGATCGGGGAAATCTGTGTGATGCAGGAAAAGTGGGCCATTGCCAGTATTTGTGGGGGCTGATGGGGGAGAGCGTGGGTCCATGTTTGTCTTTCATTTCTTTATTTCCCATCCTGCAAATCCTTTTCTCTTGCTCTGGGTGCCCTGAGTCAGGGTGGCCTCTGTGCAAGGCTGGGTGAGGTTTGGAAAACCCTGCAGTTAGGGGAAGTTAGGACTAGTCAGAGGGGGAAGGAAAGCCAGAGGCTAGAGAGTAGTGTTCCCTCTATTTTTTCCCACGCATGTGTGGAATGAATTTTGTTACATGCACCAATGTGTAACAAAGCGGCCTTTGGTGGGACACTACTGAGAGTATCAATTCAGGACAAACTGATTAGAGCAGGGCAGTCACAGCCCAAGGCTGGGGGTCCTTTACTACTAAGGCAAACCAAACCAGCCAAACAGCGAGGACTTCGGTTTTACCCCACTGGCTATCCAGAAGTCATACAAGCAATTCCCTTAGACACTCCAGTTTCCCAGTAACACCACCAGCGCCATTCCTTATGGGGTTGACTGGTTATGAAAACAAATACCCCAGTAAAAGAAAAAAAGGTTCTCCCAATCCCAAAGGACCAAGCCGCAGACCCAGGTTAATATACCAGTTAGATTTTACCCACAAATTACTCTGTTGCCAATCCTTTAGAATTTAAAATCTAAAGGTTTATTCATAAAAAAAAAGAAATATAGATGAGAGTTAACATTGGTTAAATGGAATTAAATACATTCAACAATTGCAAAGCTCTTAGTTCAGGCTTGTTTCAGGCTTGATGGGATTACTGCTGATTTAAACCAATCAAGTCTCTGGAGTACAAACATCCCAGTTTGGATGGGTCATTCAGTCCTTTGTTCAAAGCTTCAGTTTTAAGCACAGTTCCTCCAGAGGTCAGAAGCAGGACTGAAGACAAAATGGAGGGGTTTCCAGGGCCTTTTATATCCTCTGCCATGTGGAAGGACACCCCTTTGTTCTTACTGTGGAAAATTACAGCAGCAAGATGGAGTGTGGAGTCACATGGGTAAGTCACATGTCCATGCATGACTCAGTTTGCAGGGGGCAGCTATTGCTCACATGCTACCTTGAACATTCCCAGGAAGGCTCCTTAGATGTGGATTGGAGACTCCCAAGGTCCATTGTCAGTTAAGTGTTTCTTGATTGGGCACTTACTCAGAATAGTCCTTTCTCAAGAAGCTGACCAAATGCTTCACTGATGCTACTTAGGCCTTGGCTACACTTGCAGCTGTACAGTGCTGTGAGTTAAACCTGTCTTCGTACAGCTGAGTAGGGAAAGCGCTGCAGTCTGTCCACATTGACAGCTGCTAGCGCACTGTCGTGGCCACATTTGCGGCAATTGCAGCACCATTGGGAGCGGTGCATTATGGGCAGCTATCCCACAGAGCACCTCTTCCCATTCTGGTGCTGTGGGTTTTGGGAAGGGGGCGTGGGTGCGGGGGATTCTGGGTCCTGTCCCAACGCCCCGTGATGCATCGCTTTGCATCCCAGAAATCACTTTGTTTCCGTCCACCTTTGGCGCCATCTTTCAACGGATTCTGTGCAGCGCGATCTGTCTGCGGGAAATGGAGTCCGAACTGCTGAGGCGTACGCTGATGAGTCTCGCCAACACGTCATGTTTGGCTGTCGAACTATTCCTTAAGATCCAAAGTGACAGTGAGAGTGAGGAGTCAGACGATGCTATTGAGCCACGTAACGTGTACGACACGAAATTGCTTGTGGCATTCACGGACATGCTCAGCACCGTGGAATGCCGCTTTTGGGCTCGGGAAACAAGCACCGAGTGGTGGGATCACATCGTCATGGAAGTCTGGGATGATGAGCAATGGCTGCAGAACTTTCGGATGAGAAAAGCCACTTTCATGGGACTGTGTGAGGAGCTCGCCCCCACCCAAGCACATGAGATTGAGAGCTGCCCTGCCAGTGGAGAAGTGGGTGGCTATTGCAATCTGGAAGCTGGCAACTCCAGACAGCTACCGGTCGGTCGCAAACCAGTTTGGAGTGGGAAAGTCGACCATTGGAATCGTGTTGATGCAAGTTTGCAGGGCCATTAATCGCATCCTACTCAGAAGAACCGTGACTCTGGGTAACATGCAGGACATAGTGGATGGCTTTGCACAAATGGGTTTCCCTAACTGTAGAGGGGCGATAGATGGGACACACATTTCTATTCTGGCACCACCCCAACTAGCATCCGAGTACGTTAATTGGAAGGGGTATTTCTCTATGGTTCTCCAGGCGCTTCTGGATCACCGTGGGCGTTTCATTGACATTAACGCAGGCTGGCCAGGAAAGGTGCATGACGCACGCATCTTTCGGAACACTTGGCTGTTCAGGAAGCTGCAGGCCGGGACTTTTTTCCCAGAGCGGAAGATCACAGTAGGGGAAGTTGAAATGCCCATTGTGATCCTTGGAGACCCCGCTTACCCGTTAATGCCGTGGCTCATGAAACCCTACACAGGGAGCCTTGACAGCAGCAAGGAATGGTTCAACTACAGGCTGAGCCAGTAGCGAATGACTGTGGAGTGTGTCTTTGGCCGTTTAAAGGGCCGCTGGCGATCTCTGTATGGGAAGCTGGACTTGGCCAAACACAGCATCCCCGCAGTTATATCCGCGTGCTGTACCCTCCATAATATTTGTGAAGGGAAGGGTGAAAGCTTCACTCAGGCATGGACCTCTGAGGTTGAACACCTGGAGGCTGAATTTGCACAGCCAGAGAGCAGGGCTATTACAGGGGCCCAGCGCGGGGCTGCAAGGATTAGGGATGCCTTGAGGGAGCAATTTGAGGCTGAAAACCAACAGTGATATCTGGTGCCCTGCACGGGAGTGAAGTGCAGTAGTTCCAATCTTTAGGAATCAGTGTTTGCTAAGCAGACTTGCAGTGCCTGTTTATTTCCTGGGCTAAGGAATCTTTTACTTTATGCATTAATAAAGAATGTTTTCAAAGCCAAAAAATCCATTTATTGAAAAGAAAATTTATTTATTGAAAAGAAACACAACTGCTTGGGAATCAGAAAGGGCAAGGGGGTGGAGTGGGGAACGGTACAATCACAGATTCGCGTATGTCCTATCTGGTGTGCTGTGCAGTGAGTGCTGCACTTCAGGATAGCTATACTGCATGGTGATGGGGGTTGAGTGAAGAGGGTAAGGGTCGTGGTTTTCAGGGCTGGGTGGTGAAGATACTGGTGTTGGAGGCAGCGGGTGGCGTGAAGAACCCGGAAGTTGGGGAAAGTGGGTTGGAGGTAACAGTGGGGCACAAGGGAAAGAGTTTTGGGACAAGGGCTGTAGGTGGGGGGGGCGGTGTTTGCATTTGTGGTACTGCTCCTTCTGCATGGCTACGAGCTCCTGGATAGCATGTGCTTGACGCTCCAGGATGCTTATGAGCCGATCCATGCTTTGCTGACGGTGCTCCATGCTTTGCCACTGGTGCGCTGCGTTTTCCTGGCAGATCCTGCTTTCTCTCTCCCTCCAGTTCTGTGCTTTTTCATTCTCTTTAATAGATTGCTGCATCACTTCTTGCAGCATGTCTTCTTTGTTTTTTCGTGGTCTCTTCCTGAGTCTTTGCAGTCTCTGAGCAGGCGATAAGAGGGACGGCTGAGGTCTCAAGGTTGTTGCAGCTGTATAGGCAAAATGCAACATTTAACAGAGGCAGCATTGTTTATAGCAGACAGAGTAATGATTTCCCCCGCACTTAAGGAGGGCACACACAGGATCTACACAATAGCATAATTTTCCTGTCCCAAAGAGAGCACACATAACCCACGGGAGCCTCAAAATGGTGAGTAAGGGGGACTGATTGTTTCAGGGCTGTACTGTCCTCTGGGTTTCTGTGCCTTGGGGGAGCCAACAGCTGCAGGGGGCACCTACACTGAACACTGTCCCAACATTTTCCACAGGAGTTTGTCCTGGATGATATCTCGCTGCTGAGGGTGACCTGGGAAGCAAGGGAGGGTCTTCTACTGCAATGCAGCTTCCGCCCTGGCCCATATGCAGCTTGCCTGTGTGCAGCAATGGTCCCCCCGCCCCTCGCGGCACAGTGGCGCGGACACGTTAGCCTGGCTGGGACAAGGACCACGGTGTCTCTCCCGATAAACCTGCGCAAGCGCATTGCACACGTTCTGGATGAGACATTCGAAGAGATTACCGAGGCCGATTACTGCGATGTGATAAACCACATCAATGTACTATTCCGCATCTACGCATGCATGCCTAACCCTCCTCTCCCAAAGAGCCCGCAACGAAAAAATTCCTTCCCGAAAAAAAAACCCGCTTACCGGGAACCTGCTCTTCTGTTTGTCCTCCACCAAGTACCGGCTGCTGCGACTGGCTACTTTCCTCCTGGCTCGAGAAGAGCTCCTGGCTGCATGCCTCCAGGGATTCCGGGGTGTCTCCATCCGCCCCACCACCCTCACTCCCGTTTTCCTCCTCCTCCTCCTCCCACCCCGGCTCTGAAGTGTCCATGGTGGTGCTCGGAGTGGAGGAGGGGTTAACCCCAAGTATCGCATCCAGCTCTTTGTAGAATCGGCAGGTCGCGGGGGGAGCACCCGAGCGGCTGTTTGCATCGCGGGCTTTGCGGTAGGCACTCCGCAGCTCCTTCACTTTAATCCTGCACTGCAGGGCGTCCCGGTCATGGCCCCTTTCCATCATGTCCTTTGATACCGTCCCGAAGGTATCGTAATTCCTATAGCTGGAGCGCAGCTGGGACTGGACAGCTTCCTCCCCGCAAACACTGATGAGGTCCAGCAACTTGCCATTGCTCCATATTGGGGCTCGCTTGGCGTGTGGAGGCATGGTCACCTGGAAAGATTCGCTGATAGCACTCCACGCCACGCCTGGCTGAGCAAACAGGAAGGGGATTTTTAAAATTCCCGGGGAATTTTAAGGGAGGGTCACATGGTTGGTTACCTGAGGCCAGGGCAGTAGAGTTTGAACTGATGACCAGAGTGGCTAGAACAGGCATTGTGGGATACTGCCAAATACTTTTGGAGGCCAGTCACAGCGCATTGGGCAGCCACACTGGCGCCGCAGTGGCGGTGCAATACACACTATTCCTCTCAGGGAGGTGGAGTACATGCAGCGCTGCAGCCACGGAGATACAGCACTGCAAATGCCTTGCCAGTGTGGACGGGGAGTGAGTTACAGCGCTGGGGGTGGCTTTACAGTGCTGTAACTCGCAAGTGTAGCCAAGGCCTTAGAATCAAGCACATTGAGCTACAAGTACATAGCCAATATTCATAACTTCAAATACAAAAATGATACACACAGACAGTATAATCATAACCAGCAAATTACAACCTTTTCATAGACACCTTATTTGACCTCCTTTGCACAAGATTTGGTGTAACTATAGGACTTTGGTTACAACAATGATCTATACGGTCACAGTTCATGTCAATAACGCCACACCTCCATATTGGTGCACATAAAATTCATGTGGCGGGGTGGGGCCGAGGGGTTCGGAGTGTGGGGAGGGCTCAGGGCTGGGGCAGAGGGTTGGGGTGCAAGGGGGTGAGGGCTCCCGCTGGGGGTGCAGGCTCTGGGGTGGGGCAAGGGATGAGGGGCTCAGGGATGTGGCAGAGGGTTGGGGTGTGGGGGGGTGAGGGGTTTGATGTGCAGGCTGGACCCTCCCAGCTCTCTCCCCCCGCAGCTGCACCTGGGCTGGAGCCGCGGAATAGGCGCCTCTCCCCCGGCCGTGGCAGGGCTGGGCCAGGGCTGGGCTGGGGCCGGCGGGGAAAGGCAGCAGATCCGGGGCTGGGGGAGAGGCTTCTCTCTCCACCGCAGCCTGAGTGCCTGTGTGATGCTTAATAGGTTGCTGCACGGCCGTGTGGCTTAAAGGGAATTTAGCTAGAGAGAGGAGACGGGAAAGCTCATGTCATGTGGCTCATGTGATGGAAGGAGCCTCTTCATAGAGCCCAACAGCCCTGGAGTGAAGCTGGAAGAGTCATTACTGTATGCGCTGGGACATACCCGGAGCTTGGACTTTTATCCCTGGGAGGGAAGTGAGCCCTGGTCTGGGGCTAAAGGAATTCTGGGAAATGTATTTGCGTGAGGAGTGGTGGTTACAGGGTGTGACGAGCTGCTGTTTCCCACATGGTCATGCACACTCTGGGCTTAACATGGTCCTGAATCGGATGGCTATGGCACTCTGAAGCTGCTGAGCAGGAAATGGCCTCCCATTCCCATCAACCCCTTCCTCACTGAGCGGTGGGGATGGAAGAGCAGACCCCAGAAGCTCTCCTGCCCTAGGCAGTGGAAACTCCCAGAAAGGGCAAGCCCTGTCTTTGGGAAGCCAGGGATGGGCCGTGGAGCTAGGTAGGGAGCTGGCAGCAGAAGCTGGAGAAGGCCCCCAATGGGCCACACCTCTGGGGAGCAGAGCGGGACACTGGCTCTGCTTGGGACATCCCATGCTGGCTGCTTAGCCCTGCTGGGCCAGAGCCCTCGAGATGAGCACCTTGGTGATATGGCTAAAGAAGAGCTCCTAGGCCCCCCGCAAGCTTTGTTGAGCCACATGGCCAGTTCAGAGCCTCTCCCTCCCGCACACCACTAGAGCACCCCCAAGAATCCAGAGCTCACAGTTAGGGGGAGGCCAGAAAGCCCCATTGTTTGGGGAAAAGGCTGGCGTCCCCACAGTGACTGCCAGCCCGTCCAGTGAGATCAGATCACCTGCCTTGAGTCAGCCCTGGGCCGTCTGCTGGCTCCATGGAGCTGTGGGTGTAGTGGGGTGTCACTGCTCAGAAACGGGACCCCCAAACAAAGCACCGACAGGGAGTTACAACCAGGCAATTGCTGGTGCATGTCAGCGCAGGGGGAGGAAGATGGCGGAGTTTTTAGTCTGTACAGAAATCGACTGGTTGCCACAATGGCAGGGTCTGCCCACTGTGATGGGATCCCCGGGGTACAATCTGGAACTGGGGTACTGCTGTGCTCCCTTAACTCACCAGCCTTGGCTGTCTCTCACAAGGCTTTGCCGGTGACATGCAGCCAACCCCTCCAGGTGCTGTTATCACTCAGTCACCAGCATGCAGAGGGAAACCCAGCTAAGCTGCATGAATACACAGGGAAACACCAGCAAATCTCCCAAGTCCCCAGCCTTGCACCCCAGGAATATACCATCTTGCACTGCTCAAGCCCTTCTCTTCAGCAGTGCAAGTTTATTAACTAGTTCACCACTTCATCAAAGCATAGTGGACATGCACCAGCCTTTGTAACCTGAGCAGATTCCCCCAAGCACTTCAGACAAACTCACTGGTTAAGATAAAGCATTAAAATAAGTTTATTAAGTACAGAAAGATAGATTTTAAATTATTATAAGTGATAGGCATAAAAGAAAGTTATAGTAAACAAATAAATAAATACATAAAAGGTAAGTGCCCAGTCTAAATCTTAAACCTTATTAGACCAAGAAGTATTTGGATCAAGCAGTTTTTCTCACCCCACTCAGGGCCGGTGCAAGGAAGTTTCACCCCCTAGGCGAAACTTCCACTTTGCGCCCCCCCGTGGCAGCTAACCCAGCCCCCCCCCCCGGGAGCCCGCCCCCCCCCCCCCCCGGGGGCCCCCCCCCCCCCGCAGCAGCTACCCCCCCTCTGCGGCAGCTAACCCCACCTGGGTAGACTTCTCCCCCCGAGGAAGCTAACCCTGCCCGGGGAGCCCCGTCCCCCTGCGGCAGTTAACCCCCCCTGGGGATACCCCCGCTGCGGCAGCTAACCCCGCCTGGGGAGCCCGCCCCAGCTCACCTCGGCTCCGCCTCCTCCTCTGAGCACGCCAGCGCTGCTCTAATCCTCTTCCCCTCGCAGGCTTGCGGCGCCGATTGGAGGAGACTTAGAGTGGGGGCAGTGTGCTCAGCGGAGGAGGCAGAGTGGAGGTGATCTGGGGCGGGGAG
>NW_020664586.1:1642838-1668546 GCF_002925995.2 Terrapene triunguis | reverse complement strand
GAGCCTGCCTGCCGCGTGTGGACCGCGTCTGAACCGCGGTAAGTTCGAAGTAAGGTATGTCGAATTCAGCTACGTTATTCACGTAGCTGAATTTGCGTACCTTACTTCGACTTGGGGGGTAAGTGTAGACCAAGCCTCAGTGCTCAATTCAGCTCGCTGGATTTATTGCCTGGTGTGTTTTCCCCCTTCTAACTCCACTCGCCGAATCAGTTCCTCTGAGTGTGGTGCATCCGCAGTTGTGGCTGGCACCCAGGAGCCTGCCAAAGGTAGGAGCTGCAGTGCATCAATTATTGAGGCAGGGAGCTGGGCTGTCAGACAGCCGCACCATCTATTATACATGCCGGCAGCGGGGTCCTGACTCACATGGGCTGCGTGTGTGCTCGGTGCCCTGCCGGCTAATTGGCCACATCGCCTCTCAAGGAGGGGGCCTGCCAGGGACTGAGGGACGGGGGGAGGGAGGGGGCGGGACGAGATCCTGCGGAAGCGGTGGGTGAGAGGAAGGGAGTGAGTGAGTCCTTTCAAGTCCTCTTTCTGTAATGTAACAGATAGTGCTGGGGGGGAGATCAGCTGGCAGGAAGGGAGCATTGTGGAGTGCGGAGCTGAATTGGGCTATGCCCGCGCGCACCCCTTGGGTTGCTGAACGGCGCAGGGGCCAGACACACGCTCTGTCCAATAGGATTTCTGTTCTCTGCCAAAGAGGGGAGTGGCGGGAGACTGGGAGTGCAGGGGGGAGCAGCGAGGGGCACAGGGAGTCAGGGGGCATGGGATTCACAGGGGAGAGCAGCAGGGGGCACAGGGAATGAAGGGGGCATGGGGCTCACAGGGGGGAGCAATGGGGGGAACTGGGAGTGTAGGGGGCATGGGGCACACGGGGGGAGCTGCCAACAGGGTGGAAGGCAGGCTGAGGCCTCAGTGCTGGGCTGAAGGCTGGTGGGTAACTGCTTGCTGCTGCTTCCAGGGCAACTCCTGGACTGTGCCTCAGCTTCCCCACTCTGGTATAAGCCAACGGGCCAATTCGCCCTCAGTGCAACACCCTCCAGGGTCAGTGTTGCAGACCCATTTCCTGGGGACACAGTGACTGAACACAAAACAGGGACCCCAGTCCTGCTGCTTGCCCCCTCCTAAAACCTCTCAGAGCCTCTGCTGCCCAAGGTGCCGCAATGCCCTCCTGCAGGATCCCCAGCCCGGGGGCTTTGTCATGGGGCTCGCAGCTTCTTCTCCCAGAGTGCTGCTCTGAGGTAATGCTCGCCCTCCCGAGCTGGGCACAGTGCCACTGTGAGGGAGGAGCCCTACCCTGTGCCATGGACCTTCCGTTAGTCCATTAGTCCAACCCTTAGTGCCAGGGGCCGCGCCGACTCCTGCCAGGTCCCAGCCTCCCGGGTCTAAGGCAGCTAATTGACCAGCTCATTCAAAAACAGCCCTCAGCCCAGTCTCTGCTGCCGGTGCCCAGGAGCTGCCCTCCTCTCCGCAGGCTGGGCATTTGCCCCCTTCTGGCTGGTCAGCTTGTCCCCCCTGCAGGCAAACCCCAAAGGGCTGTCTGGGTGTCTGGCTGTCCATTCTGCAGCCCCTGGTGGGTTTCATGGGGTCCCTGGCATTTCTTATGGGCAATGGTTCTACAGCCTCCCATCTCCTTCAGTATCGACATGGAGTTGGTGGGACAATGGCCCAGCGGGGCACAAACACCACCAGCTCTGCAGCTCCACTCCGCCAAACGCAAGCAGCCCCATCCCCCAGCTAGGCCAGTGCCCAGTGGGGATCAGGGCCTGGCTGGGGCCCAGCTGGCTGAGGCGGCTGTGATGCCAGTGAGGAGTGCTCTCCTCCTTCCTGGATGGTCTCTGCCCCTCGACTGCTAATCTGGTCCATAGGTTTGGGCTCCTCTGAGGTCCCCAGGCACCTGGCTACCCAGAGAGCCGCGGCAGTTGCTGGCGCATGGTGTCCTGTTGCATTCAGACCTGGCCGCAGGGTCTCACGTCCAGCTTCTCCAAACGTCTTGTGACGTTACTGACATAACCTGTGACCGTATAGATCATTGTTGTAACCACTGTTATATATTTGCAGCAAATATTGTACAAAGGTTGTCGTGTAAGATGTCTATGGAAAGGTTATGATTATGCAATCTGTATGCAAGTATCATTTTTGTATTTAAAGTTATAAGTATTGGCTCTATACTGTCTGTATTTCAAACTTGTGCTGTGCTTCTGGGTGCTTGATGGCTCATTAAGGACCATCAGCTATACAGATGACCCATTGAGAGAAGGCAGATACACCTTGTGACTCAGCATGGCATGCAGGGACATGTCTATGGACAGAACTCTAAGCTTTTTCTATGCCATGTGCTGGATAGCTTGTCTTTGGGACAAAGAAAGCAGAGATCACATGGCAAGAGACTATAAAAGGCTATTGCAGCTCCTCCATCTTGTCTTCAATCCTGCTTCTTACTTCTGGAGGGACTTTGCTACAAACTGAAGCTCTGAACAAAGGACTGAATGACCCATCCCAGCTGTGGATGTATTCCAGAGACTTGATTTGAACCTGCAGTTTATTCCATCACTGCTACAAGCCTGAACCAAGAACTTTGCCATTACTGTATGTAATTGATTCTATTTAATCAACTCTAGCTCTCATCTATATTTCTTTCTTTTTATGAATAAACCTTTAGATGTTAGATTCTAAAGGATTGGCAACAGCGTGATTTGTGTGTAAGATCTAACTTGTATATTGACCTGGGTCTGGGGCTTGGTCTAGGGTTACCATATTTCCACAATCAAAAAAGAGGATGGGGGGAGGAGCCCCGCTCTAGCCCTGCCCCTGCCCCGCCCCCACCATCCACTCCATCCCACTTCACACCCCCTGACTGCCCCCCTCAGAATCCCCCCCGCTCCTTGTCCCCTGACTGCCCCCTCCTGGGACCCCTGCCACTAACTGCCCCCTAGGACTCCACCCCCTATCTAAGCCTCCCTGCTTCTTGTCCCCTGACTGCCCCCTCCTGAGAACCCCTCACCCTAACTGCCCCCCTAGGACCCTACCTGTTCCCTGACTGCCCCGACCCTTATCCACACCCCCACCCCATATTCACATCCCCGCCCCCAGATAGACCCCCGGGACTCCCATACCCTATCCAATTGCTCCCCGCCCCCTGACAGGACCCCCAGAACTCCCGATCCATCCAACCCCCCGCTCCGTGTCCCCTGACCAGGGCCAGGTTTAACAAATGCCCAGGAATCGGGCTGTGCTCCGGCCGGAGTTCCGGCCGGAGCTCCGGCTGGGGTCGCGGGGCTTGGGGCCGGGCCAGAGGTGCTCAGCCAGGGCCGGGCGGGAGCCACTGGGGCTGGGGCCGGCGCGCTCGGCCGGAACCGGGGCCGCCGCCCTGGGGCCCGAGCTGGGCCGGAGGGAGCCACGCCTCGCCGCGCCTCCCCAGAGCCCTCCTCCTCGCGTCCGTCCCCCTCTCGCCCCAGCTTACCTGCTGCTGCCCGCCTGCCCCTGCTTCTTTTCAGGCTTCTCACGAACATCTGATTCGCGGGAAGCAGGGGAGGGGGAGGAGCAGGGGGGCGGAACGTTCAGGGGAGGGGAGGAGGGGGAAGACAGCTGCTGGGCCGGATGGCGTGCTAAGGCTGCAGGGGATGGGGGGAGCCGGGAAGGGGCTTTGGCTGCCGAGCGGCGCTTGGCCGCCGCTTTTCGATCTATAAATAGCCGACCGGGGGAAATCCCGGACATTTTTAGATTTTTAGAAATCCCCCCCGGACGGCTATTTATAGATTGAAAAGCCGGACATGTCCGGGGAAATCCGGACATATGGTAGCCCTAGCTTGGTCCTCTGGTATCGTGAGAACCATTTTTCTTTTATGGGGGTATTGGTTTTCATAACCATTCATCCCCATAATGAGTGGCACTGGTGGTGATACTGGGAAACTGGAATGTCTAAGGGAATTGCTTGTGTGACTTGTGTTTAGCCAGTGGGGTAAAACCAAAGTCCTCTCTGTTTGGCTGGTTTGGTTAGCCTTGGTCTGCAAAGGAACCTCAGCCTTGGGCTGTAACTGCCCTGCTTTAAGCAATTTGTCCTGCATTGGCACTCTCAGACGTGTCCAGCCAAAGGCAGCATTGTTACACACCTCCCCCAACACCCCACTCGGCTCAGTTCCCCGCTGAACCTGGGCGCTCAATGCCACCTAGCCAAGGCTGGGGTGCAAGGGCACCCGTTGATGCTGCTACCCACCGCCCTGCATGGGAGGGCGTGAAGTTCCACTGCCATTCGCCTCCCCCATGCAGGATATTGGGGCTTCGCCCCCGCACCGGCCCCTTCCAGGAGAGTTGCAGCAGCATCAGTGGCCCTGGAGGGGGCTCCACTGAGCCAGGCTGGGTCTAGGAGGAGGTGGAGGCCTGGGAACCTCCATCCCAGGAAACTAGAGTCAATCTGGTGTGCTGGCTGTGCACAGCCTATCAGGTCATCGGCCTGGGCCCCAAAGACCTCTTATGCCAACTGGCACATGGCATAGAGGGGCCTGGGGCAGGTCTCTAATGAAAGTACATCCCACCGCTCAGAGTAATCATTGCGAGATGTGTTTGTAGAAAACATGTGCAGCGTGTCATGGAGACACAGGGGCGATGCTCTGGAACTACTCCATACAAAGCCAGCCAGGACTCTGGGGGAGCCTCCTCTCTCTGAGCATACTGTCTCCAGCAGGTCCGGCTCCAGGCACCAGCTTCTCAAGCAGGTGCTTGGGGCGGCCGTTCCGGACAGGGGCGGCAGTTCCAGGTATTCGGCGGCAATTCGGCGGACGGTCCCTCACTCCGCCTGGGAGTGAAGGACCTCCCGCCGAATTGCCGCCGCAGATCGCGATTGCGGCTTTTTTTTTTTTGGTTTTGGCTGCTTGGGGCGGCCAAAACCCTGGAGCCGGCCCTGGTCTCCAGGGCAAGAAGCTTGCACAGCTTTGACCTTCCTGGATCTGACCTCGGAGCATTCAGCATCCCCTCCCACACCATGCGCTTCCCGCAGCGAGTCTGCCCAGGCGGGGATCCTGGGGAAGCCAGAGGGCCCTGCACCCCAACTCCACAGTCAGACGTGACTCTCAGCCAGCCGGTAAAACAGAAGGTTTATTAGTCAACAGGAACACTGCGTAGAACAGGGCTTGTTAGCACAGAAATCAGTGTCTTTCAGCCAATTCCATCTTGGGAGGAGGGGAGCCCAGAGTCAGAGCTCTGACCTTCCCCCTGCGCCCCAAGCCAGCCGAGACTGACTCGCTTCCAGCTGCCTGGCCCCTGCCCTGCCCGTTGCTCCTCCTCCAGCCTTTGTCTCGCTTCCTGGGCCAAGAGTCACCTGGTCGAATCCCCCTCCTGGGTCTCAGGTTACGAAGGGGTGGTCATAGCATCTGTGCAGGCAGCTGGAGCAACCCCTGCAAAAGTCACACACCCTTACTCCCACCACCTAGATATTGGTGCAATACAAGGGGAAACCGAGGCACACACAGCACTCATGCAAAACAGTAAGACTCACATAGGCTCACATACAACATAACAAAGGAAAATTCTCACTTTGTCACACAGCGTTATGGCTCGACACTGACCATTACCTTTTCCAGGCCCTGTAGTTACAGGCAGGTCATGCCCAGGCAGCGGGCTGGGCAACAGACTCCTCCAGCCAGGAGTTGGAAGAGACATCCAGGGGTGGCAGGTTTGTATAATTTTTGGTGGTGCCCAGAATGGGTCCAAGTCCCGCCCCCCACACCTGCCTAAGGCTATGGGCGGGAGTTTGGGTGTGGAAGGGGGTTTGGGGTGCAGGTTCTGGGAAGAAGTTTAGTTGAGGGAGGGGTGCGGGCTCTGGGCTGGGTCAGGGGCTTGGGGTGCTGGAGGGGGTGCAGGCTCTGGGAGGGAGTTTGGGTGCTGGGTGCGGGCTCTGGCCTGGGACAGGGGTTGGGGTGCAGGAGGGGGTGTGGGAGGGGGTTTGGGTTGCTGGGTGCTGAAGGGGGTTTGGGTGCTGGGTGCAGGCTCTGGGCTGGGACAGAGGGTTGGGGTGCAGGAAGAGGTGTGGGGTGCGGGCTCTGGGAGGGAATTTGGATGCAGGAGGGGGTTGGGGTGCAGGCTCTGGGAGAGAGTTTGGGTGCTGGGTGCAGGCTCTGGGATGGGATGGGGAGGGGGTGCAGGAGGGGTTTTGGGGTGCGGGAGGGGATTTGGGTGCTGGGTGCGGGCTCTGGGCTGGGACAGAGGGTTTCTGTGTGGGAGGAGGTGTGGGGCGTGGGGCTGGGCTGGGGATAAGGAGTTTGGGGTGCAGCAGGAAGGCTGCCCTGGGGCTGGGGTGGGGGGCCAGAGAGGAGGACTCCCCCCAGCCCTCTCCCCGCTGGCAGCAGTGAGCTCCGGGGGAGGAGGGACCCAGGGCCGGTGCAAGGAAGTTTTGCGCCCTAGGCGAAACTTCAACCTGTCCCCCCCCCCAGCTAACCCCGCCCCTCCATGGCAACTAACCCCGCCTGGGGAGACCCCCCCCCCACGGAAGCTAACCCCGCCCGGGGAGCCCGCCTTCACGGCACCTAACCCCGCCCGGGGAAGCTAACCCCGCCCGGGGAGCCCCCCCCCCCCCCGTGGCCGCCCACCCCCCCCGGGGAGCCCCCCCCCCCCCCCCGCGGAAGCTAACCCCGCCCAGGGAGCCTCCCCCTCTGCGGCAGCTAACCCCGCCTGGGGAGACCCCCGCCGCGGCAGCAAACCCCGCCTAGGGAACCTGCCCCAGCTCACCTCAGCTCCGCCTCCTCCGTTGAGCACACCAGTGCCGCTCTAATTCTCCTCCCCTCGCAGGCTTGCGGCGCCGATTGGAGGAGACTTAGAGCGGGGGCTGTGTGCTCAGCGGAGGAGGCAGAGTGGAGGTGATCTGGGGCGGGGAGTGGTTCCCCTGTGCGCCCCCCCCCTGTTACTGCGGGCGGCCCTCCTCGCACCCCCCCGCCCCAGCTCACCTCCACTCCACCTCCTCGCCTGAGTGGGCTTTTAGGCGCCCCCAACCACTAGGCGCCCTAGGCAGCCGCCTAGTTTGCCTAAATGGTTGCACCGGCCCTGGGAGTACCTCTCTGCCCCTCCCCCCCGGCACAACATTCACCCAAGTCTCCCCAGGCTGCTGCTCAGGAGGTCTAGCCGGCTGCAGCAGCAGCCAGCAAGGGATTACAGCGCAGAGCTGCGGGGGGCAGCCACCCACTGCTCAGGGCAGGCAGGGACGCTCAGGGGAGTTGCGTGGGGCGGGGGGGGGGCAGGCGGGGCCATGGGACCCTCCGGGGGAGGCACATGGGGCAGCGGCCCTGAACGTTGGTGGAGCTGGGCCCCTCGGGCCCTGAATTTGCTGGAGCCTGGGCCCCATGGACCCATAGAACACACCGCTCCTGGAAACATCTCCCTGGTGGTCCATTGTGTGTTGTGTGTCTCACAGCACAGACAGGTCTATTAGCATCCCGAGTCAAAGGCTAACAAGGCGCTTGTAGGGGCATCAGAAGGAAAGTAACAGGAAGAGGTAAACAGCAGCGGGCGGGGAGGGGGCACCCTGCTTTCTGATGAAGTTCAAGGGTCTGGTCTGGTATATTTGGGGGTGTGGAGAGACACCCTAGCCTTTTTCAGTCTATTAGGCCAAGCCGCCAGCCACATTGATCTTATGAAAGGGGGATCTCGGCCATTCGGGTTGAAAACGCTGGGACAAGGAATTGATGGAAGCTGTCCTGTAGCAGGCAGGGGAATGAGTTTAGGCTTTAGAAAGCGTGTTACAACTGTGTTTGATAGGGAGCCATTTGTTTTCAGTCTTCTTTCTCACTATCCTCCACTCTGGTCTCGATAATAAACGTATTCTTGTTTGCATTGTAAACATAGCAGGGTGGTGAGTGAAGTGGGAACCCTGAGTTAACGCTAGCTGGGGTTTGCTATGCCTTTGGGAGTGGCGAATCTGAGCGATCTGGGGCTGTTCAGTGGACCAGGGGCTGGGCCCTCCAGGGGACACTCAGGGGTTGGTATGTGCCTACTGCTAACCTGCACCGAGGGCACGAGGCCTGGGAGACTGTGCTGGCACTGCCAGGGGCTGTTGGAGTCAGCGATCTGATCCTTAGCTGTCACGCTAAGGGCAGGTGACAACCCCAGGCACTCCTGGGAAGGGTCACAGGACCAATGAGAACTCTTGCCACACCCTTTTTCCAATCAACCAAACTGCAGTATGTAAATTAGCTGGAGAGGAAGAGGGATGATTGGCTGAGTCCTGTCACAATGATGCTCATTGAGGATGACTGTGAGCCCCTGTATTCACACCATGCACACAAACTTGGGGTAAGCACCTGCTGGCTGATCATGTCATTGCCAAACGCAGGGGTTAGTGGGGGACTGAATTCCCTGTGTGATGTTACCAGAACATGCTGGAGACCAGACAGCCTATCCTGGGGGAAGGTGATCAACGGGTCTGGCTTAGACAAAGGAAGGAGGCTTTGCCTCAATTTCTATATTAGCTGTAAACAAAGCTATTGAGTGATTCCTGGGTTATCCTGAGCCTGACCTCAAGAGACAAAGAATTAATGGGGCTCCTGCACCCCAGAGAGACACAGAAGGCTGAGTCCCCAGGAGTCCTTCTTGACTTGTAAGACCAAGACATCCCTTTGGGGTATAAGGAACAGAGAGACCCCATCTCTGTCCTTCACCTTGAGAGACAAAGAAACCAAGCATTTTGATCTCTGCGATGGGCCCTGACCAGGCCGGGTGGTAAAAGGCCAGAAAGGAGACTGGAGTGAGAGAAACCATCTTGAACAAAGAGCCCTGGCTCAAAGCTGCACAGCTCCAAGACAGCCAGGGTTACAAGGCAGATGGTGACCAAACCCCTTACTGGACTGGATGAACCCCAGACTTTACAATGACTTAAGCTGCTGACCTGGCTCTGACCATGCCAATGCTGGGTCCTCAAGCACCAGAGCGCCATTGATTTCACTAGGGATTTATAGCACTTGAGGGGCCAGCCCAGCAGTCGTTAATAATGTCACTTAATTACAATCTAATTGCTTCAAATGTAGCCTACGCAGGCTATTTCACTGAGTTGTGACTCTGGGGAGTTTGCAGAGTCTGCGATACTCTATTAAGATCACACAGGACCAAAAATAAAAAAAAAATAAAAAAAAAATGAGGCACTAAGTGCTGAAGTTTTAAAAAATAATGATTTTTTAAATGTTTATTCTGTTAAAGTAAGAACATATTTCATCTGGAAGATGACCTAGAAAATGCAATTAATCACCCAAATTTGGAAGCAAAATTCATGAATTAAAGTGTGAATGGGAGGGATTTTAGTTCTGCTTTAAGCCCAACTCTGGGGAGTCGTCGCCAGAGCCTCGATAATATTAAATGATCCTGGGATGGGACCTTCCTCAAGACACCTGCTGTAACCTTTTGCCATGTTGAGACCTGGCTGTTTATTCCTACTCTTTGTTTTCTAACCCTCTTTATTTCAGCCCAGCATTGTTTTGGCAGGCATCACCAGGTGGTCGTGCTCTTACAGAGTCTTCCAAGCTCTTTTTTTTTTTTTTTTTTTTGTAGTGTGCGAGCAAATGTTCAGGCTTGGGAAGACACGTTTGTTGTCAGTTGGGCTATACAAAGCTCTGGGGAGAAGGAGCAGTGAGGAAGTTTGCTCTGCCCAAGTTAATTCTTGAGGCAGAGTTGATCTACGGGCACTGGGCAGTGGCGTTGTGTTGAGATCCCAGGGAAAGGGTCCTTTTCTGCCCAGGCCACAATTTAGACTTTAAATAAGCTCCTTTTGCCCAAGTTTTTCCATGCACAGATCTTTTTCCAAGGAGGTTATTTTTGCCCCATTTGAATTGATCCAGGCAAGCTGCTTTGTAGTTCTGAGACATGAAAATCTTGGCATTTGTGAAGATTGCCCTTACATCCTTCTGCTTATTCATTGTTGCAGCCCAGCCTGCCTGTGGAGCATCACACTTGCTTTAGTCACCAGCTGCCAGTGAGAACTAGCACACAGGGCTATTTTTACCGAGGAGGGAGACAAAAGCCTTTAGCTCTTGAAGCTTCCGATCACCTGGGAGGTACACGAGAGTCTATATGACTGTTGCAGCTTCAATCTGCAGCCTCACAGATGCAAAAGAGAATGATTGTCGCTTCATCTGAGCGACCAAGCCTACTCTGAACCTGGGTTTGATCCATTCTTGCTTGCTGAATGAGCTCCTCTTTGCCTGTAACAGTTCATGTGCAGCTCCAGCCCACACATGAATTTTTCTTTAAATGTCATGTGGTACAGCCAACCTGAGCATTCAAAAATCATGTGACTGGCTCCCAAAATTGTGAGACTGGCGTAAAAATCATGATATTTTAAAAATAATTAATGTCGGGTTTGTTTTATTTGCCTTCTCCTATGGTAGCCTCCGGGTTCATGTTTTCAAGCTTTTCTCCCCAAGGTGAGGACTAGACAGTCACTTTAAAAAAAATAAAAGCTGAGATTAATCCCCAGACTCCAGGAGCTGGGGCTTTCCAACCCTCCCCCCAAATATTTCAAGAACAATGGGAATGGTACACCTGGTGAGTTTGCTCCCTTTAGGGGACTGGCTCTGCTTGCCAAAGAACTTGTAACTCAGAGACACCTTACAGGAAATACATCAGCCTCTGGAGATGACACTTCCCATGTAAGTGAGATCAATGTAATTTGTGTCCGTAACTCCTGGTCTGGGAAGGGGGGGGTGAAGAGCCCCTGGAGTCACCCCACCCCCTCAGCCTGGAAAAGGGGGGGACCCCCGCTGCAGCCCCCCCAGGCCTGGGAAGGAGAGTGAAGAGCCCCAGGAGGAGTTGAGGAGAGGCTGTAGGGATGAACTGATAGGGGCTGAACTGAAGGGCAGCTGGGTGGGGGCAGACCAGATGCAGAGACTGGGAGGACAGGATGGATTTGGAGGC
This sequence comes from Terrapene triunguis, assembly GCF_002925995.2. Taxonomy (NCBI): domain Eukaryota; kingdom Metazoa; phylum Chordata; order Testudines; family Emydidae; genus Terrapene; species Terrapene triunguis. Next base: position 1,657,659 of record NW_020664586.1, on the reverse strand, counting down.
TGAGGACTAGAATTTATTGTTGGGCAGATGTGGGGATGAGAGCTCCTGCAGCAGGGGCCAAAGTCCCCTCCCCCACACAGTTGGGAGAGCGGGTGACACTAATCGTCACCCCCATTCCTGGGGGAGGAGGGAGGTGTTCAACAATCAAACGACAGACCCAAACCACAATATAATCTTACAAATATCATGTTTTGGGGGCCTGAGTCATGCTGCAACTTGGTCTGATGAGGAGCAGCTAGGGCATGCAGATGAAGGCTCAGGATCCACGAGGGAGCCTGGGACCAGGAGAGGGCAGGGAGAATGTTCTCCTGTAGTTTCAGTCCCAGGTGTAGGCATCGGGTTGCCACTTGGTCGTTTTTTATTGGCCTGGCCAGTTTTTCTGCTGGTTTGCCAGTTATCAGTTGCAATGTGCCCCCAACCCCTTGTAACTTACAAGCCATTTATAAGTTACACGAGACAAGGTGTGTGTGGGGGGGTCTTTTACTGGACCAACCTCTGCTGGTGAAAGAGACACATTTTGGAGCTCCCCAGAGCTCTTCTTAGGACCTGGCAAAGTGCAAATGACACTTCTAAGTTATTTGTAAGTTACAGTAGGAAACAAACAAACCCTGGCATATTGCAACCCGCAACTGAGGCTGCACGCAGGTGTGGGGGTCCCGGCAGCCACGCAGTGATGGGCACCAAGTCACATGGCCGCTGGGCACCGCACAGCACCCGGGGCCCACTCTGAGGCTCCTGTTCTCCTCACCACTGGGGACTGGGGAGCGGGAAGGAAAGACCCCAGGCTTGCCAACAGGGCAGGATCAGGATCAGGGATCAGGGAACTCTAGGGGGGTTGTCTTGAAGGCTGAAGCTCCTGGAAGGGGGTGGGGGGAGGGGCTCCTGGGCTGGGGAGGTCTGGCTAGTGGGGGTGGCAGGTGAGCAGGGCCAGCTCTACCATTTTTGCTGCCCCAAGCAAAAAAAAAAAAAAAAAAAGCGGCCGGGGCCGCCGAAGCAAAAAAAAAAAAAAGCCACCCGGACTGTGCCGCCCCAAGAATGGACGGAATGCCGCCCCTTAGCATGTGCCGCCCCAGGCACGTGCTTCCTCCACTGGTGCCTGGAGCTGGCCCTGCAGGTGAGAGGGGATCTGGCCCACACGCCCCACATGGACACTTTATCTTCGAGTCATTCCTCTGCTCAGGAAGCCAACCTGCTACGCAGGTCAATTTCCCCCGAGTAGAAAAGCCCGGAGAGATCCTTTCATAGAAATCAGGGCTCAGTGCCTGGCAACTGCTGCCCTGAACAAATGCTCTGTTCAGCTTCTGCTATGAGCCCTTGGGGATCCTCCTGCGTTGCTGTGCTCGGCTTTGCTGGCAGAACTTGTAGCTTCAGGAATGTTAGAGCCACCAAGGTTCCAATCCCCATGCTCTGTTTCTGTTGCAGTCTGGGTTGGCAAACGGACCTTCTGCGACAGAGCTCGTACAGCTCACCAATGGAGCTTCTCTCGAATTAACCGCAGACGGGAATCCTGCTGCTGTGGGATTCATACGCTGAGGGGTTTGATCTTGCTCCAATGTGCTGCAGAATGTCTTGGGGGATGGGGCAGCTTGGGCTAGCAGAGCGGAGGGCTTTGGGGTATCTGGCACCTAGTAGGCATCGAGGCAGCAGCGTACGGTTTTGGCATTGGTGTGGTGTCCTGTCCCTTTAAATGTTTGAACCCCCTCCCGGGACATGTCAGAGGGGACTTTAAACTTAGGGGTGGGTCTTAAACCCAACCCCACTTGGGACACACTCCACTCTCCTGCCACTAAAACGATCAGCGGTGAAATAGTGAAGTGTGGACATTTCAGTGTTCATTATTAGGTTTCGGAGTCATCATTTCATTGCGTTAACAGGAGCAGCTTCTGCCTCTCATAGCTGTTGTTTCAGGTTGGCGGCAGATGCCGACAGATGTCACCGCATCATCACTTTAGATTAAGCTCCTGAATGGAAGGGCTTCTTTGCAAGTTAGAAACAGAATTAACAGAAAAAAACAAACAAAAACAGCAAGATGAAAGTTTAGCTTTTGGAGAATAGTTCTGCGGCAGGTGGGTAGATTCTGCTGTCAGGAACTCGTGCAATACAAGAGGGCTGATTAGAATCAGGGCCCCTGGTGTGTAATTTGCCCCAGAATTTCATTCAACACTGAAGACTCATGCTCCACAATCTCAGCATTCAGTTTTTAACAAAATTATGTTTTCAGCCCTTAAGGTGGGAAAGAGAACCTCAAACCCATGAAAAGCCTCTAACAACGCCTGTCTGTGTCTGCGAAGAGCCTGAAGCAATGGCTCTGGGAAGTGTGAACTGCCCCTGTCATCTCACTCAGCACTAGATGGACTCTGCAGTGGGGTGACCCTAGAGTGGGGTATTTTTCCCAACAACACAAAGTTCAACATTGTGCTGCAGAATAGGCATTTACATCCTAATTCACCAAAGAGTCTCAGGTGAGGTTTCAGCTGGTCATCACAAACTTTGCGTGGAAGGTGTTATGTATCTTTACTGGAAATTACATTCTTAAGGCCTTGCTGTTAAAGCCTGGTCATCCAGAGGTAGCAGGCCTTGGCCTCCACCAGCCAGAACCTAGGAGACACGTCTGCCCCTAGCTGACCATTGTGTATTTTGTGTCCTACACTGGAAGTCAATTTAGAAACCTTCACACAACGCACAGCCAACCTATGGAACTCACTGCCATGGGACAGTGTGAAGGCCAAAAGTATAACTGAGTTCAAAAACACATTAGATAAGTTCAGGGAGAATAGGTCTATCAGTAGCTATTAGCCATGATGGCCAGGGAAGCAACCCCATGCTCTGGGTGTCCCTAAATCTGGCTGCCAGAAGCTGGGGCTGGATGACAGGGTGCATCATTGGATAATTGCCCTGTTCTGTTCATTCCCCCTGAAAAGCACCTGGCACTGGCCACTGGCAGAAGACAGGACACTGACCATTGGTCTGACCCAGTGTGACCATTCTTATGTTCTTATGCTAATGAAGAGATTGTGGGAACTTCAGGAGAAAAAATTAACAGGACGAGGTGAACACGGGGGAAGCAACTCTGTTCATAGGTAAAGAACCAAGGACTGGTCTACTATATATAAGGTGCCAAAAGCTGCCTGGGCATCCTTCATCTGAGTGGCCAAGCGATCAGGGGGCTTGGTCTCGGGAAAGGAAGGTCTCAGCTCTCCTGGTGGAAGAACTCTGTGAGAAGGACTTTGGGGGAGCAGGACCTATTAGACAAGGGGGGATCTTGTTAGTTATGCTGAGGCTCTAGACCAGGGGTCAGCAACCTTTCAGAAGTGGTGTGCCGAGTCTTCATTTATTCACTCTAATTTAAGGTTTCGCGTGCCAGTAATATATTTTAACGTTTTTAGAAGGTCTCTTTCTATAAGTCTATAATATATAACTTAACTATTGTTGTATGTAAAGTAAATAAGGTTTTTAAAATGTTTAAGAAGCTGAATTTAAAATTAATTTAAAATTAAAATTAAATTAAAATGCAGAGCCCCCCAGACTGGTGGCCAGGACCCGGGCAGTGTGAGTGCCATAGGCTGCCTACCCCTGCTCTAGACTGTGTGCTATGTTTTCATTTCATAGTTAATCCTGGCTTTCCATCACTCCTACTTGCACTCACTTGACTCTTGGTTCTGTGTTAAATAAATGTCTCCTTGCTTTCTCTGTAAGTGTATCTGAATCCTTTGGGAGCAGCGGATCTGTGACTTCTGCATGTATCCAGTGGATCAAGGGCTGGACACTCCAGGGGGGGGCGCTCGGAAGGCTTTGGGTGTGTCTATCGCTGTCCTGTAGTGGGACAGTGGAGCCTGTGTCAGCTGAGAGAGGAGTGATGCCTGTGGTTGGTGTGTTGGGGGCCCACAGGCCCCCCCATCAGGAATGTTTTTCCAGCCCAGTCGTTACCGAACAGCTCCCAAAGGGGCAGCATGTTAGTCTGCAATGCAGGGGAGTTGGGGGGCAGGTGTCAGGGCAGGGGCAGTGTTGTTTATGGGCCAGCATAGCATCCGCACAGCTCAGAAGGGTCCTGGGAGTGGCCACTGGGAGGCTTTCTCAGATCCCAGCAGGCCAGCCTCCAGGGCTCCCAGCCCCCTTGGGGCCAGGTAGATCATTTTGGGCCCTATCCTCAGTCAGGGCAAAGTCCCCTTGCTCAGGCATGCAGAGATTGGCTGGTGCTAGGAAACAACCCCTGATACCCAGCCTACATTTTCCTTTGCTTGCTCCAGTGATGGGCAAAGGGAGAGAGTTAATCCTGGTTAGCTCCCCACAGGCAGAGGTGACGCATCGGGGGTGGGGTGGGGTGTATGCGAGGTCACGTCCCACCCTGTTTTGCAGCTTGGCTTTACATGCTCAGTAACACTGCTGAAGTCGCTGCCCTCACTCTGTCCCCCATCCCCACTATCAGCAGGCACCAGTTGTCTCTGCCCTCAAGGCGAATCAGTTTTCCTCATGTCCCGGCTGATTTCACCAGGTGGTTAAGTGGACCATGTTCCCCTCTAGTGACTGGTTCCCCGGAGATAAGGACCTACCATGGCTGCCGCCTAGTGGAGTTACCTCTTTAGCTCAAGCGTTAATGACCCCTGCATGGGTGTGAAGGATGTAGGGTCTCTCACTGCTGATGGCTAAGGTAGGGTGTTACTTGGGGTAGCCGTGTAGGGCAGTTGGGTCCCCAACAGGGTTTGATTTCAGGCCAGTACAGCAGTGAGGCCTGGGGATGACATCTGGGCATGGAGGGGAGCTGTAGGCAGTTGCCTGTTAAGGGAGAGCAGGGTTGAAATGAGGAAAGCAGCCAGACTTATTGTCATTAAAGGTCCGCAGCGGAGCAAACAAATACACAGCAGGGCTCTTTTTAGCTGGCCCACTCACTGACTCAACCACAGCCCTGAGGGGTTGTAGTTCCCAGCCTGTCGTGCTTTGACTACTGCACATGAGGAATGCTGCCACCATTAGAGGCTGGCCAGGACTTAAAAGGACATTGGGGGTCTTGCTCCATCATGTAGCCCTATTTCCCCATGGGTGCTCCTCTCCCCAGCAGTGGCACTGGCACTGACTGTCCTGCTGAAGCCAGGGTTCTGGCTGAGCAGCCGATCTTATCTTAGGACCTGCTTGCTGGAATGGGTTGGGGGGATCCAGGAGGCCTGTCCCAGAAGCATGGCTGTGCAGCTCATTTGGAAAAGCAGGCACCTCTCAGCGAACAGGACATTTCACTTAGAGCGACACGTCCCCCCCGCTGGTAGCAGTGCTGAGCAAATCCATTACCACCCCCTCAGGGAGGCCGCAATGCTCTGGAGCGTGTCCCGCGTCATCCCAACAGCCGGCCAGTCCAGGCCAGATACCAGTGAGCTGCCCTGGCAGCAGGAGGTGGCTGACAACTCAGAGTTGCACCAGCAGGCCAAAGGGAACAGGATCCCAGTGGGACTGGGAGGGGTAGCAAATGGGTATCCCAGTAGCACAATCCCAGGCCCACCATCTCTGCAGCAAAGTCTCCTCATTTCTGCTTCCTGCCAGAGCATCCATGATAGCCCCTTTATAGCCAGGAGCAATTAAACCTGGCTGGAACGATTGTGACTGGGGCTGCGCCCTGGCACCATTTACCATGCTAAATGCCATCCCTTTTGTCCCATCCCCATGTTTTCAATGGGCCACGGACTTCTATACTGACGCCAAGTAATTACATTGCAAAAGTCCTGGGGGGAGCTGGCTGTCCTGTTGCTGGAGAGGGGACAGGTGGAGAGATCTTGGGGCTCAGACAGGCATGAGAATTGTGGCAGAAGCAGGTTAGCAGGATGTTTCTGCTAAAGCAATGTCGACTTGCAATTAACCATAATTAGGCACCAGGGTTAACAAACTATGCCTATGAATGGGGATGTTTGCATTGTTTCAGAGTGACCATTCCAAGCTATCTGCATACTCAGGCAGCCGTCTCGGCAGCATTCATCCTTGGGTCATGGTTGGCAAGGTTTACTCTATCAGCGGACTAACAAGAAAACAGAAATGAGCGCGTGGCTGCGGAAAGGCAGGGCGCCCGCTGCCTTGGCAATGAGGTGATCCAGAAAAACAGCAAGACAGCCGGAAAACTGGAGCACTGAAGGTCTGTACCCACAGAGAGACCCATGGGCAGCCAGTACCCACAGACAGACTTGTGAATGCCCAGTGCCCACAAACTTACCTGTGGGCATCAAGTACCCAAAGACAGTCCTGTGGGCACCCAGTACCCACAGGGAGACCACAGGCACACAGTACTCGCAGAGAGACCCATGGGTACCCAGTACCCACAAACAGACCATGGGCACACAGTACCCACAGACAGTCCCACAGGCACCCAGAAAACACAGAGAGACCTCTTGGCACCCAGTACCCACAGACAGAAAGGCTGGTGCCCTGTACCACAGACAGACCAGCGAGCACCCAGTATCCACAGACAGACCTGTGGGTGCCCAGTACACACAGACTTACTTGTGGGCACCAAGTACTCACAGACGGACCTATGGGCACTCAGTGTCCACAGAGATTGGGGGGAGGGATAGCTCAGTAGTTTGAGCATTGGCCTGCTAAACTCAGGGTTGTGAGTTCAATCCTTGAGGGGGCCATTTAGGGATCTGGGACAAAAATCTGTCTGGGGATTGGTCCTGCTTTGAGCAGGGGGTTAGACTAGATGACCTCCTGAGGTCCCTTCTATGACTGACCCATGGGCACCCAGTATCCACAGAGTGACCTGCAGTCACCCTGTTTTTCCAGAGAGACCTGCAGGAGCCCAGTACCCACTACTGAGCCACAGGCAACCAGCCCCCACAATCAGACCCGTGGACTCACCATACCCACAGACATACCTGTGGGGACCCTGTAACAAAAGATAGACCCGCATGCACCCAGTACCCAGAGACAGACATGTGGGCACCCAGTAGCCACAGTCAGTCCTGTGGGAATCCAGTACCCAGAAACAGACCCGCAAGTGCCCAGTAGCCACAGACAGACCCATGGACACCCAGTAACCACAGATGGACTGTGGACACACAGTACCCAAAAACAGACCCGTGGGTACCCAGTACCCACAGTCAGAAACATTGGTGTCCTGTACCCAAAGACAGACCCATGGGCACCCAGTACCCACAGACAGACCTATGGGCACCCAGTACCCACAGACAGACCAGTGGGTGCCCAGTACCCACAGACAGACTCAAGGATACCCAGTACCTACAGCCAGACAAGCGTGCACCCAGTACCCACAGGCAGACAAGCGGGCACCCAGTACTGACATTGAGACCCGTGGATACCCAGTATCCACAAACAGACCCCTGGGTGCCCAGTACCCACAGGCAGACACGCAACTTCCCAGTACCCACAGAGAGACCCGTGGGCACCCAGTTCCCAAAGACCCACGAGTGTCCACCACCCACAGAGTGACCCGTGGGTACCCAGTTCCCAAAGACAGACCCGTGGGTACCCATTAGCCACAGAGAGACCCATGGGTGCTCTTTACCCACAGACAGACTGCAGGCACCCACTACCCAGTACCCAGTAACCAGACCTGCGGGCACCTATTTCCACAGACTTACCTGTGGGCACCCAGTACCCACAGCCAGACAAGCAGGCATCCAGTACCCACAGAGAGACCCCTGAGCATCCAGTACCCAAGACAGACCCATGGGTACCCAGTAGCCACAGTCAGACCGTGGGCACCCAGTACCCACAGTGAGACCCATTGATGCACAGTACTCACAAAGAGAGCCCTGGGCACCTAGTACCCACAGGTGCCCTATATCCACAGACAGACCCATCCACACCCAGTACCCACAGACAGACCCACGAGCGCCCAGTAACCAGAGACAGCCCCCTTGGTGCCCAGTACCCACAGACAGACCTGCAGGCACCCAGTAGCCACATGCAGAAATGTGGGCACCCAGTACCCACAATCAGACCCACAGGGCCCAGTACCCACAGAGAGACCCGTGGGCACCCAGTACCCACAGACTTACCTGTGGGCACCCAGTGCATATAGACCTGCGGGTACCCAGCACCCACAGACAGAGCCGCAGGCATCCCGTACCCACAGCCAGACTCGCGGATACCAGGACCCATAGACAGTCCCTTTCACAACCAGTATCCACAGATAGACCTGTGGGCCCCCAGTACTCACAGACTGGCCTGCGGGCAGCCAGTACCCACAGACAGACTAGTGGGTACCCAGTACCCACAGACAGATCTGCAGGTACCTATTTATATGGATATATCTGAGGGTACCCAGTACCCATGGACAGAACCAAGGGCAGCCAGTATCCACAGACATATAGGGGTCAGCTTGAAAGTGTTGATTGACCCGGTCCACTCAGACTTGCTCTGTTAATGTGTGTGTGTGTGTGTGTTCATCCGGGTCTGGGGCTGGAGGAACTCTGACCTAGGGAACCTAGGTCCTGCAGGATAGCTCCACTGGGAGGGGACTTGCAGAAGGGAGAAGTAGAGCTCCATATAAAAACAATTGTAACACAAGCAATACATTGATAGAATTACAGAAACACCCCCCCACCCCCAGAAGAGTAACCCTAATAAATAAGCATATCCCAAAGTAACAGGCAGATCTGGTAACAAAAGAGGCAGTGCGCCATTGCAATGCTCTACCCCAGACGGCACCTTGCTGGAGGGGATCCTGCGGGGTCAGAGGGGTATGGCAGATCCTGCTCTGATCAGATTGCGCCCCACTGTGCCAACTCCCCATTGAATAGTAGGTCAAGTTCATGTGCCTGGCCTTGACCATCAGAGCCATGAATGGGCTGGGCTCTGTCTAAGGCTGGGCAGGGCTCTGCCCTCAGCAATGCCAAAGCAGCACTGTCCCTCCAGCCAGGGCGCTCCCCGTAGCAACCCTGGGTTCCAGGAGAGCCATGGATCTCTACACTTGGCAGGTGGAATGTGAGCACTTGGCTTTGGCCTCCCGGCCCAGCAGCACAGCATAGCACGTGGCCCCATCTACACACTGGGGACAGGAAGAGGGAACCAGTGACAGCCCTCGAGGTAACACTTGGGCGGCTAGTCATACAGTGGGACACAGGGGTGAGTGGTGCCAAGACAAAGCAGCTGGCTCTGTACCTATAGCCATGGGGATGGGTGGGAAGGCAGGGACAGTGCTAGGTGGTTAAAGATATCTACCAGTCATCTGGCCCCCATTACCCGAGTACCTGGGTGCCTCACAATATGCAATGCATTTCTCCATCCATGCCCTGTGGCAGAACAGGGATCTGCACCCAGGTCACTCAACCCTAGGCTGCCACCCTACTCACTGAGCCAGCCTCCCTCTTTAGCCAGCCCCATATGGGGGTCCCCCATTTCCTACTTCTAACCACATTGTCTGATATCTCCCTTTGTTCCCTGTAAGTTGGGTTTATTCGGACTGAGGACTTGCAAAATCAGACCCCCAGTATGTGGCAGACTGGAGCCCAGGAGCAAAGTCGATCGGAACCCGGAATAGACAAGTCAGTGCTGGGACTTGGTGTGCGGAGGGGTGGTTGAATTAGAACACAGGTCGGCGCGGGGAGGCTCGGTGTGTGGAGGGGTGGTTAGAGCAGAACTGGGAACACATGGGTCAGAGCTGGAACTCAGTGCCCGGAGGGGTGGTAGGATCAGAATCCAGAACACACAGGTCAGCACTGGGAGTCGTTGTCCAGAGGGGTGGTCGGATAAGAACTTGGCACACACGGGTCGGTGCTGGGACTCGATATGCGGCGGGATGGTTGGATCAGAACCCGGCATACACTGGTTGGTGCTGGGACTCGGTGCACAGAGTGGTGGTTGGATCAGAACCCAGCACACAAGGGGCAGTGCTGGGACTTGGAGTCTTGGGGGGCGGTTGGATCAGAACCCAGCACACACTGGTCGGTGCTGGGACTCAGTGTGCAGACGGGCGGTAGGATCAGAACCGAGCACACATGGGTCAGCGCTGGAACTCAGTGTCCGAAGGGATGGTTGGATCAGAACCTGGCACACACGAGTTGGCGTTGGGACTCAGTGTGAGAAGGGATGGTAGGATCAGAACCCAGCACAGATGGGTTGGCGCTGGGACTTGGTTTCTGTAGGGGAGGTTTGATCAGAACCTGGCTGTAACAATGCTGCCTGTGGGAGCCAGCTGAGGTCACTCAATCAGGGTGAGCTGCAAACAAAACGGCTCAGACAAACCCCAAGAGCTGGTGGAGATTCCGATATTTAGATTTACCAAGCCAGCCCAAAACAGCCTCTGTATTACCTCACTGGTTACGCAGAAGTCCAAACAACGCAGTTCCCTTAAAGTACCCAGTCTCAGGCCTCCATTCAGACACACATGTCAAACATATGATGATGAATTCTGAAAATCTTATTTCATCATATAAAAGAAAAGGTTCTCCCAATCCCAAAGAATCAGCCACACCCCCAGGTCAAATGATAACTTAGATCTTACCCAAAATACACGCTTATAGCCAATTCTTATTAACTAAACTAAAATTTATTAAAAAAGAAAAGAAAGAGAGAGTTGGTTGAAAGATCAATATACATACAGACTTGAGTTCAATTTCTTGAGGTTCAGATACATAGCAGATATGAGTTTGTAGTTGCCAAAAGTCCTTTTAGAAATAGTCCATAGGTTATAGTCCAATGTCCATATTTAGGGTGACTCCAGTCAATGACTGAGGATCTCAATTCTTGTGGCTTAAGGTTTCCCCCTCTTGAAACCCAAGCAGATCTGAGATAAAACAGGATGGTGTCTGTGACGGGTTGGATCACAGAAACCCCCTTGGGAGCTGCCACCCGATGTGCAAAGACTACCCCTGCTTCTGTTTTCCCTGCCAGCTCAGGACTCCAGCACTCTGTCTTGCTGAGCCAGACACTCCCGTCTGGCTCCAACACAGACCCAGGGTCTGAATCACTTGTCCCAAAGCTGCAAGTTTACCTGAAAACAGCTCACAGAAGTGTGCTTGTCTTTAGCACTCAGATGCCCAACTCCCAATGGGGTCTAAACCCAAATAAATCCGTTCTACCCTGCATAAAGCTTATGCAGAGTAAACTCATAAATTGTTCGCCCTCTATAACACTGATAGAGAGATATGCACAGCTGTTTGCTCCCCCAGGTATTAATACATACTCTGAGTAAATTACTAAATAAAAAGTGATTTTATTAAATACAGATAGTAGAATTTAAGTGGTTCCAAGTAGTAACAGACAGAACAAAGTAAGTCACCAAGTAAAATAAAATAAAACGCGCAATCTATGTCTAATCAAACTAAATACAGGTAAATTCCTCACCAGTTCCAGAATGCTTCCTTTTACAGGCTAATCTCCTTTCAGCCTGGGTCCAGCAACCACTCACCCCCCCTGTAGTTACTGTCGTTTGTCCTAGTTTCCTTCAAGTATCCTGGGGGGATGGAGAGGCTCCTTCTTTAGCCAGCTGAAGACAAAATGGAGGGGTCTCACACGGGTTTAAATAGACTCTCTCTTGTGGGTGGAGACCCCCCTCCTCCCTCCTATGCAAAGTCCAGCTCCAAGATGGAGTTCTGGAGTCACCTGGGCAAGTCACATGTTCCTGCATGACTCAGTCTTTACAGGCCGAAGCCATTGTCCACATGGTATCTTGCATATCTCCAGGAAGACTTCTTATGTGGATTGGAGCATTCCAAGATGCATTGTTCTCCAAGTGTTTCCTGATCAGGTACTTAACCTGGCGAATTCCTTCTTAAAGAAGCTGACCAAATGCCTCCCAAAGCTTACTTAGAAACCAAGCAAGCATACAGCCCATATTCTTAACCTCAAGTAGAAAATGATATATATGTACAAATAGGATGAATAGATATAGTAGACCATAACCTTTACGGAGATATATTACATGGCACAGGCAGCACAAAACATATTCCAGTTATGTCATACATACATTTATAAGCACCCCCTCCCCATAAAGCCTTATGGGGTACACTGTCACAGTGTCCCAGGGTTTTTATACATTTTCCAGCAGCCTCTTGGCCTGAGAGAATAAGCTGAATCTTTTGTCTCCCAAACATCGTGGCAATTAGCATAGTGTAATTTATCCATTAAACAGTTCATATACAGTTTATCACAACCTTCAAAGAGACATATAGACAATAATACTATTTCACTCAAGTGTCATCATAAATGTTAATATTCCTTTTTTGATCTTTGAATCAAAGCTATAGCAATAAACAAGACTTGTTTGCTTATATCACAAGACCTGAGCAAACATCTACCCTTCTGTCATAAGTATAGGTGGAAGGGTAGCAACCTTTATGTATGCAGTAGCATAAAATCCCTCCTTGGCAGCTGTACTGGATTGCTTTACCTGTAAGGGGTTAAACAGTTCAAATAACCTAGTTGGCACCTGACCAGAAGGACCAATGAGGAAAGAAGATACTTTCAAATCTGGCCGGGGGGGGGGGGGGGGGGGAGAAGGATTTGTTGTTGCTCTCTTTGTTTGTTCCCTCTCCTGACGGAGAGAGAAGCCAAGCAGGTACAACATCTCCTGAAAATATACCTGGAATAATCCATCTAAAATCACAGGAAATTGTAAGTAGGGCAAGGAAATGTGTTAGGTTATCTTTTGTTTTAGCTTGTGAATTTTCCTATGCTACGGAGATAGTTTTATTCCTGTTTTTGTAACTGTGAAGCTAAGCAAGAGGGGAATCCTCTGTGTTTTAAATCTTTTTATTTACCCTGTAAAGTTATGTTCCATCCTGATTTTGCAGGTGTGATTCTTTTATTTTTTTCCCTTATAAATAAAGTTCTTCTTTTAAGAACCTGATTGATTTTCAGTGTTCTAAAGACAAAGAGTCTGGTCTGTGCTCACATTGCTAAGACAATTAGTTGGTATATTATTCTCAAGCCTCACCAGAAAAGGGGGTGAAGGGACTTGGGGGGATATTTTGTGGGGATAGGGATTCCAAGTGACCCTTCCCTAAATTTTTGTGTAAATCACTTGGGGTACGTCTATACTTACCTCCGGGTCCGGCGGTAAACAATCGATCTTCTGGGATCGATTTATCGCATCTTGTCTAAACGCGATAAATCGATCCCGGATCGATCCCGGAAGTGCTCGCCGTCGACGCTGGTACTCCTGCTCCGCGAGAGGAGTACGCGGAGTCGACGGGGGAGCCTGCCTGCCGCGTCTGGACCCGCGGTAAGTTCGAACTAAGGTACTTCGACTTCAGCTACGTTATTAACGTAGCTGAAGTTGCGTATCTTAGTTCGAAGTGGGGGGTTAGTGTGGACCAGGCCCAAGTCATGGCAGCAATACCGTCCAAGGACAAGGAAAGGAATTTGTGCCTTGGGGAAGTTTTAACCTAAGCTGGTAGAATATTAGCTTAGGGGGGTCTTTCATGCGGGTCCCCACATCTGTACCCCAGAGTTCAGAGTGTGTGTGTGTGTGTGTGTGAACCCTGACATGGTGGTAGTGTGGTGGGATCATTTTGAACCAGAAGCACAGACCTCAGGATTTTAAAAGGACACATTTTTTCCTTTTGGCTGCTTGAAAACCAGGGAGGGTTTTTTTGTTTGTTTTTTTAAGGACACTTTTTTTTTTTTTAAGCTGAGAACAGCTGGAGTTTTTTTTTCTTTGCCTGAGGGCAGAGAAGTTAAGATACAGCAAGGGAATTCACAAGCTGGTTTTTTTTTCTAGCTCTTGGGCTAGGCTACAGTAAGGGCAGGAAGGTTAGCAAAAATGACTGAAAGTGAGGTCCAGAAAAAGCTGGAATTAGCCAGATTGGAGGCTGAAGAAAAACGTAAGGAACATGAAAGACAAATGGAATTAAAGCACTTGGAGTTGGAGGTGGAGAAGAGAAAAGAGGCGAAGTGCTTGGAGGCGGAAATGCACGCGAAGCACTTGGAGGCAGAAGAGAGAAAAGAGGCGAAGCGCTTGGAGATGGAGTTAGAGTTGAAGCGCTTAGAGCTGGAAAGGGCTAAGCTGGGTCCACCAGGTAACCCTAACAGTCCTTCTCCAGATACTGCTCCCCATTCCAAGAAATTCCTCACATACAAGGTAGGCAATGGTACAGAGGCCTTCTTAAAAAATTTCGAAAGGGCCTGCCTTAGGTACAACACCCCTATAGACCAGTATATTCATAGATTCATAGATTCTAGGACTGGAAGGGACCTCGAGAGGTCATCGAGTCCAGTCCCCTGCCCGCATGGCAGGACCAAATACTGTCTAGACCATCCCTGATAGACATTTATCTAACCTACTCTTAAATATCTCCAGAGATGGAGATTCCACAACCTCCCTAGGCAATTTATTCCAGTGTTTAACAACCCTGACAGTTAGGAACTTTTTCCTAATGTCCAATCTAGACCTCCCTTGCTGCAGTTTAAGCCCATTGCTTCTTGTTCTATCCTGCACCCCAACTCCCTTCCCTGAGCCCCCTGCCACACGCTGCCTGCACCCCAACCCTCTGCCGCACCCCACACCCCTCCTGCACCCCAACCCCCTGCCCTGAGCCCCCCCGCACTCCACACCCCCTCTTGCACCCCAACCCCCTTCCCTGAGCCTGCTCGTACACCCCGCACCCCTCCTCTGCCCCAACCCCTTGTCCTGAGCCCCTTCCTGCACACCGCACCCCCTCCCACACCTCACACTCCTTCCCGCACCCCAACCCCCTGCCCCAGGCCTACATTCATGGCCCTGCATGCAATTTCCCCACCCAGATGTGGCTCTCGAGCCAAAAAGTTTGCCCACCCCTGGTCTATGGGGTGAGATCTAAAGTGTAACTAGGGTGACCAGATCAGAGATATAAAATATCGGGACGTGGGGGAGCCGGGGGGGGTGAGCAAAAAAAAAAAA
>NW_020664586.1:1626922-1642738 GCF_002925995.2 Terrapene triunguis | reverse complement strand
AAACAACAAAGGGGCCGGGGGCATTAGCAGGCCCCGGCCGCGCGTGCTGCCCTCCCCGCGGGGCTTCCCGCCCCCCCCCCCGGACACATGCGGCGTGCGGTGGGTCCGGGCGGGGGCAGCGCGGAGCAGGCAGGGGCCGGGTGGGCGGAGGGGGCCGAATCCCCGCTGCTGCCAGTAAGGAGCCGCTGGAGCGCAGCCGAGTGGGAGAGGCGCGGGGCTCCCCACTGGCGGCAGGACGCACGCCGCATGTGCCTGGGGCGGGGCGGGAGGCGCATCCCGCCGGGAAGGAGCTGCAGCCGCGAGCGGGAGGGAGAGGCGCGGGGCTCCCCGGCAGCAGTGGGGATTCGGCCCCCGCGCCGCCCACCCAGCCCCTGCCCGCTCTGCGCTGCCCCCGCCCAGACCCACCGCGCTGCCCCGCGGGCTGCAGGGCCGGAGCAGCCTCCACGCTGCGGCCCCAGGCCCCTGTGTGCAGCAGCCCGGGGGCCAGGCAGGAGCCCCCCCATCTCCCTCCCTCCCTTGCCAGCCCCTCTTTGCCCGCCTGCCCGGTGCCCGGGTGCCGGAGCTGACTCACCAGCTCCAGGATCCAGGAGCCGCCACCCCCCCCTCTCCCTCCAGGCTTGCACCGCCATGCAACTGCAAGCCTGGGAGGGAGGAGGAATGCCGTGTGGTTGGGGAAGAGGCGGGGCCAGGGCGGGGATTTGGGGAGGGATCCAATGGGGGAAGGAGGGGGCGGAGCGGGGGGGTGAGAGTCCCTCCGGGAGGGCAAAATTTCTTGTTTGTCCAGTATCCCGACCAAACATTGGTCGGGACGCGGGACAAAGAAGCAAATATCGGGACAGTCCGGATAAAATCGGGACGTCTGGTCACCCTAAGTGTAACTGACCTGGGGTAAGTGACGGGTCCCTTGGGACTTGGAGTAACCTGAATATTGCTGTGATCTTTGGCGTAAGGGACCCTCTGTCACAAAGGCAGGCGCACCTGGGTGGCGAGACAGACTGGAGTGCCCAGGGGGACTGGCTGTGACTCCAGACTGAGACTGTTACAGCGCCTGAGGAATTCACCCTTGATAACTGGTGAAATCTCATGATAGAACTTACAGCCAGATTGGGGCTTGTACCCTGTTTCCTAGCAGGTTGTTGCTTACACTCTTGAGCCACCGCAGGGAAGCTTGATGCCGTCTCTGGAAGATTTTAAGCACAGGCTGGCCAAACCCCTTTCAGGGCCGGTCTAGGGTCACTTGGCCCTGCTCAGCACAGGGGGCTGGACTAGATCTCGTGAGGTCCCTTCCAGCCCTGCATTTCTATGATTCTATCAATGTCATTGCGCTGTGGCCCCGGCCTGACGAGTGTCCTCCATCCAATCAGGGAACAAAAGAAACACCATGTGACCCATCACGCCTACCTAGCACTGATTGACTTTTGAGCCTGGCAATAGATGCTGGCAGCACAGCGCCTGTGGATGGGGGCACTTGTTTTTCCAAGCCAGGAGGATGCACAGCAGCCATTTCTGTAGTGATCGGAGGAGCTGCTGTAGCCCATCACCAACTAAGGCCATGCAGCCTGGCTTCTGCTCAGAGCACCTGGTCCAGGGTCACTTTACCACGGGGTTCTTAGCCTGGGCATCACAACAGCCCTGCCCTCCCCTGTCTGAAGGGGAGCAGTGTCCCCAGTGAGATTAGAGGGAGATCCCAACTAGATCCGGGAAGAGGGAATACTGGTGAGATGGGGCAGGTCCCGGCTCTATGGAAGGGGGTGGTCATGGCTGGATCCCAGCCAGATGGATGATCGGGTGTCCTGGCTAGACAACAGGCAGACTCTGGAGGGTTCCCATATGGGGAAGGGTCCATGCTGCTGTGTGGACGTGGGGCTGAGTGAGGCTTGGGGGCACTTTTCTCTGGGTGAGGCCCTGCACTGGGTGCTGGGTCTGATGGAGCTGCCTGCAGAGGAGTTTCCGGCTCAGCCAGAGATCCCTCTGCTCCTTAAATTCACTGCCTGGGGGAACGCGGAGTCCTGAGTCGCATGGACCCCTCGGCGCCTGTAAAAAGACCTGTCCATCTTCCCGCCATGTATGGTCATGCCTGGGCCAGCTCCAGGCCCAGTGCTACGTCCCTGCAGCTCGCTCTCCGCTGGGGAGAGGGCTCAGCTGCTCTCCTGATGGTTGACGCTGTCCGTTCCAGGCGCTGGTTCAGACTCGGGCCCCGTTTTCTCATTGCTGGGCTGATGGGATGAGTCGAGGGAGCTCTCTGGAGGGGCAGCTACGCCCTTCTGAAGAGAGGCGCATCCAGCATGGGGGTGGGTGGGACGGAGGGCAGGGCCAGGACGCCTGGGTTCTATTCACAACTCTGGGAGGCATGCAGGTTCTAGTGGGTTAGAGCAGGGACTAGGAGTCTGGACTTCTGGATTCGATTTGCTTGAGGAGAGAGTGCAATCTAGTGGTTAGAGCAGGGGAGAGCGACCCAGTGGTCATTTAATGTGGTCTGATCTGATGCACTGGGCAGCTTCTTGCAGGACTTCACCTGGGGCGGTGTCACTACAGCACAGCCTAACAGGGTGATCCTTGCTCCCTCCACACCCCGCATTGCTGGACCCCACACCCAAGATGCTGAGCCTCAGCACAGAGCTGTGGAGAGAGTTTGGGGTTTAATCAGGGTCTGGGGGAGGGGAGACCCGGGCTTGGGCTAGATCCTGACGTGACCTCCAACCTGGGGTAAGAGGCAGCATGTGGCTATGGGACTCAGAGCGCCCCATTGCTCCAGGGGTCAGTAAGTTACTGCAGCCCCCCAGCACTGGGGTGGGTGGAGCCAAAGCTCTACCCTGCCCCCTTACTCACAGACCGGGGGGAAAGGCTGTGAATGTCGGCAGTGGGATCCCCAGGTTTGACACCCGGATCCCCTGGGCTGAAGCATGGGCTGCCACAGCTCAAGCCACAGGGGCAGCCCCACTGGCACACAGCAGTAGTAGGCTCTGATTCTCTTGTGTGAGGGGCCTATGCCGCATGTTGTGACACACACAGAGTTAGGAGCCAGGGGGCTGTGCCGTCACTGCCCCTTCCTGGAGCAGCTGCCCCCTCCCTGTCCGTTGGAGCAAGGTGCCAGGGGTCCCCGTGGGGTTCCATGCTCCATAAGGCTTCCATGCCCCAGCCCCCTCTGCTCTCTGCCCTCCAGAGAACCCCCCGCCTTGCAGCATGGGGTGTGCTGAGAAGCTATACCTGGTCCTGCCATTAGCAGAGCTCTGGACACTATAGGACGCAGGGGTGTCTAGTCAGGGGCAACCACCCTGACCCCCAGGGGCATCAGAGCGGGGCTGCCGGGAAGAGGCAGCAACAGCACCAGGCCTTGATGCCCCTGCAGAGTGGGGCACCAGCTGAACAGCTGCCATTCTGCTCCTCTTCCCTCTCTCCCCTGCCCCTGCAAAGTGCCCAGCTGCTCAGGCCCATCTCCCCCTCCCACTGGTGCCCAGCAGCTCAGTTCCCACTGGGGCTCTGCTCCCAAAGGGTACCACCTGTTTTTTCCCCTTTATGTAGTAGCACCCCCCAGTGGCAGCAGCTTGGCTGGCCCCTTCTCAGTCCAGCTGCAATTCAAAGCAGGAGAGCTGGGTCAGCTGTAGGAGCCAGTGGGAAGTGAAGAGGAGCCAGCACCATGTGCCCAGCCAGCTGTCTGCAGAGCCCTAGAGAGCTCACCAGGGACCACAGCCTGGGAACCTCTGCTCCACTTAGGCAGGCTCTGATGCTGGCTCTGATCTGGGCTCCAACCCTGGCTCTGATCTGGGCTCCGACACTGACTAGATCCAGGTTCCAACACCGGCTCCGATCCGGGCTCTGATGCCGGCTCTGATCTGGGTTCCGATGCCGGCTCTGATCCAGGCTCTGACGCTGGCTGGATCTGGGCTCCGACACCAGCTCTGATCTGGGCTCCAGCACCGGCTCTGATACAGGCTCTGATGCCTGCTGGATCTGGGCTCTGATTCTGGCTCTGATCCAGGCTCTGACACCGGCTCCGATCTGGGCTCTGACGCCGGCTCCGATCTGGGCTCTGATGCTGGTTGGATATAGGCTCTGACGCCGGCTCTGGTCCGGGCTCTAACGCCTGCTCTGATCCGGACTCTGACACCGGTTTTTATCCAGGCTCTGACATTGGCTCTGATCCAGGCTCTGATGCCAGCTCTGATCCGGGCTCTGACACTGGTTGGCCTTACTCTGAGTGATCGGTGAGTGAAGGAGCTGTAGCTGCAGGTCAGGAGGCAGTGCCCTGTTTGCCCCATGCAACATTAACACATTAGGGAGAGCTGGTGATTGATGGCACCTGGAGACTGAGCAGCTTCCCCCAACCCCTGTGCCTAGCCCCCACCCTGTAGGGAGTAGCTGGTAGGTGAGGAGTTTGGCCCATCCACTCCTGTCTGCTGGCACTGCCCACTGCTGCTCCCAGCTCACTGCAAACTTGGGCAGCTGGCTCTGAATGGCTGACCGTCCACGCCCCACTGGAGATGCCAAGGTGGTGGCTGAGAGAGCCCAGTGACAGACTGGGCCCAGCAGCCACTGGGTGAGGAGTAACTTACATACAACATGGGGCAGTGCCACCAAGAGGGAATGGAACCAGCAGAGCGCTCTGGGGTAGGGGGGAGCGTGATGCCTGGGGGAAGGGAGCCAGAACCCAATCCATCAAGGGCCTCGGGTTGGCACAAAGGAGCCACAGGGCTGGCATAAGCCCCACCCCATGGGAACTCCAGCACCAAGGGTGCTATGCTAAGGACAGGGCTGGCTGTGCCACCAAGCCCAGGCACAGGAGCGTCCCAGAGTGGGCTGGGGGGTAGTGCTGGCCTCTGTCGCTGCCAACGGCAGCTGCATTTCTCTGTCTCTCTTGCCAATGCCATGAACAGGCTTGAACTTTCACTAAACCAACCATCGCGAAGACGGTCAGAGCAGGGGGTGGGAGTGGGGGGGGGTGCAGAGGGGGCCAGGGGGCTGAAGAATGCTGGCAAGGAGAGCAAAGTAAGGCACTGACCCCGAGGGGGCTAGTGACCAGAGCAGGGTGAGGCTTGCCATGTAGTGTCTCTGCTGGCTTATGCCCTGTGTAGCGCCCTTCTTAGCAAAGCAGGGACCGGACTTGGTTGAAGATAAAGGCAATTTGGTATCCAGGTGGCTGGACTCAGACAGAATCTGAAGGTCTCTGGGTCTCTGTTTCCCAGCCTGTGCCGCCTGATGTCACCACCAGGGTAATGCCACGGCCCTGTGGGTGGTAGGACCAGACCACAAGGTGTGGGAAAGGCTTGGGCTGCGGCCACATGCAACTGCTGGGGAACCTCCCAGCACTGTGGGGGTCAGCTCACCTGATGGCTAGTGTAGACTGGCCATGTGGCTTTGAGCAAGTCCCCTGCCCACCCCTGCCTCAGTTCCCCCTCTCTATAGGGCATAATAACACCTCTGTCTGCCAGGGCTGTAGAGGGTACTCATGCCCCACAGAGATGGGTGTGATACTCATGGAGGGTGGCAAGGCATTCAGACCCCTGCGTGGGGTTGGGTGCTAAGCAGTGGGAAGGGGGGGAGGGTGGCCCTGCCCCCACCCCCGTGGCAGATAGAGAAGCTTGCTGAGGGCTGGGCTGAGCCTACAAGCCAGTGATGTTTGTGGAATGTGTTTTCCTTCCCTCCCCCCGCCCCCAGCACAGCCATCCTTCACCACCAAGGAACAGAACAATGCCACTGCCGAGTGGGTTACGCTATCAAGGCCTATTAGGGTTGCCGTAGCAACCTGTCCCTGTCCCTCGCACCGCACATTCAGGAAGCTCTGAATCAGAACTAGGACGCGAGTGACTGTGTCGTCTCCCGGAGATGATTTCAAATCGGGTGAGAGGACCCAAGGGGGCAAGGAAGCCCGGCCATGGGCTCAGAGTGTCTCCCTGCCCAGAGGACACACAGCATCCACAAAGGGAGGTCACAGGCACCGGGCATGGGGCTGAAAAGTCACTGCTGAGCAAAACTGTAGGAGTAAAACCCTTTGTAATGTGCTCAGAGACCCTGGTGATGGCCATGATGTCGGAGCTGGACAGATGGAAGGATGCACAGGTGCATGGGTGGATGAATGGATGGATAGACAGATTGGATGGTATCACGGACTCACAGGTTATGCCCACTCTTGGCCCCATATGGTCCCTGGGGGGGAAACCCCCTTCAGTGTGACAGCCCTTCTTGGGAATCCATTCTGTCCCAGGGGTTAAGCCCCTCTGCCTCCTGGAACCACACCTCTCTGAGCCTTAGCACGCCTGTCTCTCGCCGTGGGCCCCCTCGGGGAGTCCACTTGCTCACTCCAGAGGGAATAATGCAACCCTGTTCTCTAGACAGGAGTGGCTCTCAGCCAGCATAAAACAGGAGGGTTTATTGAGCATCTGAACACAGCATAGGAAACTCTCAGGGCCCTCAGGCCTGGCCTCGCTAAGCAAAGTGCATTCAGGTGGGCTCTGCCTGATCTCTCTCTCCAGACCGAAGCCACCATGCTTTCCAGCTGGGCATCTGATATCACCTACCACCAAGCCCTGCCTCTGTCCATTGTCTTCTGTCCAAGTAAACAGAGTCGCCTGGGCCTCCTCTCCTTTCAGCCGTCCTTTGTTCCCCTCTGGCTGGAACTTGCTGGTCAGGTCACGGGGGTCCTCTCTTCACAGCCCAATGTCGTCCCACGGGCCAGAACTGGCAAGGGGCCGGCAGCCGGAACCCCAGACCTGCAGCAGGCTGAGTGCTGCCAGCACCCCAGACTGGCAGCGGACTGAGCCACTCAGCCCCCCACCGGCCCCGCTCAGGCCGCTGCCGGCTGAGTGAATGGAACCCCAGGCCGGCAGCGGGCTGAGCGCAGCCAGCAGCTGGGACCCCAGACCAGCAGCATGCTGAGCGGCTTAGCCCGCTGCCGCTCCTCCCAGCCGGGGTCTCAGCCGCCAGTCTGCTCAGCCCTCTGCCAGCCTGGGGCTCCTTGGGGGTCCCCAGGCCAGCAGTGGGCCCTGAGTGGGGCCGGCGGCCAGGACCCCGGCTGGCAATGGGGCAGCAGCCGGAACCCCAGAGCGGCGGTGGGCTGAGCTGCTCAGCCCGCCACCGCGTGCCATCAAAAATCAGCTCGCGTGCCACCTTTGGCACGCGTGCCATAGGTTGCCGACCCCTGGTATAGATCATTGTTGCAACCAAGGTCATATAGCGGCACCAAATCTTGTACAAAGGAGGTCAAATAAGGTGTCCATGAAAAGGTAATGATTTGCTGGTTATGATTATGCTATCTGTATGCATGTATCATTTTTGTATTTAAAGTTATAAGTATTGGCTCTATACTGTCTGTATTTCAAACTTGTGCTATGCTTCTGGGTGACACCCCAGACAATTTGGTGGCCACACTGCCTAGCCTGCTTGATGGCCCATTAAGGACCATCAGCTATACAATCGACCCATTGAGAGAAGACAGATACACTTTGTGACTCAGCAAAGCATGCAGGGACATGCTTATGGACAGAACTCTAAGGTTTTTCCATGCCATGTGCTGGATAGCCTAAGGCTGGAACAAAGAAAGCACAAGCCACATGGTAAAAGGACTATAAAAGGCATCATCATCATCTCCATTTTGTCTTCAATCCTGCTTCTGACCTCTGGAGGAACTGTTCTTGAAACTGAAGCTCTGAACAAAGGACTGAATGACCTATCCAAGTTGTGGATGTACTCCAGAGACTTGATTTGAACCTGCAGTTTATTCCATCACTGCTACAAGCCTGAACCAAGAACTTTGCCATTACTGTATATAATTGATTCCATTTGACGAATTCTAACTCATCTATATTTCTATCTTTTTATGAATAAATCTTTAGATTTTAGATTCTAAAGGATAGGCAACGGCGTGATTTTTGGTAAGATCTGATTTGTTTATTGACCTGGGTCTGGGGCTTGGTCCTTTGGTATCGGGAGAACCTTTTTTCTTTTACTGGGGTATTGGTTTTCATAACCATTCATCTCCATAACAAGTGGCACTGGTGGTGATACTGGAAAACTGGAGTGTTTAAGGGAATTGCTTGTATGATTTATGGTTAGCCAGTGGGGTGAGACTGAAGTCCTCTCTGTTTGGCTGTTTTGGTGTGCAAGAGACCCCAGCTTTGGGCTGTGACTGCCCTGCTCTAAGCAATTTGCCCTGAACTGATACTCTCAGTTCTGTCCCGCCAGAGGCTGCATCGTTACACGGGGTCATTTAGCCAGTGACCTGGGGAAGTTCAGGGCCCCCGCCCCATAATAAAGCATCGACTATAACATTGGCACTCCCCCTCACATGGGCCACATCCATGTCATAACCCTGGAGGAGCAGGCTCCATCTCAGGAGCTTGGCATTAGCCCCTTTCATTTGGTGCAGCCACGTCAGAGGCGAATGGTCAGTGTACACAGTGAGGCACTGCCCAAATAGATATGGCTGCAGCTTTTTAAGGGCCCACACCATGGCCAGGCATTCCTTCTCTGTGGCCGCATAGTGCTGCTCCTGGGGCAGCACCTTCTTGCTCAAATACACAATGGGGTGTGTGACAAAGTTCCTCCTCTATCTTGGTGGGTCCTGTGCTTATTGGCGGATTTTCTTGCCTCAGAGATTCACCATGTGGGTTGGGGAACAGCCCAGAGACCTTCCCCTCTGGAAGAGCCCACAGTCCAGGTCAATTGGGAGGTTTGGGGGGAACCCAGGCCCGCCCTCTACTCCAGGTTCCAGCCCAGGGCCCTGTGGACTGCAGCTGTCTATAGTGCCTCCTGTAACAGCTGCATGACAGCTACAACTCCCTGGGCTACTTCCCCATGGCCTCCTCCAAACACCTTCCTTATTCTCACCACAGGACCTTCCTCCTGGTGTCTGATAACGCTTGTGCTCCTCAGTCCTCCAGCCGCACACCCTCTCACTCTCAGCTCCTTGCACCTTTTGCTCCCAGCTCCTCACACTCCCACCACAAACTGAAGTGAACTCCTTTTTAAAACCCAGGTGCCCTGATTAGCCTGCCTTAATTGATTCTAGCAGCTTCTTCTTAATTGGCTCCAGGTGTCCTAATTAGCCTGCCTGCCTTAACTGGTTCTAGCAGGTTCCTGATTACTCTAGTGCAGCCCCTGCTCAGGTCACTCAGGGAACAGAAAACTATTCATCCAGTGACCAGTATATTTGCCCTCTACCAGACTCCTGTACCCCACTGGTCTGGGTCTGTCACAGGTGTCTCTCCCACTTAGTATCAGTTTCCATCAGCACCACACCCAGACCGATGTCATAGATTCATAGATTCTAGGACTGGAAGGGACCCTCGAGAGGTCATAGAGTCCAGTCCCCTGCCCGCATGGCAGGACCAAATACTGTCTAGACCATCCCTGATAGACATTTATCTAACCTACTCTTAAATATCTCCAGAGATGGAGATTCCACAACCTCCCTAGGCAATTTATTCCAGTGTTTAACCACCCTGACAGTTAGGAACTTTTTCCTAATGTCCAACCTAAACCTCCCTTGCTGCAGTTTAAGCCCATTGCTTCTTGTTCTATCCTTAGAGGCTAAGGTGAACAAGTTTTCTCCCTCCTCCTTATGACACCCTTTTAGATACCTGAAAACTGATATCATGTCCCCTCTCAGTCTTCTCTTTTCCAAACTAAACAAACCCAATTCTTTCAGCCTTCCTTCATAGGTCATGTTCTCAAGACCTTTAATCATTCTTGTTGCTCTTCTCTGGACCCTTTCCAATTTCTCCACATCTTTCTTGAAATGCGGTGCCCAGAACTGGACACAATACTCCAGCTGAGGCCTAACCAGAGCAGAGTAGAGCGGAAGAATGACTTCTCATGTCTTGCTCACAACACACCTGTTAATACATCCCAGAATCATGTTTGCTTTTTTTGCAACAGCATCACACTGTTGACTCATATTTAGCTTGTGGTCCACTATAACCCCTAGATCCCTTTCTGCCGTACTCCTTCCTAGACAGTCTCTTCCCATTCTGTATGTGTGAAACTGATTTTTTCTTCCTAAGTGGAGCACTTTGCATTTGTCTTTGTTAAACTTCATCCTGTTTAACTCAGACCATTTCTCCAATTTGTCCAGATCATTTTGAATTATGACCCTGTCCTCCAAAGCAGTTGCAATCCCTCCCAGTTTGGTATCATCCGCAAACTTAATAAGCGTACTTTCTATGCCAATATCTAAGTCGTTAATGAAGATATTGAACAGAGCCGGTCCCAAAACAGACCCCTGCGGAACCCCACTCGTTATGCCTTTCCAGCAGGATTGGGAACCATTAATAACAACTCTCTGAGTACGGTTATCCAGCCAGTTATGCACCCACCTTATAGTAGCCTGTAGTAGTGTGCGCCGGGGCTCTACCCTCCGAGGTAGGAGGGGAGCCACGCCGACTCACTACTGACGTAACCAGTATCCGGTTAGCTTAGGACTCAGGCCCTCTGGCGCAGGGGCTGAGCAAACAACAGAGAGTTCCGGGCTCAGGCCCCCTGGTGCGAGGCTGAGCGGGCAACAGTTAAAGAGCCCAGGCCCTCTGGTACAGGGGCTGGGTCGGCAAACAGTTCAGACGCCCAGGCCCTCTAGTGCAGGGGCAGGCAACCAACAGTTCAGGAGCCCCGGCCCTCTGGGGCAGGGGCTGGGTAAACAACAGTTCAGGAGCCCCGGCCGTCTAGGACAGGGGCTGGGCAGGTAAACAGTTCAGGAGCCCAGGCCCTCTGGGGCAGGGGCTGGGCAGGTCAGCAGTTTAGGAGCCCAGGCCCTCTGGGGCAGGGGCTGGGTAAACAACAGTTCAGGAGCCCAGGCCCTGGGTCAGGGCGGGGCACAAGCAGTCACAGCTCAAGCCCTAAGTGGCAGGGATTGAGCACAGAGGCAGTCCGTGGGCCCAGGCCCTGGGTCAGGGCGGGGCACAAGCGGTCACAGCCCAAGCCCTAAGTGGCAGGGATTGAGCAACCCAGCAGTAAAGGTAAGCCCAGGCTCCTGCCTGAGCGTCGGGTGAGGGAGAAGCCTGCCACCCGTAGGTGCGGGTGGCAGGGGGGGGACGCAGGCCCACCCACTCCACTGCGTCCCGGCCCGGGGCCCTAGCAGCGATTGCTGTCGCTGCCGGTCAGTGGGGTATCCTGACCGAAACACACTGACATCGGCTCACAGGCTTCTGCAGCCTGACCTGGGTCGGCTATCCCCGGGCCACTTCCGTGTTCCCCCTCGGGGCTTACCTCGGCGGCAGTGCTGGGTTCGGGCCAGTCCAGTAGCATCGGCTCCTCGGGAGCGGGGCTTGGGGGCTGGTCCGGCAGTTCTTCCCCAGGATAGCTGGCACGGGGCAGACTCGACTCCTCGTCGGGGCCGTTGGTCTGGGGCAAGCTGGGCCAGTCCCCCTCGGGATAGCTGGCCCGCGGCTGGCTGGGCCAGTCCTCCTCGGGGTGCCGAGTCCGGGGCAGGCTGGGCCAGTCCTCCTCGGGATGACGGGTCCGGGGCAGGCTGGGCCAGTCCTCCTCGGGATGACGGGTCCGGGGCAGGCTGGGCCAGTCCTCCTCAGGGTACCTAGCGAGAGGGAGGCTTGACCGGCGCGGGCCGTTAGCAGGCGGTTCGCGGTCTGCCGCTGTCTCCCAACTGGGAGCTCGGCCCAGGACGTCTGCTCTCTCCGGCGGGCTGGCCTCTACTGAGCTTTGGTGGCGGGCTTTTATACTTCCGGGTCGGGGCCGTGACCTCGGAGGGGCGGGCCCCAGACCCGGTGGCTCCGCCCACGCTGGGGTTGGAGGCAGCTCTACCCTGCCGGAGGCGGAGGGGAGCCACGCCGACTCACTACATAGCCCCATCTAAATTGTATTTGCCTAGTTTATCGATAAGAATATCATGCGAGACCGTATCAAATGCCTTACTAAAGTCTAGGTATACCACATTCACAGCTTCTCCCTTATCCACAAGACTCGTTATCCTATCGAAGAAAGCTATCAGATTGGTTTGACATGATTTGTTCTTTACAAATCCATGCTGGCTGTTCCCTATCACCTTACCACCTTCCACCTACCATGTCTAAGGTATCAGTGAGCACCAGGAAGGGTTTGTTAAAATTCGGGTTTACCAACACCAGGCTTTGGATGAGGGCCTCCTTCAGTGTACAGAGAGCCCTCTGGCACTGCTCAGTCCAGACCACCTTGTCCGTCTTTCCCTTCCTGCAAAGCTCCGTGAGGGGAGCTCCCAGGAAGCTAAACTGTGGCACAAACCTCCAGTAGTACCCCACCATCCCAATGAAAGCCTGGACCTGCTTCTTAGTCTGGGGAGTAGGCCAATCCTTGATTGCCTCCACTTTGGCCAGCTCCAGCTTCAGGTGGCCGCTCTCTCACTTGTGTCCCAGGTATGACACCTCTGCCATCACCACCTTGTACGTTCCAACTTTTATAGTCAGTCCTGCATCCTGGAGGCAACCCAGTACCCTCTTCACCTGGGATACATGTTCCTCCCAGGTCTGGCTAAAGACACAGATATCATCAATATATGCTAGAGCAAAGTCCTCCATCCCCCTTAGTAACTGGTCCACCAGGCGCTAGAACAGGGGTGGGCAAACTACGGCCTGCAGACCAGATTCGGCCTGTCAGGCTTTGGATCCGGCCCGCGTGTTTCCCCCCATGGTACTGCAGGCCCCGCGACGCTCTCAGAAGCGGCCGGCACCACATCCCTACGGCCCGGACGGGGGGGCGGCAGAGGGCTCCATGTGTTGCCATTGCCTCCAGGCACTGGCCCCTGCAGCTCCCATTGGCCAGGAACGGGGAACCACAGCCAATGGGAGCTTCGGGGGAGGTACCTGGAGGTGTGGCAAGGGCAGCGCGCGGAGCCCTGTGTCCCCCTCCCCCAGAGGCCGCGCAGGGACGTGTTCCAGCCGCTTCCTGGAGCGGCGCGGCATAGGGCCAGGGCAGGCACGCAGGGAGCCTGCCCTGGCCCTGGTGCATGCTGCTGCCACCCCAGAGCCGCTTTAGTAAGCGGCACTGGGCCAGAGCCTGAACCCCTCCTGCACCCCGCCCCCCAACTCCCTGCCCTAAGCCCCCTTCCTGCACCTCGCACCCTTTCTGCACCTCAACCCCCTGCCCTGAGCCCCCTGCCGCACCCCGCACCCTTCCTGCACCCCAACCCCCTGCCCTGAGCCCCCTGTTGCAGTCTGCACCCCTCCTGTACCCCTGCCCTGAGCCCCCTCCTGCACTCCACACCCCTCCTGCACCCCAACCCCCTTCCCTGAGCCCCCTCAAACACCCCACACCCCTCCTCTGCCCCAATCCCTTGCCCTGAGCCCGATCCTGCACACCACACCCCCTCCCACACCCCGCACTCCCTCCCGCACCCTGACCCCCTGCCCCAGCCCTGCATACAATTTTTCCACCCAGATGTGGCCCTTGGCCCAAAAAGTTTGCCCACCCCTGCGCTAGAAGGTGGCAGGTGCCCCCTTGAGGCCAAAAGGCAGGACCAGGAACTCGAAGAGCCCTATTAGGTGGTGAAGGCAGACTTCGCCCTGGCCTCTGGGTCCAAAGGCACCTGCCAGTAGCCTTTGGTGAGATCCATGGTAGTGAGGTACCAGGCGCCCCACAACTTGTCTAGGATCTCATCAGTCTTAGGCATGGGGTAGGCATCGGACATGGTGACGGCATTGAGCTTCTGATAGTCCACACAGAACCAGATTGACCCATCCTTCTTGGGGACCAGCACGATAGGAGAGGCCCAGGGGCTGGAGGACGACTGGATCACCCCTAAAACCAGCATGTCTTCAACTTCTCTCTCCAGGTCCTGGGCTGTTTTCCCAGTGACTCTGAATGGTGAACACCTGTTGGAAATGTTGACTCCTGTCTCCACCCAGTGAACAGCCAAGTTAATGAGCCCAGACCGGTTGGAGAACAGCTCCCAGTATGAATGCAGCACATCTCTGATCTCAGCCGCCTGGGCAGGGGTTAGCTGGTCTAAGGAAGTTATTGCCTAAGGATCTTTTGATTGGGGAAAATATTAAAGCTTTGTTCAGTCCAGGTAACCAGTCACAAGAAAGGACTGATCTTAAACCTGTGTCTATTATGGGCAATGATTTGCCTGGGGAGGTGTGACGTTATTGACATGAATTGTGACCGTATCGACCATCGTTGCAACCAAGGTCCTGTAGTGGCACCAAATCTTGTATAAAGGAGTTCAAATAAGGTGTCTAAGACAAGCTTATGATTTGCTGGTTATGATTATGCTATCTGTATGCATGTATCATTTCATTAAAGTTATAAGTATTGGCTCTATACTGTCTGTATTTCAAACTTGTGCTATGCTTCTGGGTGACACCCCAGACAATTTGGCATCAGCACTGCCTAGCCTGCTTGATGGCCCATTAAGGACCATGAGCTATACAACTGACCCATTGAGAGAAAGCAGATACACCTTGTGACTCAGCAAGGCATGCAGGGACATGTCTATGGACAGAACTCTAAGGTTTTTCCATGCCATGTGCTGGATAGCTTGTGGCTGGAACAAAGAAAGCACAAGCCACATGGCAAGAGACTACAAAGGCAGCTGCATCTCCTCCATCTTGTCTTCAATCCTGTTTCTTACTTCTGGAGGAACCTTGCTGCAAACTGAAACTCTACACAAAGGACTGAATGACCCATCCCAGCTGTGGATGTACTCCAGACTCTTGATTTGAACCTGCAGTTTATTCCATCACTGCTACAAGCCTGAACCAAGAACTTTGCCATTACTGTATGTAATTGATTCCATTTAACCAATTTTAGCTCTCATCTATATTTCTTTCTTTTTATGAATAAATCTTTAGAGTTTAGATTCTAAAGGACTGGCAACAGTGTGATTTGTGGGTAAGATCTAACTTATATATTGACCTGGGTCTGGGGCTTGGTCCTTTGGGATCGGGAGAACCTCTTTTTTCTTTTACTGGAGTATTGGTTTTCATAACCATTCGTCCCCATAATGAGTGGCACTGGTGGTGATACTGGGAAACTGGAGTGTCTAAGGGAATTG
This sequence comes from Terrapene triunguis, assembly GCF_002925995.2. Classification (NCBI taxonomy): domain Eukaryota; kingdom Metazoa; phylum Chordata; order Testudines; family Emydidae; genus Terrapene; species Terrapene triunguis. The sequence goes on along the minus strand of NW_020664586.1, from coordinate 1,627,764 downwards.
CTTGTATGACTTTTGGATAGCCAGTGGGGTAAAACAGAAGTCTTCTCTGTTTGGCTGGTTTGGTTACCCTTGGTCTGCAAAGGAACCCCAGCCTTGGGCTGTGACTGCCCTGCTCTAAGCAATTTGTACTGAACTGATACTCTCATTTGTGTCCTGCCAAAGGCCGCATCATTACAGAAAGCTTTTTCCAATTTTTAAAAGTTTTAGCCCTCCCATTGGCTCTTTTGGTCAGGGCCCCACTTTTTTTGTGTTTTTGTGGGTTTTTTGCTACCTATGCAGGGAGGCTTTTTAACCCTTTACAGGTAAAGAGAACAGCTACCAAGAGGGATTTTACAGCTAGCTGGCTGGATGGGTGTCCATAAAAGGGAGCTGCCCCCCAAAGCACAGATGGTGCTGGCCAGCTTGGTTCAGGTCGGGTCCACACTGGCTGGGATTTCTTCCTGGAGGTTTAGGAAACAGAGTTAATAAGATACATGCACCTCTAATTTTACCAATAATTATATGAAGAACTAAACAGTACTTTTTACATTTCAAGGACTACAATGACCTAGAACGCAGATACATTTTTATCCAGCTGATTATGGGAAACCTTCCCAGAAGAGTGCATCAGCCACTTTGTTAGAGGCTCCTGAAATGTGTTGTATTTTAAAATCAAAGTTTTGGAGAGCTAAACTTCACCGAAGAAGTTTTTTGTTAGTCTCTTTGACTGTGTGAAGCCACTTCAGTGCAGCGTGGTCAGTCTGCAGGTGGAACCGCCGTCCCCAAATGTATGGGCGTAGCTTCTCCAGAGCATACACAATGGCATAGCATTCTTTTTCTGAGACTGACCAGTGGCTTTGTTA
>NW_020664586.1:1589758-1616922 GCF_002925995.2 Terrapene triunguis | reverse complement strand
TTAACCCACCCAAATCCAGGCAGCCAATTCCATAAGGCTCCCCACCAATCATAAGGTGGCTGGCCAGAGGAGTAGTTCTTAGCCATTTCCCTTAGATGTTTGGTACATTGAAAAGTGTCAGAGTAGGTGTCATTTACAAAAACACAGCATTCTTCATTTATGAGGGCGCAAGTTCCTCCCTGGACTGCTAACGTTATGTCTAAAGCCATTCGGTTTTGCAAAGCTAACTGGCGCAGCTGGGACATTTCCCCGGCCTGATTCTCAAATAGGGTCGCAGTTTCATTGGTTAAAGATTCTAGTAGTCCCTCTAGATGGATGACACCACCCCTCAAGCTAATGAGACCAGCCCACCGCTGCCACGACAAACCATCATGGATATTAATATCTCTGAAGGTTTCACGGATGTTACGAACGTGGGGAAAATGAGGGGGAGTGAGGGAGATGCGAGAAGGCGGTGTTAGCCACACTAAATAACATGACCCTGCCCAATCAGGGGAGAGAAAGTAATAAGCTTTGGGCCCGCACACCCAGTATGTTCCATACAATGCGTTTCGGGTATTCCATTTCTCAAAGTAGGAGGTAACCCACCACCCGTTGGACCACTGTTCCCCTGGTAACGCAGAGGGGTCATTGTGCGAACTGCAGAGGCACAATTTGGTAGTGGTGTTTTCAAAGGGCAGTGTAGTACTGCTTGAGCAGTTGTAGAAGGCAATCGTATATCCCTTAGCAATTAGTTGGACACCCTCGTGATCTGAGCAGGGCTTCTTAAAAGCTGACTCTGAAGGCTTGCCCACCCATGAAAAAGTTGGATCAGGGTGAGGGATCCACATATGGGATAAGTGGGATGCGCAAGGCTTGAAGCCAAGATTTTTACTAAAGGCGGTGCCATTAAAATACATGTTGCATTTACTTGTTCCCACAAAAGTTGACCCCTTTTCTTTAACAAAACACAGTGATCCTGTCTGATTGGTTACCCTGAGATATCTGTTAATTGGCACTCCTGTTTTGTCCCATGTAAGATTGTGTTGGACTGGATCTTTTACTCTAGCCGGTGGCATCCAAGTCATATTAGCAGTGGTCAGGGGAATGGGTGTGAAGGGGAGTCCCTGTTCTGCATTTACTGGAAATTGAGTACATACCGAGCAATTACTTCTATTTCCTAAAATACGAGTTTTAACCTCGTGAGAATATCTAATAAAAGCATTATCTTCATAAGCAGAAAATAAATTAAAAAAGCATAATAAAAAACATACAGTTGTCAGAATAAAAGGTCCTCTCATTTTTGCCGAGTCAATTTAAGTCTGATGTCTGAAAGAGGTAAGCTGGTCCACTGGTCGGACGCAGTGTCCTCAGTGGTGGCAAGAGCTGCTGGTCCGTCACTGTGGTCCACTACGGCTGGCTTGACGTGGGAGTGGTGGATCCAGGATTTGCGTCCTTCCAGGAACACTGCAGTCTGGGTTGTTAAAAGAACCTGGTGGGGTCCAGTAAACCTCGGCTGGAGGGTGTCGCCACGAACGAACTTTTTGGCCCAGACGAAGTCCCCTGGTTGGAACGGGTGGATCTGTTCTTCCAGCGGCACGGTTTGGGAAAACTGCGAGGCTTTCCAAAGGGTACGGAGGAGAGCCTGTAGGGAGAGAAACTGGCACGCGGTCATATGATCCCCTCCCAATAGTGAAACATCAGCACGTGGTAGCGCCCCGCCTTTGAAAGGGGGGTGTCCATACAGCAGTTCAAAGGGGGATAATCCCAATACACGGGTTGGGCGAGTATGAAGGTGAAACAGGACCAAGGGAAGTACCTGAGGCCACTTTAACCCTGTTTCCTGACAGTATTTAGCCAATGTAAACTTAAGCTCCCTATTCATACGCTCAACTTTCCCGCTAGACTGGGGGTGGTAGGGTGTATGAAAGGAGTGTGAAATGCCCAGTCCTTGTTCTAAACGGCCAAGGACATGACCAGTAAAGTGAGGTCCGCGATCTGAGTCAAGCACGAGGGGGATGCCAAAACGGGGTACAATGTCTCTAAGGAGAATCTTCGCCACTGTGGCAGCAGTACAATTAGCAGTAGGAAAAGCTTCGACCCAGGAAGTCAGAGGGCAAACCAAAACAAGGAGGTGCTTTTTCCCAAAAGCCTTTGGCATATCTGCAAAGTCAATTTGAAGATGTTGAAATGGAGTAGCAGGCGGAGGTCTTCCACCCTTAATTTTGTTAAGAGGCGGAGCAGGTCCATTACGCTGACATGTGCTGCATGCTTTCACTATTGACAGGCAGTAGGGTTGAATGCCTGGAGCATACCAAAAGCGAGCGATGGTGTCCACAAGGGCGTGCGTGCCGTAGTGACCCCCCTTATCATGGTGCCAGCGAACTGCCACGGGGTATGTGGAGCGAGGGAGGCAGGCTCGGCCATCCGGCATAAGCCAGGTCCCTTTGACCAGAGTGGCTCCGAGGCTCTCCCACGACTGTAGTTCAGCAGCGGGTACTGGTACGGGGTGCGGTGGAGTAAAGGAGGAGGCTGCAATAGCCAACGTGGGCATGGCTAAGGGTAAGACGGCAGCCGTCTTGGCGGAGGCGTCAGCCAGGGCATTCCCACGGGTGACGGGGCTATCATCTTTAGTATGGGCCCGGCAGTGAACTACAGCCAGGACCGAGGGTTCTTGGAGGGCGTCCAAAAGCTTGTGGATGAGGGGGAGGTGCTGAATGGGTTTTCCGGCAGCTGTCTGGAAACCTCGAAACTTCCAGAGGTGGATGTGACAATGCACAACTCCAAAAGCATACTTGCTATCAGTAAAAATGGTAACGGTCTTACCAGCGGCCAACTGGCAAGCTCGGGCCAGGGCATAGAGTTCGGCGGCTTGGGCTCCCCAGTTGCCTGGCAGTGAGGCGGCCTCTTGAATATCCCATTCAGAGGTGACTGCATAACCGGTGAAACGCTTGCCATCAACATAGAAGGAGCTTCCGTCCGAGAAGAGGATGCAATCAGGGTTGTCCAGTGGCACGTCAAACAGGTTGTCCCTTATCTGTAAGATGCTATAAACTACTTCCACACAGTCGTGCTGATCCTGGAGGACTGGCAGGTCAGGAAGCAAGGTAGCTGGATTAAGGGGCCCACACCTTTCAAAAATTAGGTTAGTGTCTTCTAAGAGTTCGGCCTCTAGCTGTTGCTGCCGATGGGCCGAAAAGACTTGGGTTGTGCCCCTACGCAGAAGGGCTGACAAGGCATGAGAGGTCCAAACCGTGGTAAAATGACCCAGGGTCAGGCTCTTTGCCTTTGTGATCAGCAGGGCAGCTGCTGCCAGAGTCCGGGTGCAGGATGGGGTTCCCTGAGCGACAGGGTCGATCTGCTGAGAGTAAAAAGCAAGCGGGAAATGGTGGGGCCCGCTCAGCTGGGTAAGGACGCCACTAGCAATTCCGCCCCTCTCGTGGACAAAAAGGTGAAAGGGTTTGCTGTAATTGGGGGGGCGGAGAGACATGGAGGAGGCCACACTGTCCTTGAGTAACTGAAAGGCTTGGATCGTGTCCGGGGACCACTGCAAAGGGTCAGGAGCAAGTTTAGCAGTGAGTCGGTGGAGCGGTTTGCTTAACTCCCCGCAGGATGGCAACCAGGGGCGACAGAAGCCAACTAATCCTAAGAAACCTCGAAGTTGTTTCTTGGTGTTTGGCAGAGGGCAGTTTTGGATAGTCTTTATGCGGACTGGGTCCATTTGTCTCCCCTCTGGGGTTAACAGGAAGCCCAGATATCGGACCTTCTGTGAGACCCACTGAATCTTGTTAGGATCTACCATGTGGCCTCTGGTGTGCAGGTATAATAAAAGTGCCTTACCATCGATGCGGAGGGCAGCTTCTTCGCGGTTACCTAATAGGATGTCATCTACGTATAGGACTAATGTGGATCCCTGCGGACTGGTGAAGCCTTCCAAGTCGTGGCAGAGGCATTGGCTGAAAATCGTGGGGCTGTCTCTGTAGCCTTGAGGAAGTCGTTGCCAGACATAACTTTGTCCCTCCCAGATGAAACCAAAGAGATACTGAGAGTCTGGGTGCACAGGAATGCTGAAAAAGGCTGATTTTAAGTCAATAACAGTGAACCACTCAGCATCCCAGGGGATTTGGCTGATGATAGTAGCTGGATCAGGAACTACTGCATGAAGAGGGACCACATACTGATTAACAACCCGTAGATCCTGTACAAAGCGCCAACGAATAGGGTCTCCGTCCTTTTTAGGAGGCTTTTTGACAGGCAGTATAGGGGTGTTACAGGGAGTGCGCTGAGGGCGGACTAGCTTTTGTGCAATGAATCTCTCGATAATGGGGCGGATGCCCTCCCGGGCTTCCAGCGACAGGGGGTATTGAGGGACTGACGGGGGGGTTAAGGAGGGCTTCACTTGAATCCTTACTGGCTCTGCCGAAAGGAGCAGGCCAACATCAGTGTCAGAAATTCCCCAGAGGGTTAAAGGCAAGTCAGTGAGGTCAGGGGAGAGAGGGGGGGGGGTTCCCAATTACCCTGAGTTGGGGCCGAATCTCCTAACACTGTCATCAATAATCCTACCCCTTCAGGAGTGCAGGTTAAAGTAGCCTCAAGCTTACAGAGTAAATCCCGGCCCATCAAAGGGATCGGACAAGCTGGGGAAAAAAGAAAACGGTGAGAAAAACATTTATCAGCATAAATAACATTTAGAGGCAAAGTGAGTCCCAGAGACTGTGGGCTGCCCTCCACCCCAGTTGCAGTTTTAACCTCAGAGGATAGCCAGGGAGAGGGGGCATGGTTTAAAAGAGAGAAAGTAGCTCCAGTATCAATGAGGAAAGAGACAGGCAGTCCTTGGACTGAAAGGGTTAGACGAGGCTCTTTGCTGGGAGGGGAGAAAGTGAGGAAGGAGCCGGCTAAAGACATTAAGGAAATAAGACCATCACATTGTTTGCCTTCGCCCCCGGGGTACCGTCATTGAGGAGGCTGAGTTTGCTGCAGCTGCTGCTGTTGCCCGTAGTTGATCCAGGCCTGGGGAACGGGTTGAGCTGGTGGTGCAGGGGTGTATTCGTCCCTGGTGTAAGTATCTGCGGATGCGACCGGACCCTCTGGGCGTCCCCAGGGGCATTCACGTTTAAAGTGACCGGGCTGTCCGCACTGAAAACAATTTCCTGGTGGCTGGGGTTGCCAGGACCCTCTTCCCCGAGCACCCTGAAATCCCCTGCCACGGCCACGGCCTCTGCCTCGAACACTGCCGCGAAAAGCTAAAGCCATCAACTTATATTCTTCCCTTTTCTCTTTCTTTTTACTACTTTCCCTTTCTTTCTCCCATGCAAAATCAGCTACGTCCAACACTGAAGTGACTGACTCACCTCCCCAACCAGGGCGAAACTTTAAGAAATAATCCCTTACAGGGGGCACTGTCTGATTCACAAAAAACGAAATAAGAGTAGGGTGGTCTGCTTCTCTCTCAGGATCCATCTGAGTGAACATTCGGGCCCCCTCCAATAGCCTCGACCAGAACTTTCTGGGTGGCTCATCAGATTCCTGCCGAATCTGCATGAACTTAGCCTGATTAGGCGAGCGGCGAGCCATTTCTTTGAGTCTCTCTAACAATCGCTCTCGATCTGTTCGCAGCTGAGTCAGCCTTGGCTGACTCCAGTCTAGGGGATTCCAGCCAGCGGCTTGATCCCGCCTATCCATCCAAGTAGTATTAACCGCATCGCTATCCCCCCATGTCCTTTCTGCCATCCACAATCTATTACATTCCTCTCCGGTCAAAACTCTACTTAACAACTGATCTACATCCGTATAAGTAGGATTATGACTTGAAAACAATCTTTCTAAAAGTTCTGTGATCTTTCGGGGATTTTCCCCAAAGGACCCTGACAACCGTCCCCACTCTTTCAAGTCCCATTCTAGCCATCCTTTATATTCCACAATATTAGTATGTTGTAACTGGCCATTATTGTCCACAAAAGGTTGGTCGTGCACCTGTAAAGGCATTTCTCTACTTACACCTTTATCACTCACAAAAGGTTTGGCGGAGGCAGCCTCTGGACTATCCTCAGGGGAGGGGTATGCAACCTGCTGCATCTGCTTGATCTTTTGCCTAGTAATTACTCCTCCCGAGGTGTGCCCTTCCATTTCCCCCTTATCCCTCTGCAGAGATTCCGATCTGGAGTCCTGCAGATTCCCCTCTGCGCCCTGGAGAGAGTCCCCCTGCGGAGGAATAGGGGCAGGTGCAGTGGGGACCAACTGACGAGTCAAAACACGCCGTGGTTTACACCCTTCATTGAAATAACATGGAGGGGGTTCACTCTCGGGAGAATACCTGACTGCCATAATTTTTAAAGATTTCCACAGCTTTGCTGCTGTGTCCCAACAAAACCAGTAACATAACTGTCCCAGATGGTCTTTTTCGATCTGGCTCCTTACTCCTCTTAAGGCAGCCTGTTCGAAAGAGCCATACGAAGGCCACCTCATCTCCGGGTCGGCCAATACCGCGGTATACCCAGTCCAATTCCTTACACACAGTGTGTACAACTTCCTCCTAGACATTCCTGTCTGTACTGGGAGTTTCCCTTCGTTCCATAAGTTATTTACAATCCCCAACGGACTCTCAAGAGGCACGCTAGTCCCTTGACCCATGGTGTCTGACAGGAGCCCTCCAACTGGCGTTTATCCTGCTGTCCAGTACACGACCCCTCAATATTGAATTGGCTGGGAGAAATCTCCCGTGGCGCCTGCCAATTCGTATATGAGTGGTCTGACCACTGGACAAAGGCACCGCACCAGAAGGAAATCCCGGACGAGCCCCCAAATTGTTAGGTAAAAAGCAAGCCCTTACTCACCTCTCCAGCACCCGAGTTCGTGCGGAGTTGGTATGGGGCTCACAATCTGTCAGAGACCAGACACCAATTCATTGATCAACGGGCTCACACTATCCTTAGCTTAAAAGGCTTTAGAGTAAGTGTGGCAAGTTTATTAGGGGTGAGCATCAATATTTATACACAGAAGTAAACAAAGTGATTAACAGTTCATAATGGTCATGCATAATCAATCAAGATTCTACAGGATAAAACAGGTTAAAATGTAAATTCAAAAAGACAAAAGGGGAGATGGCTACTTAAGGGGAGGGGGGTGTCATGAGTAGTTCCCAGGTCAGAGCTTTGATTAAAAGTTCAGACAGAAACATCAAGTCTGGGTTAAGTTTAAGCTCATCAAAAGTTCAGACTCAACATCTGCATGGCAATCCCAACCTGGTTGACTTGCACCTGCCCTGTGACTGAGACACAGGGACCGTTACTGACACTAATGCTCTCCGAGCCCAACACCATGGCCTCTGGGCACAGCAGCCAGACTAGTGAATGGTTATTTGTGCTACGGCCGCAACTCCAGGCTTCCACTAAGACTAGGGCCCACTGCACCAGGTGCGGTGCACTCATATTGTGCACACATACACAGGTGCCATTCAGATATCTCACCCCTGCCCCCATCCCAGCAGGGACCCCAGGTCTCACCTCTCTCTTACCCACATGGTGCATGAGCTGATGCCACCTGGGATCAAGTTCAGGGGGAGAGGGGCTCCTCTGGTCCCCTTATGTCAGGTCCCAGCACCGTTGGGCCCAGCTCAGTCTGGCCCAAGGGACAGCCAGGGGCCATAATGCAGTGGTGCTATGCCCATGCAGTGGAAGCGTTGCTCCTAGGGTTACCATATTTTAATTTTAAAAAAGGAGGACACTCCATGGGTCCCCGCCCCAACTCCGCCCCCAGCCCAGCCCCAACGCCGCCCCTTCCCCAAAGTCCCCGCCCCAACTCTGCCCCCTCCCCTGAACGCTCCGCCCCCTGCTCCTCCCCCTTCCCTGCTTCCCGCGAATCAAATGTTCGCAGGAAGCCTGAAACAGGGAGGCAGCAGGTAAGCTGGGGCTGGGGCTGGGGCGGAGCGGGGCCCAGTCCGGACCCCCCCGGCCGAGCGGCTCTCTCTGGTGGCCGGCCCAGGCCAAGAGGCTCTGGCCCCGGCCCCGGCGTCTCCCGCCCGGCTCGGCTCGGGCCCTGGGGTGCCGGCCCCCGGCCAAGCACCGCCGCCCCTGGCCCGGCGACGGCCCCCGGCTCCTGGCCGAGCACCGCCAGCCCCGGCCCCCAGCCGAGCACCGCCGGCCCCCGGCCGAGCACCGCCGGCCCCAGCCCCGCACCGCCGGCCCCCAGCCGAGCACCGCCGGGCCCTCCCTCCCTATTTTCCCGGACATGTCCGGCTTTTTGGGATTTCCTCCCGGACGGGGATTTGAGGCCCCAAAAGCCGGACATGTCCGGGAAAATCCGGACGTATGGTAACCCTAGATGCTCCGACACTCCAGCACCAGCCATATTGATGTAATCCTGGGTCTGGCTCCCTCCCCCACCAAGTATCCCTGGCCTATGGGACTTTGAGCAAGTGCAAAAATCGGGGGGAGGGGGAAGGGTTTGCCTGCCCCAATTGGTGCCACTGAGACAGAGTGAGAGACCGTCCCTGTATCAGCGAGCTCGCAACCCAAGCAGACTAATGACCAAAGGAAGGATTCTCACCCCCTTGTACCGATGTGGTGCCAAGGCCCAGAGACAGTCAGTGACTGGCCCAAGGTCACCCAGGCAGGCTGTGGCAGAGCCCGGGCAAACCCCAGCGCTCCGGGCTCTCAGCCCAGCACCAGACCCACGAAGCTAACAGCAGCAGGAACACAGCATCATCTGCAGAGAGGCCAGAGGCCCCTCCAGTCTCTTGGCCCGTAACATACTAGTCGCCGAGGGTTTCTAACGCCATGGTACCCGGGCGCTGCATAACACCCCTGAGCAGCAGCTGAGGGAGGGCCCTGTGTGCATGGTAGGGTGGCTAGCACCGCAGTCCCACCAACGACAAGGGCTTTGAGCCGCTCCACAGAGGGGTTGTTCTGCTCTTCTTTGCTCCTGGTTTCTGCAATGGGTGGGCAGGGCTCTCCCATGGGTGGGTCCTGCCCTGGGAGTCAGGAAGCCAGGGCTGTGTTGATTATCATTATTCATTTCTGTTGGGGTTTTACCCATGGGCATCAATCAAGGACCAGCGCCCCCTTGTGTTGGGTGCTGTAAAAATTCTCAGCTCAGCCACTGGCCTGCTGGGTGGCCTTTCTCCATGCCTCAGTTTCCCCTCCCATTCTTTGTATGCCTTGTCTATGTCGATTGTTAGCTGCTCAGGTCAGGGGCTGTCCCTTACTCTGTCTAGCACAATGGGGCCCTGATCTCAGTTGGGGCTTCTATGGGAATGTACATGCCACAATTCAACACCGTGGCTGACTCAGGTTTGCAGGACTCAGGCTGCAAAACTGTAGTGTAGACATTCAGGCTGTCTCTGGACTGGGGCTGCATGGGATGTTTGATGCTGGGGAAGTTGTAGAGACCCTGTTTTCCTAGCTGGCTGGACAAGACACTTCAGCTCCCCTGATATACCTCCCCCGCCCCCACCCCGAAGGACGTGCCCCTCAGAGAGGCGTGGTTCCCCGGGCTCCCACCAAGCAGAAATGGCCCATAATCTGAGAGCGTGCCCTGGTCTCCATGCTGTGCGCAGGGAGGGAGGCCCTGCCAGCAGGGAAAGGAGACGCCAGGCAGGTGGGGAGGGCACAAGGGGCTCGGGCAGTGGGGGCAGCAGCACAAAGAGCCAGTGGGATTTTAGGCTTCGTACACAGCGGGACCAAATAACGCAGGCCCTCTCTCTAGGGCTGTGGTGTGATCACCTGGTGGGGTTGGAGGATCAGAGGGAGGGAGGGTCAGAGCCCAGCTAAGTGGCAGCTAAGATGGGATCACAGAGCCTCGTGGAGGGAATGGGGCTACAGAGCGTGACACTCAGGGCGCGGCTGGGAGAACGGGAGGAGATGTCCTGAGGCTCCAGGAGTCCGAGGAGTCATCTCCAAACAAGGCAGCACCAGGACACACCCCAGCCTGGGTCACGGGGCTGATCCCGCACCAGCTGCGGGGGTGTGGGGGGTGTGGAAGGGGTGTCTCCATCTCTCCTGTGCATGGCTCTGGGGCTGGATCCGACTCGGTAGAACGTGGGGCAAGCAGTTGGCTCTGGGCCGGGCTGCGTGGGCCTGGCACCAGTGGGTGTTCCCTTGGGCTGGGGGTGACAAGCAAATCCCCACAGCTCTGCACAAAGAAACTCACCCTCCAAAAACAGGAGCGAACCACCAGCCAAGCCTGCCAAGCCTGAGAGGCATGGACCAATCAGCAGCTGCCTCTGCCAGCTGAGAGCAACCTGGGCCAATCAGCATCCACCTACATCAACTTGACAGTCCTGCCTCTGTCAGTGCCCACCTTTTCCAGGAGACGGAGGCCCAGACCAATCAGCATCCACCTTTGCCAAGTGTGAGAGGCACACATCAATCAGCACCTGCCTCTGCCAGCTGAGGGAGGCCTGGACCTATCAGCATCCATCCCGGTCACACATGGGACATGCAGCCCAATCAGCATGTCTCTTTGCCTTGCCCTGGACATGCTGACCAGTTAATTTCCAGCTGCTTTGCATGAGCCACGCTGACCAGTAGGGAAAGCTGCCCCTGCTACCCACTGATGTGAGCGCCGCAGCTGGGCTCCCTCTGGAGCCATGGGTCTGTGCTGTGGGGCTGAGGGGCGCTGGACCCCAGGGCACGCTGGGCCCACAGAGCAGTGGGGGGCATGTGCTCTCATTAACACAGATTAACTTTTAAAACCAGGAATCATCCATAAAACATAACTGGCTCTCTGCATGGCTCCGGGCATTCCCAGGGGCATGCAAGCACAGCAGGGCAGATGCCTCCTTGGCGGGAACTGCCCAGGCCCGAGCTCCCCAGGCAGGGTCCCAGCCAGGATCCGGCGTGGAGATGGCACTGGGGGTGATCTCCTTACAGCCCCAGGTTGGGGGGGGCAGACGTCTGTAGTGACACCATGATCAGCAGAGCTGACCGCGTGGTGCCCCCATGAGGCCTAACAAGATGGGCGTGGGGGTCACGTTAAGGCAGCTTCACTGGCTCCCCAGAGGGTCAGATCGGGCAGAGCTCTCACGAGGCCTGGGCCTGACCCCCAATCATGGGCTCCAGAGCAGTCTCTGGGTTGACACAGTAGCGAGCCTTCTCTCTCTTCTCCCTGCCCTGGCCACAGACAGCTGAGCCGCTGGCTGAGTGAGACATGCGTCTGCTGGGATGGGTGGGACAGGGGCAGGAGGCGAAGGCGGAGCAGGCAGGAGCTCTGCTCTCATCCACATCTGCCCTTCTGCTGTTAGACCCCTGCACAGCGGGACTGGACCACGTGCTGGAGAGACCAGAATGCCCCTGCCCATCCACTAGCGGGGAGAGTGCACCCTCCCCTGCCTGGGCATCCCTAGCAATGGGGATCCCTGCCCTCTGCTCCTCCCTGCAGCTGGCGCTCCCTGCGGCTGAGCACTGGGGGTGCACAGAACACCCCCTGCTGCTCATCGCCCCAGCCCTGGCTCCCCACCAAGTCTGGGCCCTGGCAGTGATCTTCCAAGCCCTCGCAGGGTTGGGGTCTGTCTCTCTCCACACCCACCAAGGCTGCTTCAATCTAGGGCGGCGCAATGGCTGAGGGGGCCCGGGGGCGCATGGCTGAGGAGCAGCTAGGACTCTTCACTGCAGAGGACAGAACTAGCTGGGGCACTGCCACCAAAGCTCATTAGCTAGGAGTGGTGCAGGGGCAGAAGCCAGAGCGACCCACGGAGAGGCCTGTGGCGGTCTGAGCCCTTGTGCTCCTGAACCCCTGGCATCCACCCCTCCTGGAGCCTGACCCTCCTCCAGCCCCACTCCTCACACTCCCCCAGGGAGGTTCACTGTGGGGCAGGGCTGGCAATGCTCTGAAGGGGCACCCCCCAGTTGTACAGAGGGCAACAGCTTCCTCCCCACGTGGGGACGACCAGTTGCCTGGCTCCCCTTCGCCCTAGGGCCACAGAAGTGAGAGCCTGGTCTTGCCCTCCTCGACTGGGGCAGCAGTTGCTCTGTACTGCCTGTGATGTTATTGACATGAATGGTGACCATATAGATCACTGTTGCAACCAAGATCCTATAGTGTTACCAGATTTGCCCATTACTTTGGGGTATGCTTATTTATTCGGGTTACTCTTTTGGGGAAGGGGATTCTGTAATTTTATCAATGTACTGTTTGTGTCACTTGTGTTTTTATATGGAGCTCTACTTCTCCCTGCTGCAAGTCCCCTCCCAATGAAGCTATCCTGCAGGACCTAGGCTCCCTGGGGCTGGGTTTGTTCAGCCCCAAAACTGGATGAACACACCCACACCCACACATACATTAACAGAGCAAGTCTGAGCAGACCGGGTCAATCAGCACTGTTAAGCTTACCCCTTATATGTCTCTGGACTCACTGGGCTGGATGAAGCAGCACTTTCAAGCTGACTCTCCTTATATGCCCCTGGGCTCCATGGACTGGGTCAAGCAGCACTTTCAAGCTGTCACCCTTATGCGTCCCAGATTCAGCCCGTCCCTATCCCCACTTTCACAACACAATTGTACTGGCAGTAACCTACTGGATGAGCAAACCCCACAGTATTTTGGGCGCTGCAGGGATCTTGAAGCTTAGGTAAAAGAAGCGTTGCTGTAGAGTGAATGGGGGAAGCTAAAAACACAAAAGAGTAAAGTTCAGCAAGAGAGAGAGAAGGAACCAACTTAACCATAAAAGTTATTTATTGAATAATAGTGATAACTACACAAGGAGAGCTAAACCAACATAACATAAATGATTAAAGGTTAATACCTAAGGTAGAAAGGAAAACAGAGAGAGAGAGAAAGAGTGGGGGATCTCACCCACTCCATGAGGCTTGAACTGGTCGGGGTTCCCAGGTGATGGTGGTAGTGGAGACAGGCAGAGCCCCCAACACGATCAGTCAGGAGAAGATGGAGTTCCAGTGAAACTGATGCATAGTTTGGATCTAAGCATCAGAACCCTGACTAGAGGGTGAGTAGGGATTTTTGTAGAGAAAATACAATTGTTCAAGGGAGAACAATAGACTTGTTTATAGGTAAGCTGAAGACAAGGGTTTTCTTTAGACTAGACAATAAGAGCTGATCACTTTTGGCTATGGGTGGTGTTTTCTTCCAGGGAGCTCACAATGCAATTAGGCTGCTTCAGTATTTGGATATCAATTAAGGATTCATTACTAGAATTGGTCTGATAATTGCTGAGCTGGGTGTGTGCCGCCGCCGATCGCGGCTTTTTTTTTTTCCCCCCCAATTGCCGCCGCCGGTCGGATTTTGGGGTTTTGGTTTTTTTTTTTTTTTTTTGCTTGGGGCGGCAGAAATGCTGGAGCCGGCCCTGGACAGCACACTGGTGTGGCCACATTAGCAGCTCTTGTAATGGCCACAGAGAGCAGTGCATTGTGGTAGCTATCCCAGCATGCAAGTGGCTGCAACGTGCTTTTCAAATGGGGGGGGGGCGGGTGGAGTGTGACAGGGAGTGCGTTGTGTGTATGTGGCGGGAGAGAGAGTGGGTTTTGGGGGGGCTGAGAGCATGTCAGCATGTTGTCTTGTAAGTTCACACAGCAGCAGACCTCCCCCTCCCCCTGCCTCTCTCAGACACAGCATTCTACAGTAATGGTTGCTTTGTCTCGGAGCAGATAAGCAGCCGGCTGTCAAACGGAGTTTTCGAAGGGCATATCCAAAACAATGACAAGAGTGGCCACTTGACTTAAGGGGATTATGGGACATTTCCAGAGGCTGATCAGAGCGCAGTAATGCAACACCTCGTTCACACTGACGCTGGGGCACTCCAGCTGGGGCGCATCAATCGTTATTCTACTCGCTGAGGTGGAGTACCAGGAGCGCTCTAGCCGTGGAGTCAGAGCACTCTACGTGTCTTGCCAATGTGGATGGGTAGTCAGCTAGTGTGCCCGGGGCTCCTTTAATGCACTGTAACTGGCAAGTGCAGCCAAGCCCTCAGTAGTGTTGCGCCAAAGGCTGCTTAATTACACTGCCCCACTTTAGCTTCTGCCCCAGGGAGCAAGATGGGCCTGTGTGTGAGTGCCAGGAGTGGGTCCTGTTGGTGACAATGCTCTCCTTCATTGGTCCCATGCGATGTTGCCCACCCCAGTGCCAGCTGCTCTGCAGGTGGGTTCATGGTGCGGCTGTGTGGGGTGCGGCTCTCTGGAGCCCAGATTAAGGCGCAGGACTGCCTGGTTGACAAAGGGGATTGCATGCCACGAGCCCAGTGAATTTGGAGCGACTCAGCCATCTTCCTGCCCCTTTGTATTCACCCAGCAGGTTTGCGTTTGCACGGGTGTGGGGTGAATGGCTGCTTTGCCCACAGGCCCTGTAACGAGGGTACACGCACCCCTCTTGAGCACTGCCTGGCGAGTGCATGTGCCTGCACTCTCTACCTGTTTGTGGTGGCTCTTCAGCGACTCAGCCCTCCAACTGAGTCACACACAGTCTAGGTGATAAAAGCAAAGCAGCCCCTCCTGGGGTGTAAGTCCAATGGGGGCCTATTTCAGTGCCCTCTGTAAGGTCCTTCAATCTGCAGCCCTGTCCTGGGGCTCACTCTTCAATCAGTCCAGCAGGGCCTATCACAGTACCCTGATCCAAACTGTCTCTCAGCCCCTTCTGGGCTCCTTTGAATTATCCCTGCTCTTTAAGATGTCCCAGCCCTGGTGTGGGGCCATGTCCCCCAGGGCTCCCTCCCTGGAGACTCTTCACCTCTCTGGCCTCAGCTCTTCAGCTGGGCCACTAAAAGAGTTCAGTTCTCCTTCTGGGGTTCATCAAAGTTCAGGCCACTTTCCCAGTGGCTGGTGGGGGGGGACCCAGGCCCACCCTCTACTTTGGGTCCCAGCCCAGGGACTCTATAGATAACAGCCATCCAGCATGTCCTTTTAAATAAACTGCTACAATTCCCTGGGCCACTTCCCTGTGGCTCCAGCACATTCTTCACCCTTATCTCAGGGCCTTGTCCTGGTGGAGGCCCAGCAGCCAGCCCAGAGCACCATCCACTCTCCTCCAGCTCTAACAGGGAACTGAACTCACTCTTGCCCTGCAGCTCTTCTTATACTAACCTGCTGGGCCCTGACTGGCTCCTTCCCACACAGCTGCTCTAGGTAGGATTACCATATTTCCACAATCAAAAAAGAGGACACTGGGGGGGGAGGAGCCCCGCTCTAGCCCCGCCCCTGCCCTGCCCCGCCCCCATCCACACCCTCCCACTTCCCACCCCCTGACTGCCCCCCTCAGAACCCCCAACCTCCCCCTGCTCCTTGTCCCCTGACTGCCCCCTCCTGGGACCCCTGCCACTAACTGCCCCCTAGGACTCCACCCCCTATCTAAGCCTCCCTGCTTCTTGTCCCCTGACTGCCCCCGCCTGAGAACCCCCCACCCTAGCTTCCCCCCTAGGACCCTACCTGTCCCCTGACTGCCCTGACCCTTATCCACACCCCCACCCCATATTCACACCCCCGCCCCCCAGACAGACCCCCGGGACTCTCATGCCCTATCCAACTGCTCCCCGCCCCCTGACCGGACCCCCAGAACTCCTGACCCATCCAACCCCCTCTGCTCCCTGCCCGCCTCAACCCCTCGCCACACCCCTGCCCCCCTGACAACCCTCCCAGAACCCCCGACCCATCTAACCTCCCCTGCTCCTTGTCCCTGACTGTCCCAACCCCTCTACACACCCCTGCCCTCCTGACAGCCCCCCCCAAACTCCCGACCCATCCAACCCCCCCTCCCTGTCCCCTGACCAGGGCTGGCTTTAGCAAGAGCCCAGGAACCAGGCTGCGCTCCAGCTGGGGTTGCAGGGCTTGGGGCCGGGCCGGTGCGCTCGGCCGGAACCGGGGCCGCCGCCCTGGGGCCCGAGCCGGGCCGGAGCCGCTGGGGCCGGGGCCGGGGGTGCTCGGCCGGCGCTGCTCGGCCAGGGCCGGGCCAGCGCACTCGGCTGGAACCGGTGCTGGTGCCCCAGGGCCCGAGCCGAGCCGGGCCGGAGCCTCTGGGGCCAGGGCCAGAGTCGCTGGGGCCGGGGGTGCTCGGCCGGCGCCGCTCGGCCGGAACCGGGGCCGGTGCCCCGGGGCCCGAGGCGAGCCAGGCTGGAGCCGCTGGGGCCGACCGGGGCCAGAGCCGCTCGGCCAGGGCCGGAGGGAGCCGCTCGGCCAGGGCCGGACTGGGCCACGCCGCGCCTCACCTCCCCGGAGCCCCCCTCCTCGCATCCCCCCCCCCCCAGCTTACCTGCTGCTGCCCGCCTGCCCCTGCTTGTTTTCAGACTTCCTGCGAACATCTGATTCGCGGGAAGCAGGGGAGGGGGAGGAGCAGGGGGGCGGAGCGTTCAGGGGAGGGGAGGAGGGGGAAGACAGCTGCGGGGCCGGGTGGCGTGCTAAGGCTGCAGGGGATGGGGGGAGCCGGGAAGGGGCTTTGGCTGCCCAGCAGCACTTGGCCGCCGCTTTTCTATCTATGAATAGCCGACCGGGGGGAAATCCCGGACATTTTTAGATTTTTAGAAATCCCCCCCGGACGGCTATTTATAGACCGAAAAGCCGGACATGTCCGGGGAAATCCAGACATATGGTAGCCCTAGCTCTAGGTAGCTTGGAGGACCTCTCTACTGCCCTTTTCTGGGGTGGGGTGTGGCAGGGCCACAAGGCCTCCAGCAGAGGGCCTCAGGGCCTAGTCCACCCCATCACAGGCCCAATAAAGAGACTTTAAAAAGATGCTGTCGTCCAATTATGGACTTCTAGTCATGCCAAGCAACCCCGGCGACCAATCACATGCCACAAATAATGCACAGTACAGAGCCAAAGCACGGTTCGCTTGGCTCCTCCAGAACTCCTGGCACATGGACGATAGCAGTCGAGGGGGATCTTGTGAGCAGACACTCCAGCTAAGCTGCTGGGTGATTTTGCTTTGGGAGAACACACTGACTGGCTCTAATATTTGTTTAATATTTCAAAAGTCCCTTCACCCCTGCCTCATCGTTCTCAATGGATTTGGGCTCCTGCGCTTTATGAACTCCATGGGAAAGAGATCTATCATCATTTTTTTTTCTCCACCTGGGAGTAAATCTAACACATCCACAGAGCAAATCCTTGGGCTGGAGCTGTTAAGCGGCTGGCACATGAAATACAATTGTGACTTGGGTACTTGAACTGCCCCAGTTTTACCTCCAGCAAAATCGCCCCTGAGAGTGAAAGAAAAGCTGAATCGGATTCTTGTGAAATTGTTCCCATTAAAAGGTGCCAATTCAGCGTGTGAGCTGCTGAGCCCTGGTGTCAAGCACTTCCAAAACACAGTGTCGGGAAAACATTAAAAGAGGAGCCATTTTTAGACTGCGCTCAACTGCTTCAGAACAAGCACTAGCAGGGGCCACCCATCTGGGAGCGGCAGGCAGGCACGATGGAGACGTGACATTTTTAGAAATTCACAAGCACTGCTAATGATTCTGGTGAATCACGTTCAGGAACAGCAGGCTTATTTGCACATGGTATCGTGCTGAGCTCCCGGCTCCCAGGCTGGAGTGGGGCAAAGCTGAGAATGTGGCACAAGCCACTGGGAAATTCAATATGTTTTGATCTTAGATGCTCACAGGTCCCCCATAACCTAGTATCTGGGCACCTCACAATCATTAATGAATTTATCCTCACACAGCCCTGTGAAGTAGGTGTGACGAAGCTGGGGATTTTTGTAGTGTTTTACATGAGTAGTGTGTGTGCTCCTCAGTTTCCCTGTGTGCTGCATGTTTAACAAGGTGGTGGGAGAGAGTTTGTTGTTGCAGAAGACCAGGTGTGACCTCACCTAGCAGCCGGGGTCCCCGGACAACGGCCTGGAGATGGGGAACCCTAACAACTGGTGACCTAGAGACTAAGGGTATGTCTACACTACGAGAGTAGTTCGATTTTACTTAAATCGAATATGTGGAATCGATATTGCAAAGTCGAACGTGTGTGTCCACACTAAGGACAGTAATTCGACTTTGTGAGTCCACACTAACGGGGGAAGCGTCGACATTGGAAGCGGTGCACTGTGGGCAGCTATCCCACAGTTCCCGCAGTCCCCGCTGCCCATTGGAATTCTGGGTCGAGCCGCCAATGCCTTCTGGGTAAAAAAATGTGTCGAGGGTGCTTTTGGGTCACTGTCGTCATCCGTCCGTCACTACCGCCGTCCCTCCCTCCCTGAAAGCGCCGGCTGGAAATCAGTTCGCGCACTTTTCTGGTCAGTGACAGCGCGGACGCCACAGCACTGCGATCATGGATCACGCTGCGACCATCGCTGCAGTTGTGGCCGTTCTCAACATCTCGCAGCTTATCATACACCTTTCCCTGAGGCAGATGCAGAGAAATCGGGCGAGGAGGCTACGGCACCGCCGTGAGGGCCTGAAGTCAGAGAGTAGCACAGAGCTGTCAGAAACCACGAGCCCCAGCGCCCAGGACATCATGGTGGCAATGGGTCATGTGGATATTGTGGAACGGCGATTCTGGGCCCGGGAAACAAGCACGGACTGGTGGGACCGCATAGTGCTGCAGGTCTGGGATGAATCACAGTGGCTGCGAAACTTTCGGATGCGGAAGGGAACTTTCCTGGAAGTTGCAAAGTCGAACGTGTGTGTCCACACTAAGGACAGTAATTCGACTTTGTGAGTCCACACTAACGGGGGAAGCGTCGACATTGGAAGCGGTGCACTGTGGGCAGCTATCCCACAGTTCCCGCAGTCCCCGCTGCCCATTGGAATTCTGGGTCGAGCCCACAATGCCTTCTGGGGAAAAAAATGTGTCGAGGGTGGTTTTGGGTAACTGTCGTCATCCAACCGTCACTCCTGCCATCCCTCCCTGAAAGCGCCGGTGGGCAATCAGTTCGCGCACTTTTCTGGTCAGTGACAGCGCGGACGCCACAGCACTGCAAGCATGGAGCCCGCTGCGACCATCGCTGCAGTTATGGCCGTTGTCAACACCTCGCACCTTATCATCCACCTTTTCCAGAGGCAGATGCTGAGAAATCGGGCGAGGAGGCTACGGCAGCGCGGTGAGGACATGAAGTCTGAGAGTGGCACAGACCTGTCACAAAGCACGGGACCCCGCGCCGTGGACATCATGGTGGCAATGGGTCATGTTGATGCTGTGGAACGGCGATTCTGGGCCCGGGAAACAAGCACGGACTGGTGGGACCGCATAGTGCTGCAGGTCTGGGATGAATCACAGTGGCTGCGAAACTTTCGGATGCGGAAGGGAACTTTCCTGGAACTTTGTGAGTTGCTGTCCCCTGCCCTGAAGCGCAAGGACACCCGGATGCGAGCAGCCTTGAGTGTCCAGAAGCGAGTGGCCATAGCCCTCTGGAAGCTTGCAACGCCAGACAGCTACCGGTCAGTCGCGAACCACTTTGGCGTGGGCAAATCTACCGTGGGGGTTGTTGTGATGCAAGTAGCCAATGCAATCGTTGAGGTACTGCTGTCAAAGGTAGTGACCCTGGGAAACGTGCAGGTCATCATAGATGGCTTCGCCGTGATGGGATTCCCAAACTGCGGTGGGGCTATAGATGGAACTCACATCCCTATCCTGGGACCGGACCACCAGGCCAGCCAGTACATTAACTGAAAGGGCTACTTTTCAATGGTGCTGCAAGCACTGGTGGACCATAGGGGATGTTTTACAAACATCAACATCGGATGGCCGGGCAAGGTTCATGACGCTAGTGTTTTCAGGAACTCTGGTCTGTTTAGACGGCTGCAGGAAGGTATTTACTTCCCGGACCACAAAATAACTGTTGGGGATGTGGAGATGCCTATAGTCATCCTCGGGGACCCAGCCTACCCGCTAATGCCCTGGCTCATGAAGCCCTATACAGGCGCCCTGGACAGTGAAAAAGAACTCTTCAACTACCGTCTGAGCAAGTGCAGAATGGTGGTGGAGTGTGCTTTTGGACGTCTCAAGGGGAGATGGAGAAGCTTACTGACTCGCTCTGATCTCAGCGAAACCAATATCCCCATTGTTATTGCAGCTTGCTGTGTGCTCCACAATCTCTGTGAGAGCAAGGGGGAGACCTTTATGGCGGGGTGGGAGGTTGAGGCAAATAGCCTGGCTGCTGATTACGCCCAGCCAGACAGCCGTGCGATTAGAAGAGCCCAGCGGGACGCACTGTGCATCCGGGAGGCTTTGAAAGCTAGGTTCCACAGTGAGCAGGGTAACCTGTGACTATTAAGTTTGTTTACAGAGAAGCTG
Organism: Terrapene triunguis; assembly: GCF_002925995.2. Taxonomy (NCBI): domain Eukaryota; kingdom Metazoa; phylum Chordata; order Testudines; family Emydidae; genus Terrapene; species Terrapene triunguis. The sequence continues at coordinate 1,596,778 of NW_020664586.1, read as the reverse complement.
AACCTGCCCCCGTTTCTTTACCCAGTGAATGTTCACTATCCTCTCCAGTTACATACCCCGTTCACCCCGTTCCCACCCTTCCAACACACGTTTAAAAATAAAATCACTGGAAATTTGTTAATGAACACAGTTGTCTTAATTATTGTTTTCACGGTAAAGTGTTGAAACTGGGACGCAGACTGTGGTGGGGAGCGGGTGTAGTGTAGTGATGCAAAGGACACTTCTAAACTCGAGGAATGACAGGCTCCACACTGGTGGACTGGTTGTTTCAACGGAGCCTGCCACCCCTCCTGTTCGGGACTCTGTGTGTGGGGGCTATGTGACTTTGTGGCAGGGGGAGGACGGTTACAGATCCCCTGCTGCGTGGCTCTGTGATCCAGGATAAGGACCGCTGCATAAGATCTCTAACCGCCCTCCCCCGCCACAAAGTCACACAGCCCCCCACACACAGAACATGAAAACCACCTCCCAGACTGACCAGGGTGCCTAGTGACTGCAATGTGTGTGTGACCTGCTGCTGAACCTGCCCCCGCGTCTGTACCCTGGTAAAGGTGACTGTCCTGTCCAATTACCAACCCCCTTCCCCCCCTTCAAACAGACTCTCCTCAAAAAGAACATGATGGAAACAGTAATTAACAGGAACGTATTTTTTATTAGCAACTACACAGTTAGGGGATGAAACTGGGACGGGGGCTTGGGTGAGGCGGGAAGGAAAGGACTTATCAAATTTTGGGGAATGACAGCCTTCTGCTCCTTGAGCAGTCTGCAGGGGTGGAGTGAGAGTTTTCACGGACTCTGCCGCCCCTCCTTCTTTGTACTTTGGGTGGGGGGGATGGGACTTTGTGGTGGGGGAGGGCGGTTACAGATAGACTGCAGCGGAGCTCTGTCCTCCTGCCTCCGGTCCTGCAGAACATCCACAAGGCGCCGGAGCGTGTCCGTTTGTTCCCTCATTAGTCCAAGCAGCGTTTGAGTCGCCTGCTGGTCTTCCTGCCGCCACCTCTCCTCCCGTTCAATGTGTGCTCGATGGATTTGGGACATGTTCTCCCTCCACTGGGTCTGCTGGGCTGCCTCGGCTCGGGAGCAGCCCATAAATTCTGAGAACATGTCATCCCATGTCCTTTTCTTTCTACGCCTAATCTGCGCCAGCCTCTGGGAGTGTGATGCCAGGGTAGGTCGGGAGACAGTCGCAGCTGTGGGATGGGAAAAAGGGAGTGAATTCCTCAGAAAGATAAATTTTGTTGTGAACAAAGAACATAGTCTTTCTCTGTGAAGAAGACCATGCACAGCACCTATCACATGCGCACTCAGGACAAGGTCGAATTATCGGCCTTCACATTCAGTGCCTGGGGTCTTGCAGTGCAGATCAGAGAAGCGGGGCAGAACAGCAGAATTTGGGTAGCAGGCTGACATGGTAAGCCGTAGACTTGTGGCTGCTTAAAACTTTGATAATAGCACTGGCCTCCTTTCACGGTCAAAGCAATGCTCCTAGCGTTGGCCAGTTCCTGCTGCCAGCAATCCGGCAAGCATGAACTCTGCCCCTGTCCCACCCCCTCGCGGCTGTCCCAGGGAAAAATCCCTATATGCTGCCCCTCTCCTGCCTCCACCGCGTGGCTGTAAACCGCCGGTTACAGTTCTGTAAAGGAACAGGCAAGCAGTCCCAATACTAACATTCCCCTACCTAATTCAAAGCAGGTGACCATGAGCGACATCACTCTGATGAGGATTTCAGAGACCGAGAAAGAACGGATGCTTCGGGAAAGCCTGCAAAAACCAGGGCCGTATGCCGCCCTGCTCTGCAAGGCAATGCTCCCGGAGTACTTGATGATCTCCTGGCGCGGAAACGTTTCCTACTATGGAGGACACAATAAGGCCGCTCTCCCAAGGAACCTCATGCAAAGGCTTTCCAATTACCTCCAGGAGAGCTTCATGGAGATGTCCCATGAGGATTTCAGCTCTATCCCCGGACATATAGACCGAATTTTACTGTAGCTGCACTGGCAAGGACTAAACAGTAGAGCGCCTAGGGCAAACCAATCATGATAAACTGGACATTGGTAGATTTTTTTGCAGTAGTTGCACTGCCAAGGACTGAAACGTTAAGCGCCTAGGGCAAACAAATCATGAAAAACCCACTGTTAATATGAATGTTCTGTTCAAAATAAATGTTTACATGTTTAAAACACTTACCGACTGATCCTTCCCCTGATTCTGGGTCAAGGTTAATGCCTGGGGACAGTTGGTAGGGGATCTCTGTGAGGGTGATGAAGAGATCCTGGCTGTCTGGGAAATCAGCATTGTAAGCGCTGTCGACTGCCTCGTCCTTCTCATCTCCTTCCTCATCTTCCCTGTCCGCTAACATCTCCGAGGAAGCGGCCGTCGACAATATCCCATCGTCAGAGTCCACGGTCAGTGGTGGGGTAGTGGTGGCGGCCGCACCTAGGATGGAATGCAGTGCCTCGTAGAAACGGCATGTCTGGGGCTGGGATCCGGAGCGTCCGTTTGCCTCTTTGGTCTTCTGGTAGCCTTGTCTCAGCTCCTTGATTTTCACGCAGCACTGCGTTGCATCCCGGCTGTATCCTCTCTCTGTCATGGCTTTTGAGATCTTATCGTAGATCTTTGCATTCCATCTTTTCGATCGCAGCTCGGAAAGCACGGACTCATCGCCCCACACAGCGATCAGATCCAAGACTTCCCGATCAGTCCATGCTGGGGCCCTCTTTCTATTCTGAGATTGCATGGCCATCTCTGCTGGAGAGCTCTGCATCGTTGCCAGTGCTGCTCAGCTCGCCACGATGTCCAAACAGGAAATGAGATTCAAACTGCCCAGACAGGAAAAGGAATTCAAATTTTCCCGGGGCTTTTCCTGTGTGGCTGGTCAGAGCATCCGAGCTCGGACTGCTGTCCAGAGCGTCAACAGAGTGGTGCACTGTGGGATAGCTCCTGGAGCTATTACCGTCGATTTCCATCCACACCTAGCCTAATTCGACATGGCCATGTCGAATTTAGCGCTACTCCCCTCGTTGGGGAGGAGTACAGAAGTCGAATTTAAGAGACCTCTATGTCGAACTAAATAGCTTCGTTGTGTGGACGGGTGCAGGGTTAATTCTAGTTAACGCTGCTAAATTCGACATAACCTCCTAGTGTAGACCAGGCCTAAGAAGCACACCCCAGCTTGGCAGTCAGCCAGTTCTGACCAGTGGGAGGACAAAGAGCAGAGGAGAGAGGATCCCGGTGACCTGACCAACCAGTTCTAGCCAGAGGGGAACAAAGGACGGAAGAGAGAGGGCCCCAGTGACCTATTTACCTGGGATGGAAGACAAAGGACAGGGGAGGAGCTGTTGGGGCCGGTGATATTGGATGCCCAGCTGGAAAGCGCAGGGTCTCGGGACTGGAGACAGAGAGCAGCCAGAGCCTACCTGGATGCAGGGGAGACTTAGCCCTGGTCTACACTATGAGTTTAGGTTGAATTTAGTAGCGTTAGATCGATTTAACCCTGCACCCATCCACACAACGAAGCCATTTTTGTTGACTTAAAGGGCTCTTAAAATCGATTTCCGTACTCCTCCCCGACGAGGGGATTAGCGCTGAAATCGACATCGCCGGGTCGAATTTGGGGTAGTGTGGACGCAATTCGATGGTACTGGCCTCCAGGAGCTATTCCAGAGTGCTCCATTGTGACCGCTCTGGACAGCACTTTGAACTCAGATGCATTAGCCAGGTATACAGGAAAAGCCCTGGGAACTTTTGAATTTCATTTCCTGTTTGGCCAGCGTGGCGAACTCAGCAGCACTCAGCAGCACAGGTGTTCATGCAGTCCCCCGAGAATGTTTCTACGCTCCCCCTATCATCTCCATCCCTGAGGTTATCGCAGATTAAAAGGCGAAAAAAACACACTCGTGATGACATGTTTTCCGAGCTCATGCAGTCCTACCGCACTGATAGGGCACAGCATAATGCATGGAAGCATTCAGTGGCAGAGGCCAGGAAAGAATTGCTGTGTTTGCTTAACGGCAAAAGTATCATGCCTCGCTAGCAATCCTGCCTGATCCAGGTTGCTGTTTCACATGCACTCCATGCTGTGTCAGCCTTGGGCAGGGGCATGACCGCTTTGTGAGCAGGAAGGCCATAGATATAGACATTGCATTAGGTAGCTTCTGTAGCTAGAGAAAACATTCCTGTGCATTCGGCAAAGTCTGTGGCAAAAAAAGAGAAGCCCTGTAGTGTAGTGATTATCACGTTCACCTAACATGTGAAAGCCCTGTAGTGTAGTGGTTATCATGATCACCTAACAGGTGAAACATCCCTGGCTCAAAACCAGGTGGAAACAGGTCACTGTTCCTTTTTCTGACTCCCCTCCTGCATTTTTAGTCTTAGAACAGACCGCACTGTGAAATTTTACTTTGAATTATATCAGTTATGAGTTAAATAGTATGGAAGCTCTCTCTAAGTCATAGTCCCGGGTTCCTTACCCTTTCAGCTGCTCTGATAAATTAACATTTTTGTTAGGGGCGGGGGAAATTTTCATGAAGCCTTTTATAGGGACTAAATGCTATCTAGGACTCTGAAATAATCTTAACGTGGCCCATAGAGTGCAATCCTTCGTTCTGGATTTGTCATTCCACAAGTTGAACTGCTCCTTACTACTGTCCAGGCTTCATGAGCCATGGGAGCAAGGGGCAGGCTGGGGCAGAAGCCTCCAGCTCGCATGACATTCCAGGCAGGACTGAATCTCCATGAGACAAAACTTAAAGAAGAGAATGACCTGGAGTCACTCCCACCACTCTAAGAGGAGGATAGCCATGTCTGTCCAGGCACCCCAATCAACCTCACCGAGGTCTGCCAGCTGAGACTGCGGGAACTGTGGGATAGCTACCCACAGTGCACCGCTCTGTAAGTCGATGCTAGCCGTGGTAGTGAGGATGCACTCCACCGACTTAATGCGCTTAGTGTGGACATACGCAATAGACTGTATAAAATCGAATTCTAAAAAATCGACTTCTATAAAATCGACCTAATTTTGTAGTGTAGATATACCCTTAGATGTACTGTGCTGAGGGAGGCAAGGCCTGAGGGCCCTGAGAATTTCCTATGCTGTGTTTAGGCGCTCAATAAACCCTCCTGTTTTATGCTTGCTGAGAGTCACTCCGGTCTAGAGAACAGGGTTGCATTATTCCCTCTGGGAGTGGAGGCCCCAGGGGTCCAGAGCGAGTGGACTCCCTGAGGGGGCCTAGAGAGGTATGGTTCTAGGAGGTGGATGGGCTTAACCCTCAAGAGAGAATGGACCCTCAAGAAGGGCTGTCTCACTGAAGGGGGTTCCCCCCAGGGACCGTACAGGGCCACTAGTGGGCACGACCCGTGAGTCCATGACAGTAGGACAGTCTGCACAGTGCCTAGAACAATGGGTCCTGGTCCAGGACACAGCTTCTAGCCCTCCCGTAATACAAACAAGAATCCTTTCCTCAGCAGAGTCATGCCATGGAACAAGGTTGCTGGATCCCCAAGACCCACTACTCTTTAAAGAGGCCTGACCGTCCTGTTAGCATACCTTGAAGTGTCAGGTGGGGAGGTCCCAGGTCCCAGCCGCACATCTCTGCACAAACACCAATGTTCCCCCCCCCCAGGGCATCAGTGCCAACCCCTAGCTCAAGCCCCACCCTTAACAATAGCACCCCACTTATCTAATGCAGGCAAAGCCAGGGAGGTCCTCTGGCAGGGGTTACACAGATCCCCTTGCCCCCCATGCCTGGCTAGACACACCCAGACTCTCTGCCCTGTGCCAATGCAACCCCACCTTGGGTCAATCCAACCTGCCTATGTGCTGGGACCTCAAACCAGTGGGTCTTGGCTCGTGAGCTCAGCTGTCCGGACAGCTCCAGGCTGGGCATCTGTGAGGGTCCCCTTTCGCAAGCAGCAGCTGGCTGTGCTCCAAGCAGCTCCAAGTTCAGTCTCTGCACCTGTACACTCGGTCAGGTGTCTCTCTGCCCCAGCCCAGCGCTGCTTCTTTCTTTCTTTCTCAAATCCCCACCCTGCCCCCTCTCTGCTCATCCCAGGTGGTCCATATGTAATGGGACTGTTGGCCCCTTACAAAAACTCAGTGGGATTTTTTTTTTGATTGGCTAGCTCCCAGTAGCAAAAGTAAGGGGAAGGGTCAATGGGAAATCAGGATCCTGAGACTGACAGTCCCCAGGAACAATGGGGAGAGGCCAATGCTCCAGTCAGCCTGATTGACAGGGCAGGCAGGCTAATGAGGGAGTCAGGAGGCCGGGGGTCCTGTCCTCCATGTGAGCTGGAATTGCCGGGGTCAGACAGAGTGGGGCTGAGCTAAGGAGAAAGCAGAGGCCCAAGCTGAGCTGGGGAGCAGAGTGGCCAGAAAAGCAGCCCAGGAAGCAGGTCAGTGCTGGGAGCGGAGTTACAGAAGCAGCACAGAGAGCAGACTTGTGCTGGAAGGAGAGCTGTAGCAACCAGATCCAGAGAAGCAGCCCAGGAAGCTGGAGGCAGAGCAGCAGCTGTGCTGAGGCAGAGTGGAGCTGGGGCTGGAGCAGTCAGGAGCTGGGTGCGCTGAGCAGCTGCGGAGAGCGAGGGGGACTCTGAGCAGCAGGCCCAGCGTAGGGAGATGCCCCCCAGCCAAGAGGCCTTGCAGACCAGACTTGGAGTCAGATCGTAACCCCTACAGGCAGGGCCGGCTTTAGGCCGATTCAGCCGATTCGGCTGAATTGGGCCCCGCGCTAAGAGGGCCCCACGCTGCAGCTCTCCACCCCGCCCTCAGCTCACTTCCCCCTCCTCCCCTCCCCTGAACGCTGATTCGCGGGAAGTCTGAAAAGAAGCAGGGGCGGGCAGGCAGCACCAGGTAAGCTGGGGTGGCGGGGGGTGCGAGAAGGGCTCCGGGGAGGCGCGGCCCAGTCCGGCCCTGGTTCCGGCCGAGCACGCAGGCCCCAGCGGCTCTGGCCCGGCTTGGCTCCAGCCCGGCCCCCGCGGTGCGGCTCGGGTCCGGCCCGGCCCCCGCGGCGCGGCTCGGGTCTG
>NW_020664586.1:1558233-1579758 GCF_002925995.2 Terrapene triunguis | reverse complement strand
GGAGCCCATCAATGCTTGCAGACTATTGCTGGACAGTGACAAGAGATGCTCCATTTAATGAATACAAGAGACAAGCCAAGAAGCGCCGAGTAGACACTGAATAGGACTAAACTATGTACAGAATAGTTTTTTGCTTTTTGTTTCATAATAAATTTTATTTATCTAACCCTTTTGCTGATTTTTAAAGTGTTACATAAACAGGACAGGTGAAATATTATCATGTAAAGCAACCATAAACACATGAAAAGACCTAGGTTTACAATTTATGATTAAAACTCTACTATCTACACAATATACATAGACATAAAATGTAAAAACTTAAATATCTTAGAAACAGTAGCAAATCAGTTGTTTTAATTGTCATAATTGAATTCAGCACATCAAAATACATAATAAATAGCACATTTTATCTCTGAAGCAGACGACTTCTCAAAAATTGTAGACTAGTGTAAGTAGTTCTAGGTATGATCTGATGATCTATGATCATACCTGGCTTAAAGCTTCTCATAGCATAACTGCTCCCTCTTCCCCTCTTTCCTGGAGAACAACAACAGAGGTAAAGGGGAAGTTTCTTCCCATTTAAAAAAGTTCTGGCCTTCCCATTGGCTCTTTTGGTCAGATGCCCACTCCCATTCCTTTACCTGGGGGACTTTGTTAACCCATTACCGGTAAAGCAAGCAGAGAACAGCCACCAAGAGGGACTTTATAGCTAGCTGGCTGGCTGGGTGTCCATAAAAGGGAGCTCCCCCCCACTTCTTTTATTACACTGTGCCTGTAACATCCTGAACTCATTCTCCAGCTTCAGAAGACTTAAAAATTATCTCCAGTCATCAATGGGACAGACTCAACTGAATAATGTAGCTGTCCTTAATGTGCAGGTCATATGTGGAGGTCACGTGCCCCCCTTTATAGATTCACAGAATCATAGAATATCAGGGTTGGAAGGGACCTCAGGATGTCGTCTAGTCCAACCCCCTGCTCAAAGCAGGACCAATCCTCAACTAAATCATCCCAGCCAGGGCTTCGTCAAGCCTGACCTTAAAAACCTCTAAGGAAGGAAATTCCACCACCTCCTTAGGTAACCCATTCCAGTGCGTCACAACTCTCCTGGTGAATGAGTTTTTCCTAATATCCAACCTAAACCTCCCCCACTGCAACTTGAGACCATTACTCCTTGTTCTGTCATCTGGTACCACTGAGAACAGTCTAGATCCATCCTCTTTGGAACCCGCTTTCAGATAGTTGAAAGTAGCTATCAATCCCCCCCCCACCCCCCATTCTTCTCTTCTATAGACTAAACAATCCCAGTTCCCTCAGCCTCTCCTCATAAGTCATGTGCTCCAGCCCCCTAATCATTTTTGTTGCCCTCCGCTGGACTCTTTCCAATTTTTCTACATCCTTCTTGTAATGTGGGGCCCAAAACTGGACACAGTACTCCAGATGAGGCCTCACCAATGCTGAATAGAGGGGAATGATCACGTCCCTCAATCTGCTGGCAATGCCCCTACTTATACAGTAGCTAGTGCCCCCCTTTGTGTCCCTCCAACGTGTCACCTATGTCTCCAGCGAGTGCGACAGGTGTGATGAGATTAAAGGAACATATTGAACCAAGAGTGAAAGAGAAGACCAGAACAAGGGCATGAGAGAATGTATGCATGTAAGAGGGTAAGTGTTTCAGTTCAGAGGAATTCATATTCTTCTCTTCCCAAAGCCTCCCTGAAGGTGAAAGGCTCATCTCCTCCTTCAGAGACTGGGATATTATCTGCTGTTGTTGCTTTTCATTTGCTCAGCATCTTCATGGGATGGTTGTGATGGGATCTATCAATGTATATACAGTGGGGTTATAATTCTTCTTTAACTGTATGGCTAGATTGCTTTTGGGCTTTGTGGCATGAAGTTCTCAGTATATCCTTATCTGGCATTAAGATAATTTTCTGAGCTATTCCTTCAGTTCCATCTGGGTGTAATAGAAGTTGAAATTCCATTTCAAACAAGCCCCAAAAACACTCCTATTTTCTATATAAGAATCTTCCAGCTCTTAAACTTGTCTTTTTAAACGTAAATGATTCTTAGAGTCTTTAAACTTAAATGGTTATCAAGGAAAGCATTGTCTTTTCTTCTTGTCACTCCCTAGAGAGGTCTTTGTCTCTGAGTTTGGTAAGGAGTTGCTTAAGCATTGGCAGATAATTAATTAATTAATTCCCCAACTAATATAAATATTTTTATACTTAAAGGGCTCCTTATTTAATAATCAGTTATAGCACATGCCCTTGCTATATTTGTACATACAACATCTTGTTATTCACATAACAGTGGCATCAGATAGTTATTATATGAAGAGGTTGCATTTAGATACAAAATATCTGCAAATAAACATTTCAAAAGAAGCTCATATCATCTTAAGCATTCGTGGAACAACAGAGGTTTTCAGCTTTAAGGTGAAACATGAGTTTAATCTGGTAGTAACCAATATCCTCTGTAAATCATTTCCCAACCCTAAATCTTCTCCTTAATATTTGGAGAATGAAGATAGTAGAGGGTTTATGAAAGAAATCAGTTCCAATGAGAATATTGCTAGATTTCTTTGTGTGGATTTAAAATTCAGTTTTTCTTCATGCAAAGAGAATGGATGAAGAGACTTTTATGGCTTAGTTTATAGCTCTGATAACACACCCTAAGCTTCACTCCTCTTTGGACTATCCTGAATATAGAACATCCCACTCTTTTACACAGCCAGATCTCCTTTGAAAGCATAAGGAGATTATAACAAGAAAACAAAGATCATGTCTCTGCCAAACTTGTGTCTTGTACAAAGGGAGGTGGCCTGTTCTTTGAGAAGGCAGGTTGGCTGATTGCTTGCCTTTTGGCCAAACGGCTCCTAGATTTACAACCTACCATTTGTAGTACATTTACAATTAGCAGCTAAAGACTCCTATCAGATACTCTCCACCAGGCATGGATCACAAGAACTAATGCTCACGCGCTTCTTTCAAAACAGCATGAACTACAGAACATTAAATAAAAATTGATGCTATAAGCTGCATTATAGAGTCAGAGTAGACACACTGGAGGTGATAAATATGATTTTATGGCTAAGGAGTGTCTTTCTCTTTGTCGCTTTCAGTGCCTGGCACTGGTCGATGGAAAGAAGAAATTTCCTAGGAATGTCCTTAATTAGCTCAAATATTTCATTTAATTACTTAACAACCAAAACCATAATCATGCAAGTCCTCATATTCTCCAAGCATCATTCATATGACAGTAATTGTAAGTATCTCCTAAAATCCAGTAAAGACGAAGGCAAGATTTTACTAACCTAAAGTTATAAGAATAAATCATAATTGTATGAATAAGTGTTGTTTAACCCTCCTGGTAGATATTGTTGGCAGCAAAAAGGGCTAGGGTACAATTTTCTAGGGGTTCCTTCTGAAAATGTAATCAACACCTGTTTGGGGCCCCGCCTGGAATCTTGGGAACCTATATCCACCTCCCTTGGTGTCCTTGATAGGCTAAATTGCCCACTCGCAAGCCCTGAAGCCAGGACCTTAAAACAAAGAGAAGCATATGGGAGGGGGAAGGGGGACAACAGAAGGAATGTGGGAAAGCCAGTAATTAATAATGTCACAATATCTATTAGGTAAGGCTTCCACTCCCCCCCAAGTCCTCTGGCAGTTGGGAGCAGCTGGTGTGTTCCAGCCATTCCCCTCCTCCCTGGCTCCCTACTCACAGCTTACTGTCCAGGATTGGTGGAGTTGAAGGGTTCTGACAGGTCAGTGCTGCCTGGGCTCCTCCGGGGGTTTGGCCACCTGACCCGGTGTAAAGGACTGGGGTGTAGGTAGTCTGGCCAGTGGTCACAGATGGGCTGGACTCCACATGTCAAAGACAATGGTCAGAGGAATCTCTCCAGCTGGGTTCAATACGCAAGAGTCATAGTCGGGCTGGGCTTGGAGATCAGAGGTAGGACCAGGCTGGAGTCAGGAGGCAAGGTGAGGTTTGGAGTTAGGGTGACCAGACAGCAAGTGTGAAAAATCAGGACAGGGGGTGGGGAGTAATAGGAGCCTATATAAGAAAAAGACCCCAAAATTGGGACTGTTCCTATAAAATCGGGACATCTGGTCACCCTATCTGGAGTCACAGCAGGCCCCAAGTCTGTGTGAGTTGAGCAGAAAATGTCCTGGACCGCTCGCCAGTGTTAAATAGTGTGCTTGGCCAATCAGAGGGCTGCAGGGTGCTGTCACTCTGATCCTTTGGGCAATACTTCCTGCAGTGCCTACTCTCCACAATGGTCCCTGTATGCAGCACTGCATAGCCTCCTGGTGGCACTGTGGGAACATCAACTGTTCCAGGCTCTGCAGCCAGCTCCTTACAGCCAGCTGAGGTGATGCCAGTTTTGCTCCCACCAGAATCCCTCAGGTAGGCAGCTGCTGCTATCTGGGCCTTTAGCCCATATCCCCTACCTTAGCACCACTTCACTTTGCTGTCTGCTCAAAGCCACCCACTTGCTGGAAACTAGCTATATGCTAAGTCTTTTCATACAGACCAGTGGTCCATAGAACCCTTAACAAAGTCCTTACCACCAAAGATATGCCTGCAGCAAGAGAATAAAACCTCTGCCTCTAGCTCTGTACAGGCTCCCTTCCCAGCCCTAACACAGCACACGTTACATGGACCAACAACTGGTGGACTGATAGGTCTTAACATGTAATTGTCAATGGAGAATCCTCATTGAGCAGGTGTGTTTCTAGCAGGCTCCCACGGGAACTGGTTCTTGGCCCTACATTATTTAATGTTGTTGTTGACCTGGAAGAAAATATTAAATCATCACTGATAAGTGTGCAGCTGAAACAAAACCTGGGGGAGTGATAAATACTGAAGAGGACGGGTCACTGATATAGAGCGATCTGGAGAGCTTGGTAAGCTAGGCGCAAGCAAGCAACTTGTGTTTTAATACAGCTAAATGTAAATGTACACATCTAGGAACAAAGAAAAGGCTGTACATACAGGTGGGGGACTCTATCCTGGGAAACAGTGACTGCAAAAGATTTGGGGGTCATGGCGGATAATCAGCTGAACTTGAGCTCCCAGTGTGATGCTGTGGCCCAAAGAGCTAATGTGTCCTGAGATGTGCAAACAGGGGAATCTCAAGTAGGAGCAGAGAGGTTGTTTTACCTCTGAATTGGGCACTGGTGCTGGAATCTGGTTCTGGTGCCCACAATTCAAGAATGATAAAATTGGAGTGGGATCAGGGAAAAGCCACAAGAATGATTAAAAGATTTGAAAATCTGCCTTATAGTGACAGACTCAAGGAGCTTGATCTATTTATCTTAACAAAAAGAAGGTTAAGGGGTGACTTGATCAAATTCTATATGTAGCTACATGGGGAACAAATATTTAACAATGGGCTCTTCATCTAGCAGAGAAAGGTCTAACACGATCCAATGGCTGGAAGTTGAACCAGGACAAATTCAGACTGGAAATAAGGTGTAAATTCTTAACAGTGAGAGTAATTAACCATTGGAACCATTTACCCAGGGTCATGGTGGATTCTTCATCCCTGATCATTTGAAAGACAAAATCTTAAAGTATATAAGCCTGTTTATTAGCTTGACCTTTGGGTTTGACCTTTAATACTCTTATACTAATATGTGTAAACAAAGGACAAAGACTGTGTATGTTGCTTCTGCCTAGTCAGATGGGTTTGTTAGTACAATGGGAACAGATAAGAGCAGTTAAAGTGTTACAGGGCATGGTGGGAGTGTAATATATGAGCACACTTTAAGATTGCCTCAACCCCTATCTCAAGGCAAGGTCAAGCAACCAGTTGGGAGGGGCAAAGAGGTTTGGAGGGAAGATATAAAACACTAAAAGCCAAAGAAATGCCTGTCTCTGATGGTAGCACAACCTCACTCCTTACCCCTCCCATGGGGTACAAAAGAGGTGAGACGAAGACCCACAATCCCCCCAAAACAGAACATGACCATAAGTTGTAAGGGGTGAGACTGTGGGCATGCATTGCAGGTATATTTGGGCCTGCTAAGAAGGAGGACATGGGAATAGGGAATGGGAATGGGGAACGGGGACACAGGCAAGGCTCTGCGGTGTCAGAGCTGGGAAGGGGGACATGGGGTAAATGCTCTGTGGCGTCCAAGCTGGAATGGAACACTGGGAAACAGACTCTGCTGGCATGTAGAGCTATGGATATGCTTGCTTGGAACTAACCCCAATAAACATTGCATTGCCTGCACCTCAGACTTCTGGTCTTCTGCTTTCCATCTGTGTGACAAGAACCAGGTCAGGGGTTAAGGGAAAGCCCTCTAACATGGACGTTTGTCTAAAAGCTCTGCTCTGGGAATGATTGTGGGGATGTTCTCCAGCCTGCGTTATCCAGGGGGTCAGATGAGATGAGCACAATGGTCAGTTCTGGGCTGGGAATCCACAGAGCTATGAACTGTGTCTGACTGCAGCCTTGGTCAGGGTGACCCCTACTCCCAAGCACTTTTGGTGCAGTTCTCTTGTCCTTTCATTTCCCAACAGGGTCAATAGCATTTTATTGCTCCCAAACTCAAACCTTAACTGTATTTGTAACCAAAATGCCCCAAACAGGCACATCACTGAAATGCAGATAAGGCCTGGCCCATCCAGTCAGTTCTCCTTGCTAACCAACAGATGCTAGCAGAGAGCCCTCTGCCCTACAGGCCCCCATCCACCTGGAGCTCTGGGCCACTCTTCTCTCTATTCACCAACAGGTGTCAGTAGTGAGCTCCTTGATGGCTTAAAGTTGGATGGGTGTTGAGGTCTGTGATAAATGAAGCGGGGTAGCTCCCTTTTATGGACACCCAGCCAGTCAGTAGCTATAGAATCCTCCTTAGCAGCTGTACCCTAATTGCCTTAACTGTAAAGGGTTAAGAGAATCTTAACCTGAGTTGGCACCTGACCAGGGGAACCAATAGGAAGGCTGTACCCTTTCAAATTGGAAAAACTGCTGGGTGTGTGGTGGGGGTGGGGTTTCTTTGCCTCTCAGGCTGGAGAGAGGGGAAGGCAGCGACAAGCTGTAAGCTTTAAGCCAGGTATGGGAAATCATCAGCTTCATACCTAGAAACTCCTCATTTGGAACTCCAGATATGTAAGTAGCACAGGAAAAGTTAAGACAGATGCAATTAGGAACCCTGTTGGTTGTTTTGGTTTGTGGATTCCTCTGTGCTAACCCCAGGTGCTTTTGTTTTGCTTGTAACCTTTAAGCTGAACCCCAAAAAAGTTATTTTTGGTGTTTAGTCCCTAAAGCCTGAATTTTCAGATGTTTCTTTCTTTTTTAATAAAATGTATTTTTTTAAGGAATCCTTTGAGTCCAAAGTCCTTAGACAAGGTGCTCACATTGCTAAGGCAACTGGTTGGTATTTTATTCTCAAGCCTCCCCAGGAAAGGAGGTGAAGAGGCTTGGGGGGATATTTTGGGGGGATAGGGATTCCAAGTGACCCTTCCCTGAATATTTGTGAAAATCACTTGCTGGTGGCAGCAATATCTGTCCAAGGCAGAAGACTGTGCCTTGGAAGAGTTTTAACCTAAGCTGGTAGGAGATAAGCTTAGGGCGTCTTTCATGTACCCCAGAGTTCAGATTTGGGGGGTATACCCTGACAAGGTCTATCCCTGCTATTTGCTGCTCCATGGCTGGTATCCTGTTGCTCTAACCCCTAGACACACTCCCTCCCTGCTTTGTATTGTATTGTAAAACCCCCTGCAGCTGGGTTTGAGCTGCATGCCCCAGGCTTGTGTGTTCCAGCTTCGGCTACACATGGGAGAAATGGATTCACTCCCACCCCATCTGCTCCCCACATACATGCGTGAGAATCAAGCTGCACTGCCAGGGCATTGGTGAAAAGTGAATTTCAGAGTCACACACGTGATTGCTCATAGAAACCCTGGTGCAATGCCCGTGCCCTAGAAGCAGCAGCACACTCATCCAATCAGAGACCAGCACCCATTCCCCATGGTTTCCGAGATAGCCAGGGGAGAGGTCTGTATTACACTAGCATATGTTTGATGGTTACTCTGTTATTGACTCTGTGGTTACAAGGGGTTAATACCAATAGAAGGGAGACAGCACCATTCACCAAGAGACATGCGGGGGTCAATTTCTTTGACCCCCCTCGCCTCCACCAGGCTGGGCTCAGCCCTCTGGCTGGGAATTGCTCCAGTGGCTGAAGAAGCTGGGCTGGGAAGCTGCAGGGAAGACAGACAAGCTTGGTGTTGCTTTATCATCCTATTTTGCTTTTTTGTGCACTATGTCCTACTGGTGAGGTTCTCTAATACTATGGCTGAAAAGGGTGCTTTGGGTAGCTGAGGGAAGTTTTGCCGAGCAGCCAGCTCCAGCCAGGCCTGCTGAGGCCATGGTTGGTGCACAAGGGTCTGTGCTCCGCGACCGGTCTGAGAGGGGAGGAATCAGGGGGTGAGGGTACCAGCTTTGAGAGGGGATGGACTCAAACAGACAGCAGGAGCCAAAGGAGCAGCTAGCTGTGGACTGTGACTGCTTCTCTGCCCAAGCACAGCACAGCTCGCTCGCCCACAGTCACGCCCTGGGGTACAAAATTCCAGCAGATTTTTCCTGACTAGATGAGAATAAGGAGATTGCCACTGGCCGGCGAGATGGCAGGAGCAGAGATCTCACAGATCAGGGAATTGGTAGCAGATTATTTTCTTAGATCTCCATGTTAACTATGAGCAAATACAAGAATATTCTCAGTAAACATACCTCAAACCAGGGCCAATCTCTGTTCAAGCCTTAACAGCTAAATAACGATGGGCACTGAACAGACAGACAGATGGAGGGACATGCAGGGCAATGGGTGGACAGACATATATGGCAGTGGGCAGATAGATAGACAGACAGACTTGGGGACAAATTGCCATGCACTGGCAGCAATGCAGCGCCCTGGGTCAGAGGAATCCCCACTGGCTACAGGGTACTGTGCGTGTCTCCGATGTGCAGTCATTGTTCAGCTGCTCTCCCTGACAAGTCACATGTCTCTGTGTAGGCCAGGACCCATATCCCACAGAATTCGACAGCAGAATCCATGTTGGCCTCAACCTGAGCAGGATCTTACCCTCAGCACCTTCCCAAGAGCCTCTGTGAGCGGCTCCCCCTTCTCCCTGGCACTATGATGTCATTGCTCTCTGCCTGTGATGCAGGGCGTTGCTATGGCAACACAGCCCTCCCTAGCTTTTTCCTGGGTTCTTCTGTCACCCAGCACCTGGGGCTGGCTCTTGGGACTTCAGGTAGGATTCATAGGAAGAGCGTGTGGCAAGCCCTGCTGAAATGAGCCAGCGGAAGAAGCCTAAGAGTCACGGTCCTGCTGGCCATGGGTCTAGCATCAGGGACCTCGCCTCAGAGAAGTACAAGAACTACTGTGCTGTGGTAATAGACACTGGCACCGGCTACACCAAGAGTGGGCTGGCCGGGGACGAGAAACCGCGGTCCATCCTGCCGAGCTGCGTAGGTGTTCCCAAGATCAGGACCAAGGACAGCCCCCTTTATTACATTGGGGAAAGCATCCCACGCAGGAGCTCGGAGGTGATCACGAACATGGTGATGACCCATGGTGTGGTGACCGACTGGGACGCCCTGGAGATGTTATGGCACCACATCTTCTACACAGAGCTCAGTGTGTGCCCCGAGGAGCTGGCCGTGCTGGTCACAGATGCCCCCCTCTCTCCGACCACCAACCGGGAGAAGATGGCTGAGTTGCTGTTCGAGAGCTTCGAGGTGCCGGCGATGCTTGTGGCCCACGAGTCCCTGCTCTCGGTATATTCCTACGGGCGCACCAATGGGCTAGTGATTGGCTCTGGCTATGGGACCTCGTACACCGCCCCTGTCCACGATGGCTGCATCCTGCCTCACGCCACCTACCGGCTGGACATGGCAGGCAGCAGGCTGACACGTTACCTAGCCAAACTGATGGGGGAGTGTGGGAACCCCTTCCAGGAGGAGGAGCTGGAGCTGGTGTGCAAGATCAAGGAGCAGTGCTGCTACATCCCCGAGGACTTCCAGACTGAGCTGAATGGGGACGAGAAGAAATACCTCATGGACTTCACCCTTCCCGACAAGCAGGTCATCTCCATCGGCAGTGAGCGCTTCCGCTGCCCTGAGGCACTTTTTACCCCCTCCGTCCTGGGCTTCCCTGAGGTGGGCATTCACATCCATACCATGAACAGCATCAGGAAGTGCAAGCCGGAGCACCAGGCAGAGCTGCTGGCCAACATGCTGCTGGCTGGGGGAACCACCATGCTCCGCGGCTTCTCCGAGAGGATCAAGAAGGAGCTGCTCAGGATGGAGACAGTGGGCAAGAGGCCAGTGGGCATCCTGGCTTCCCCCCACCGCAGCTACTCGGCATGGCTGGGTGGCTCCATCATGGCATCACTTAACGCCTTCCAGAACGTCTGGATCAGCCGCCTGGCCTACAATGAGAAAGGACCCTTTGTAGTCCACCGGCACTGCTTCTGAGCGGGCAAGCTGGGCGGGCACAGGGCGCAAGAGGCATGGGTACGGGAAAGCCCCTCTATAAACGCTGCTTACAGGACAACAGGCACGGAGCGGGCTTCCTCGCTAGATGCTGCCTGCCAGCCTCACAGAGGGGAAACCCACTGGGGCTACCCACGCTGAGTGACAGAAATCATGGGGTCTGCACCATGGGCAGACCGAGATGGGCATGTGCACCAGATCTGAGCTCCATGGGCACTGAACAGGTGCATCCATTGGTGGGGACGTTCCCAGGGAGCACCCCCGGGGTCACTGCCCATCATTCCCTATACCCACCAGCTCCCCCTCCACCACGGAAAACACTGCCCATCGTACTCTATACCTCCTGGATCTCCGCCCCCAGAACACACTACCCATAGTACCCTACACCCACAGCTCCCCCTCCACCCTGGAACAAAGTGACCATCGTTCCTTATACCCCCTGCTCCCCCTCCCCCCTGGGAATACACTGCCCATCTTTCCCTATACCCCCCAGCTCCACCCTGCCTCCCGGAACACACAGCCTGTCCTGCTCTATACCCCTCAGTTACCCCTCCACCCCAGAACACATTGCCTATCGTGCACTATGCCTCCCGGCTAACCCGCCACCAAACACACTGCCCATCGTGCCCTATCCCCCTCCCCAGCTCCCCCCACTCCCCTGGAACACACTGCCCATTGTGCCCTATCCCTCCCCCCGGCTCCCACTCCCCAATGCAACACACTGCCCATCGTGCCCTATCAGCCCCCAGCTCCCCCCACCCCTCTGAAACACACTGCCCATCAGGCCCTTTACCCCCTGGGTCCCCTTACCCTCTGGAACACACTGCCCATTGTGCCCTATACTCCTTGCTTCCCCTTCCCTCTGGAACACAGTGCCCATCGGGCCCTATACCTCCTGCTCCCCGCTACCCCCCTGAACACACTGCCCATCGTGCCCTAAACCCCCAGGCTCCCGCTTCCCCTCCCCCAGGAACACACTTCCCATCGTGTCCTATACTCCCCGCTCCCCCTCCCCCCTAGAACACACTGCCCATCGTACCCTACACCCCTGGCTCCCCCTCCCCCCAGGAACACATTGCCCATCGTGCCCTATACTCCCCGGATCCCCCTTATCCCCTGGAGCACACTGCTCATTTTGACCTATACCTCCTTGTCATGGAGTGTGGGGAAGTCAGGGCCCTGCACCCCCCTCCTACTTCCTGCAATTCACCATGACTCTCAGCTAGCCAGTGAAACAAAATGTTTATTAGAGGACAGGAACACAGTCTAAAACAGAGCTTGTAGGTACAAAAAACAGGACCCCTCAGTCAGGTCCCTCTTAAAGGGTGGGAAGCCCAGACCCAGGTTCTGGGCCTACCGCTGTCTCCGCAGCCAGTTCCAAACTGAAACCCCTTCCTGTTGCCTCACCCAGCCACACCCCCGGCCCCTCCTCCAGCCTTTGTCCAGTTTCCCCGGCAGAAGGTGTCACCTGCCACCAACCCCCTCCTGGGCTCAGGTTAGGAAGGGCAGCCGCCATCGTTTAAGTGCTGGCCGTCAAGTATCATCCCTCAGTGAAGTCACACCCTTATTGCCCATCACCATCTAGTATTGGTGCAGTACCCCAGGGAAACGGAGGCACGCCCCATCTTAGCAGAAGACAGTAAACTAGTAAAACTCCCATGCAACATTACAAGGTTAATACTCCCTACTCCGTCACATCTCTCCCCCCCTTCAAGACTGAACTGAGTGGGACCACTCTAACCAGTGACCTGGGGAAGTTCAGGCCCCCCTCTCCGGAACAACGCATCATCTATCACGTTGGCACTCCTCTTCATATGGACCACCTCCATATCGTAATCCTGGAGGAGCAGGCTCCACTCAGGAGCTTGGCATTGCTCCTTTCATCTGCTGTAGCCAGGTCAGGGGAGCGTGGTCAAATAGATATGGCTGCAGTTTCTTAAGGGCCCATACCATAGCCAGGCATTACTTCTCTATGGCCACGTAGTTTTGCTCCCGAGGTAACAACTTCTTGCTCAAGTACACAATGGGATGTGTCTCCCCCTTTTCATCAACCTGCATTAACACCGCACCCAGACCCGGGTCTGAGGCGTCCGTGAACACCATAAAGGGCTTGTCAAAGTCTGAGTTTATCAGAACTGGGCCACTGACCAGAGCTTCCTTCAGCGCACAGAGAGCCTTCTGGCACTGCTCAGTCCAGACCACTTTGTCTGGCTTTCCCTTCTTGCATAGCTCAGGGATGGAGCTAAAGTGTGGCACAAATCTTTGATAATACCCCGCCATCCCAATAACATCCTGGACGTGCTTTTTGGTTTGGGGAGCGGGCCAGTCCCTGATCGCCTCCACCTTGGCTGGTTCTGGCTTTAGGCAGCCGCTCCCCACCCGGTGGCTGAGGTAAGATACTTCGGCCATCCCCACCTTGCACTTTTCAGCTTTTATAGCCAGCCCAGCCTCCTGGAGTCAGTCCAGCACTTGTTTAACCTGGGACACATGGTCCTTCCAGGTCTGGCTAAAGACACAGATGTCATCAATGTACGCCATGGAAAAACTCTCCATCCCCCTCCGTAGCTGATCCACCAGGCGCTGGAAGATAGCAGGCGCCCCCTTGAGGCTGAAAGGCAGGGCCAGGAACTCAGAGTCCCAGAAGGGTTAAAAAGGCAGATGTCAGCCTGGCATCTGCATCCAGTGGCACTTGCCAGTAGCCCTTTGTAAGATCCATGGTAGTAAGGTAATGAGCTCCTCCCAGCTTGTCTAGGAGCTCGTAAGGCCTGGGCATGGGGTAGGCATCAGACACAGTGATGGCATTAAGCTTCCAATAGCTACACAGAACCAGATCAACCTGTCCTTTTTGGGGACCAACACCACAGGAGAGGCCCAAGGGCTGGAAGATGGCTGGATAACCCCCAAAGTCAGTATGTGACTGACCTCTCTTTCCATGTACTGAGCAGTTTTCCCTGTGACTCGGAAGGGGGAGCATCTTATAGGAGGATGCGATCCTGTCTCCACCCGGTGGACAGTCAGATTAGTGAGTCCAGGCTGGTTGGAAAACAGCTGTTGGTATAAATGCAGCACCCCTCTGATCTCAGCTTGCTGGGCAGGTGTTAGCTGATCAGAGAGGGGAATTGTTTTCAGGGAGGAGCCAGCTCCTGTCTCAGGGAATAGATCTACTAAAGGGTCATCTCCCTGCTCCTCCCAATGCCTACACATGGCCAACACCACATTCCCCTGTCATAATATGACTTCATCATATTAATATGGTACACCCGGTGGCAGGGTGCCCGGTTAGACAGTTCCACCACATAGTTTACCTCATTTAGTTGCTTTACAGCCTTGAAAGGGCCTTCCCAGGTGGCTTGTAGTTTGTTTTTTCTCACGGGGATGAGAACCATCACCTAGTCCCCAGGGGCATAGGTGCAGGCCCGCGCCATGCAGTCATACCAGACCTTCTGATTCCTCTAGGCTCTGGCCAGATTCTCCTTGGCATAGCCCATGAGCTCTGCAAGTCTTTCTTGGAAGGTCAAGACATACTCTACCACTGATTCTTCATCAGGAGTGGCCTTCCCCTTCCATTCGTCTCTCATCAGGTACAGGGGCCTTCTTATCCTACTTCTGTATAACAGTTCAAAAGGCGAAAACCCTTTAGACTCCTGGGGCACTTCCCTGTACGCGAACAGCAGGTGAGGTAAATACTTGTTCCAATCTTGTGGGTGCTGGTTCATAAAGGTTTTCAGCATCATCTTTAGAGTTCCATTGAACCTCTCCACCAGCCCACTGGACTGGGGGTGATATGCTGAGGCTCAGATGTGCCAGACCCCACATTTTTCCCACAAGCACAGAGCAGGGCTGACATGAAGTTGGATCCCTGGTCTGTCAAGACTTCCTTGGGGAAACTCCTCGGCTGAAAATGGTCAGCAGCGCATCTGCCACTGTGTCTGCTTTGATAGAAGACAAGGCCACTGCCTTGGGGTAATGGGTAGCAAAATCTACCACCATCAGAATGTATTTCTTCCCCAACTGGGTCATCTTGCTGAGAGGCCCAACTATGTCCACAGCTACCTTCTGAAAAGCCTCCTCTATGATGGGCAAAGGTCTCAAAGCCGCTTTCCCCTTGTCCCGGGCCTTCCCCACCCTCTGACAGGGGTCACAGGATCTGCAATACTATTGGACAGTACTAAAGACTCCAGGCCAGTAAAAATTCTGTAGCAGTTTCTGCCTGGTACGCCGGATTCCCTGGTGTCCTGAGAGAGGGATGTCATAGGCCAGGTACAGTAGCCTGCGGCGATACTTCTGGGGAACCACCAACTGCTTCCTGATCCCCCATGACTCCACTTCCCCTGGGGGAGCCCATTCCCGATACAGGAATCCCCACAGGAACCTCTCCTGGCAGCAGTGATGAGCTGGAACCGGTTCGCACTGGTTCGCAGGAACCGGTTGTTAAATTTAGAAGCCTTTTTAGAACCAGTTGTCCAACCGGTTCTAAAAGGGCTTTTAAATTTAAAGTGGCGTCTTAGGCGCCAACTCCGTGAGCTCTGGCAGCTCCCCGCCCCGCCCCTGGCCCCAGCTCACCTCCACTCCGCCTCTACTTCCTCCTCCTCCCCTGAATGCTCCGCCCCGCTTCTCCTGCACCCCTCCCCCAGCTTCCCACGAATCAGCTGTTCGCACGGGAAGCCTGGGAGGGCTAAGAAGCAAGCAGCGGTTTCGCGCCCAAGGACTCGGAGACGGAGTGGAGGTGAGCTGGGGCGGGGGGGCACGAGGAGGGCCGCTCGCGCCACGGCAGGTAACCCCCTGCTCCCCCCCAGCTATGCTACCCCCCCCCCCCAGGAGCCAGAGGGACCTGCCGGATGCTTCCCGGGAGCAGCCCCAGGTAAGCACCGCCGGGACTCCCCACCTCGCCCCCCGGCAGGTCCCTCTGGCTCTTAGGGGCGGGGCGGGCACCCACTACGGTGGCCCACGAGACCCTCCTGCCCAGCCCCTGAGCTCCCGTCCGGGGAGGCTAGTCCCAGGCTGTTCCCCCTCCCCCGCAGTTTCAGCTCGCCCCGCCGCTGGCGCATGCTCTGGGCAGCGGGCTGCGAGCTCGGCCTGACCTGGTACTCCAGGCGCTGCGAGGCAGCGGGGTGGCCTGGCTCCAGCCGAGCGGCGCGGCTATAGTGCCGCCAGCCAACAGTGCTCCACGTGGTGCATGGTGGCGGCGGCGTGGCCCGGCTCCAGCTGAGTGGCGCGGCTGTAGCGCCACCTCCAGGCAGCATGGTAAGGGGGCAGGGAGAAGGGAGGGGGTGTTAGATAGAGGGCAGGGGAGTTCGAGGGGGTGGGGGAGGTGGATAGGGGTCGGGGTGGTCAGAGGGTGGGGAACAAGGGGGTTGAATGGGGGTAGGGGTCCCGGGAGGGTAGTTAGGAAGGGGGGGGTTGGATGGGGTGGCAGGGGGCAGTCAGGGGCAGGGGTTCCAGGGGCAGTCAGGGGACAGAGAGAAGGGGTGGTTGGATGGGGCAGGGGTCCCGGGGGGCCATTAGGAATGAGAGGAGGGGTTGGATAGGGTGGCGGGGGGCAGTCAGGGGACAGGGAAGGGGGGTGGATGGGGCAGGGGTCCCGGGAGGGGGGCGTCAAGGAACACGGGGGGTTGGATGGGGCAGGAGTCCCGGGGGGCGGGCCACGACCCCCTCGTGGGGTGAGGAGGGAACCGGTTGTTAAGATTTTGGCAGCTCATCACTGCCTGGCAGCACTTCCCCATGGTCTGTGCCACACTGAGGACAGCCAGGTCCCTTAGCTTCTGCAAGGAGGGATCTTTCTGCAACTCGGCCTGGAACTCAGCGGCTGGGGAAGGGATGGGGGCCTGCTCCCTCTCGCTGGCTGGGTCTGAAGCCACAGCCCCTCTGAGCTTTATCCCTGGTCACTCCCTCCCCACCAGGGTCGTGTCCTGAGCCTCCGGTGAAGTACCCTCCTGGATGTCATGGCGTAGAGCTCCTCACCGGCTCTGGCTCATGAATAGGGCATTCTGGGGGTTGCTTGGCCAATCCTGTAGGTCACCCTCCATCAACACCTCAGCGGGCAAATGATGATGCCTTGGGGCCCTCCTTGGCCCATTTCAGATGTACCTCGCCACGAGCACCTTGAATGGGGTCCTGCTCATGCCCGTCAGGGTCAGGTAGGTATCAGGCACCACCCGATCTGGAGCCACCACCTCGGGCTGGACGAGCGTCACCTCAGCGCCCATGTCCCAGTAGCCATTGACCTTTCTCCCATCCACCTCCAGGGGAACAAGGCTCTTGCTCTGCTAACCTGCCACCAAACAGACTGCCCATTGTTCCCTATACCCCCCAGCTCCCCCTCTTCCCTGGAACACACTGCTTATCGTGCGCTATATCCCCTGCTCCCCCCCCCCGGAACACAGTGCCATCGTGCCCTATACCCCCCAGTTAGCCCCCGGAACACACAGACCATCCTGCCCTATAGCCCCCAGATCCCCCTCCATCCCAGAACACACTACCTATCGTAACCTACACCCCCTGGCTCTCCCCCCACCCCCCGGAAACACACAGCCCATCATGCCCTATAACCCCCGGCTCCTCCCTCCCCCCCAGAAAACACTGCTCATCGTACCCTATACCCCTAGGCTCCACCTCCCCCCACGGAACAAACTGCTCATCATACCCTATACCCCCCTGCTCCCACTCTCACCCAAAACACACTGCCCATTGTGCCCTATACCCCCTGCTCCCCCTCCCCCCTGGAACACACTGCCCATCATTCCCTATACCCCCAGTTCCCCCTCTCCCATGGAACACACTGCCGACCATGCCCTATACCCCCAGATCCCACTCCTCCCCGGAACACACTGCCCATCTCACCCTGTACCCCCAGCTCTCCCCTCCCCGCCCCGGAACTTACCCCCCATTGTGTCATATATGCTCCAACCCCCAGGGACACACTGCTCATCGTGCCCTATACCCCCCAGTTTCCCCTGCCCCCCCAGGACACACTTCCAATCGTGACCTATATCCCCCTGCTCCCACTCCCCCACGGAAAACACTATCCATCGTGTTCTCTATCCTGACTTCCCCCTCCCCCCCGAAACACACTGCCCATTGTGCCCTATACCCCACTGTCCCCGTCCCCCCCGGACAACACTGCCCATTGTTCCCTGTACCCCCGTCTCTGACCTCCCCCCTGGAACACACTGCCTATCGTGCCCTATACCCCCAGCTCCCCTCTTCCTCAAGGAACACACTGCCCATCATGCCCTATACTCCCCGGCAATCCGTCCCCACAAAACACACTGCTCTTCGTGCCCTATATCCCCCAGTGTAACGATGCAACAATGCAGCCTCTGGAGGGAAACAACTGAGAGTATCAATTCAGGACAAATTGCTTAGAGCAGGCAGTTACAGCCCAAAGCTGGGTGTCCTTTTTTACTAAGGCACACCAAACAGAGAGGACTTCAGTTTTACCCCACTGGCTAACCAGAAGTTATACAAGCAATTCCCTTAGATACTCCAGTTCCCTTGTATCACCACCAGCACTGCTCCTTATGGGGACAAATGGTTATGAAAACCAATATCCCAGTAAAAGAAAAAAGGTTCTCCTTATCTGAAAGGACCAAGCCCCAGGCCCAGGTCACTATATAAGTCAGATCTTACCCACAAGTCACGCTGTTGCTAATCCTTTAGAATCTAAAATCTAAAGGCTTATTCATAAAAAGAAAGAAATATAGATGAGAGTTAAAATTGGTTAAATGGAATCAATTACATACACTAATGGCAAAGTTCTTGGTTCAGGCTTGTAGCAGTGATGGAATAAACTGCAGGTTCAAATCAAGTCTCTGTAGTACATCCACAGCTGGGATGGGTCATTCAGTCCTTTGTTCAGAGCTTCAGTTTGTAGCAAAGTTCCTCCAGAGGTAAGAAGCAGGACTGAAGACAAAATGGAGGGGTTTCCAGGGCCTTTTATATCCTCTGCCATGTGGAAGGACACCCCTTTGTTCTTACTGTGGAAAATCACAGCAGCAAGATAGAGTTTGGAGTCACATGGGCAAGTCACATGCCCATGCATGATTCAGTTCGTTACAGGGAGAGTGACCATTCCTCACATGCTACCTTGAACATTCCCAGGAAGACATCTCATGTGGATTGGAGTCTCCCAAGGTCCATTGTCAGTTAAATTGGGCACTGTCACAGACTCACAGGTGCGGTCCCTGAGGGGAACCCCCTTCAGTGTGATAGCCCTTCTCGGGGGACCACTCTCTCTCGGGGGTTAAGCCCCTCCACCTCCTGGAACTGCACCTCTCTGAGCCTTAGCACACCTGTCTCTCACCGTGGGCCCCCTCAGGGAGTCCACTCGCTCTGGACCCCCGGGGCCTCCACTTCCAGAGGGAATAATGCAACCCTGTTCTCCAGACCGGAGTGATTCTCGGCCAATGTAAAACAGGAGGGTTTATTGAGCATCTGAACACAGCATAGGAAACTCTCAGGGCCCTCAGGCCTGGCCTCCCTCAGCACAGCACATCCAAGTCTCCTCTCCATCCAGGTGGGCTCTGCCTGCTCTCTCCCTCCAGTCCCAAGCCCCCCTGCTTCCCAGCTGGGCATCTGCTATCACATCCCCCAAGTCCCGCCTCTGTCCATTGTCTTCTATCCAGGTAAACAGGGTCACCTGGGCCTCCTCTCCTGTCAGCCGTCCTCTGTCCCGTTCTGGCTGGAACCGGCTGGGCAGGTTACCGGGGTCCTCTCTTCACAGACTATTGTCCTCCCATTGGCCAGAACTGGCTATGACTCCTGAGCTGGGCCTCCTGGTCACCAGGTCACCAGTCACTGGGGTATCCATTCTCCAGGCCATTGGCTGGGGTCCCAAGTTCCCTCGCTGGTCCTCTGTAACAACAAACTCCCTCTCCCATCACCTTGTTAAATCAATAACACCCAGGGAAACTGAGTCCCACCCCCTCTGCATGCAAACCATTGAAAAACCCAAGAAAATCCCCTACTTCGTCACAGGCACTTAATCTACAAATTCCTTTCTCAAGAAGCTGACCAAATGCTTCACTAATACTACTTAGAATCAAACACATTGAGATACAAGTACATAGCCAATATTCATAATTTCAATTACAATACTGATACATACAGACAGACAGCATAATCATAACCAGCAGAACATAACCTTTCCATAGACATCTTACTGGACCTTCTTTCTACAAGATTTGGTGCAACTATAGGACCTTGGTTGCAACAATGATCTATACGGTGACAGTTCATGTCAATAATGTCACATCCGGCTCCCCGCTCTCCCCCGGAACAAACTGCCCATTGTGCCCTATTCTCTCCCTCACTCCTCCCTCCCGCCAGGAACACACTGCCCATCATGCCCTATACCCCCAGCTCTCCCCATACCCTGAAAAAGACTACCCATCATTCCCTATACCCCCTGCTCCCTTTCCCCCTGGAACACACTCCCCATCATGTCCTATGCCCTCCCCAGCTGACCCTCACCCCCGGAACCTACTGCTGATCATGCCCTATACCTACTCCCACCAGGGACACACTGCCCATCATGCCCTGTACCTCCTGATCCCCCTCTCCCCCGAAACACAATGTCCATCATGCCCTATACCCCCGGCTCCCCCCTCCCCACAGGAACTCATCCACCATCGTCCTCTATACCCTCCTCCCCCCAGGGACACACTGCCCATACTGCCCTATATCCCCCAGCTTCCCCTGTCCCACAGGACACACTTCCCATCGTGCCCTATACCCTCAGTTCCCCTACCCCCGAAACACACTGCCCATCGTTCCCTATACCCCCAGCTCCCCGTTCCCCCCAGAACAAACTGCCCATCATGCCCTATACCCCCAGCTCCTCCCTCCCCCATGGAACACAATTCCCATCATGTCCTATGCCCCCGGTACCCCTCCCCACCAGAACACACTGCCCATCATTCCCTATACACCTGGCTCCCTCTCCCCCCCCGCAGAACACACTTCCAATCGTGCCTTATTCTGCCCAGATCCCACTACCCCACCTTCTCAGAACACACTACCCATCGTGCCCTATACTCCTGACTCCCCCCCCGAAAACACACTGCCCATCATGCCCAATACCCTTCCCTACCCCTCCCTACCCCCCGGAACACATTGCCCATCATGCCCTAAACCCCCTGCTCCCCCTTCTCCCCAGAAGACACTGCCCATCATGCCCTATACCCCCAGCTCTCCCCTGTGCCCTGGAACACACTCCGCATCCTGCCTTATACCCCCTGCTCCCCCTCTCCTCCAGAACACACTGCTCATACTGCCCTATATCACCAGCTCCCTTCCCTCGACAACACACTGCCAATCGTGCCCCATACCCTCCCCCACTCCACCCTCACCACCAGAACACACTGTCCATCATGCCCTATACCCCCGACCCCCGGCTCCCATTTCAAACTCCCCCCCCCGCCTCCAGAACACAATGCCCATCATGCCATATACACCCCACTCCTCCTCCCCCACCCAGGCAACACTGCCCATCATGCCCTATTCTCCCCAGATCACCCTTGGGAACGCACTGCCCATCGTGCCTTATACCGCCCCCTCTCCTCCCTCCCCCCCAGAACACACTGCCCATTGTGCCCTATACCCCGCAGCTCCCCCTCCCTCACAGAACACACTGCCCATCGTGCCCTATACCCCCAGCTCCCGCTCCCCCCAGAACACACTTTCTGTCATGCTCTATACCTCCCGGCTCCTGCTCACCGCCCAAATCCACTGCCCATCGTGCCCTATACCCCACGGCTCCCCCCTCCCCCATGGAACACAGTTTCCATCTTCCATCATGTCCTATACCCCCGGTACCCCTCCCCCCAGAACACACTGTCCATCATGCCCTATACACCCGGCTCCCTCTTAGGGTGACCAGACGTCCTGATTTTATCGGGACTGTCCCGATATTTCCCTGTTTGTCCCGCGTCCCGACCAATGTTAGGTCGGGACACTGGACAAACAAGCAGATACTCAGGAGCTCGGAAGTGCTCGCCCCCCCCCCCCCCCCC